>NC_134022.1:8838172-9145672 GCF_040712315.1 Castanea sativa
CAAACCCATTTAAAATTTTGAATTCTAGGGTTCATTTATATCTTACAAAAAATTACGAATAATGAGTTTCATTGGCTCCTTTGCTTTTTGCAACAACCACCACAAACCCCCAATTGTGAAAATATATGACTAAAATAATTAAGTCACATGCTTCACAACAAAATGAATGAGTTTCTTTTTTACTTACCCAATCTTTTGGTTAATCTCAGCACACAATTGTCCAGTTTGATTTACACTTACAGAATTAGAAAATACTTTTATTTGTATCTCAACTTATTATTACCAAGGACAAAATTTAATTACAAATTTGATTGTAGAAAATGATTACAACTTTACTCGATATATTTTTATTGGATATGAATTTTGAAAAATCTACTACCATTAGATTACATTTTCTTCTTAGACCCTTCATACTTGTGAAATTTCCAAAAGATCAAATATTAATAGCTACATCATTAATTAAATATTTTAATTTCAAGTTTTTGTAGTCTAAAATAAAACATTAAAAAATGTATAAATTTATGGATCAAATAATATATGACATCTTATTGGCACAAAAATTGACATTCTTGTTAAGGACATAAAGAACATGCACTCTAATGATTAGATTTTCAGAATATATAGCCATTTTTTTTTAGTAAGAGTTATAGTTGTTTATTAGTGAGAGTTATAGTTAACAACTACAACCAAATTTGTAACTAAACTTTGACATTCTCATAATATATTTTTATATATAACAAAATACATTATATGCAAAAAGGTTTTTTTTTTTTTTTTTATCATCATATTTTTAATTTGACTCCCTTAAATAAAATCATGGCTCCGTTTTGGCCCCAATGTCCATATCGAAAAGCAAAGAAAACTTTGGCGGTACTTTGTATCCACCGGAAGTGCATAAACCCTCCGGAAACAAAGGTCAATTTATTGTTTGGAGATGGGCAAGGCCCAGAACCATCGCTCTTGAACCCAAAATGTTGGTTAGACAAAAGGTCTACGAATATCTTCTTGTAACACCATCTTGCATATCTAGAACCTTAAGTGGATAGTCTCTCACTTTAATGATTTCACTTGTCCTACACTCCTACTCAAGCAACTTTCACGAGTATTATTCCATAGCGAAGGGTCTTCTGCGAGGTCCGCTACTAGCACGTATGATTTCCATTGACCTATTTTATTTTCTATATTTTAAAGACGATTGGATTTGTATGGCTTTAACAGATTCAGAAATAGGGTCAAGCTTTGTATAACTTCTCAAAAATACAGAATACTACTCAGTAGCTATTAATGGCAGTTTGGAAGCCTATTTTGATGGCATGGCAGGAAAGGTCTACTGCAGGGTGATCCACTATCACAGCAACTTCTTATCAATGGTATGGAGGTGTTTTCTAAGCTTATCCAGCGTCTGATTAAAGTTTAAACATAACTTAGTTTTTCATCTAAAATGTCAATGGCTTAAACTTTCCAACTTGTGTTTTTCTGTTCATAGTACTTCAACTTATACCATTTAGTAAGTTTTGAATGAGTTTTAGACACCTTTTTGCTTCAAGGGCAAATCAAAGCAAAAGTGAAGTTTTCTTTCAATTCTTTGTTGAGATCTCGAATACTGAAAAAATAAAGTCCTCCCCATTCTGAATTTCAGGGTGGAGATGCTCCAATCCAGATTGTGTATGTCATTGAGAAGCTTTCAGCATTAAGAAGCTTTAGGATTTTCAACCTTTCAAAGATTTCTGCCAAAATAGAGAGTGCAGTGGATCTATTCTATGTTGGTAGGCTTCAATTGTTCAAGCTGCAAATAGTATAAAAGGTTGGGGCAAATAGAGCATAGATCTAATGCAAATATCTGTAAGGGTGCATGGATACAGCTAAAGCAGCTTTTGCATGCTCTACATGTTCCTATAAGAAATGAGGTTAGGACTTAGGACTGAAGAATTGAAAAGTGGAATATAGCTTCTATTATAAGATATATGTGGAACATTTTTACTTGGCCTGACTCAAGACGGATGGCTTGCTGAGTTCTGTTTGTTAAAGGAAAAGAAGCTTATTTTTTGACAAGTAATATAAGCTCATTGAATAAGGAAATCAATACAGGGAACCAAAGCACACAGGCAGTGTGTAATAAAAGAATAGAAGCTTATTGACCATTTCAATACCAGCATAGTGCTCATGGAGTTGAAAGAAAAACTCTTAGCATAAGATAACTTGTAAGCCTTTCATAAAGCATCATTTGAGGCAAGGTGACAATTTTCCAGGGGTGATCTATGATACAGCAAATAATTGTGCTCCAAAACCATCCAGTGTTCTGCATGATGGGATTTCAACTTGTAACTAGAGGGGCTTAGTGTTGATTCATGGTTGGTTGTTTAATACGCATCAAGCTATCTATTATCTTTTGGGGCTGCTTTGAAATCAGGAGAACAGATCTAATAAGGCTCTGGAAGCTTGTTAGAACAGAAGAGTTTGAAGTAAAATTGTAGAAATGGATATGGTTCTCTATGGTTGTGCTAAATATCCTGCTCCCAATCAAGCTAACAAGAATGGCTTGCAAGGTTAGAGACATGCTGTGAGAGTGTGTGCTTCTCTCTCTCTTTAGAAGCATAATGAAGAGTCGTAATCATTTAGGTTTTACTTATATGTTCAATAAAAGGTTATGGACTGTTTTCCCTGATAAATGCATGAGAAGAAGACCAATTCATGATTGAAATGTTGAGCTTAATTGGGTAAATGCTAATCTCAAAGGCAAAGAGTTGAAGACATTCTAAAGCTAGCATAGGCTAGCATTATACATCATATATGGTATGAAACAAACGCTAGAATCTACAAGATCAAACACATATTGTTCAAGATGGGATACATGGGTAAAGTAAGGATCGAGGAAAAACATCCTGAACTGGATCATTTTCTTACCTTTTTTTCTTAGGGGATGAATATGTAGTTCGTTGTTTTAGATTGAATATGGTTTTGATAGCATTGTGTTTGGTTGAATAATATACAAATTCATCCAAAAAACACATTCTCTCAGGTGGTATCCAAACTAGACTTCAAGAACAAAGCATGCATTGATAATTTTACCATTCTTCTATGACCACAACTCTCACAATCAACTGCACCAGAATTGTACATTGTGGTACAAGTTACGGCACAAAATTTGCGTCCCTATACTACTTCCTCATAGTTTCATAAACAAGGTCTCAGGTTGTAATGGTACTCCTTAACCAATCATATCGCGCAACCAATTCGGATACAATGCCACTAATGATAAATCAAGCAATATTCACTACAACACTCCAAACAAAATTATGCTTATCATTTCTGCTTTGTCATTTCAAAAAGATAGAGATAATAATATAGATAGATAGATTCCCAAAAAGCACAAAAATATATTATCCGAATGTAAAATGCTAAACTCAGAAACCGAAAGCAAAAAGTAGAAATGACAGAGAAGAAATCTAGGACAAAAGTTATCAGTTTGAACCGATTTTAATCGACGTTCTGGATGATATCCTCGGCAGTGAACTTGGTCCCCTTCTCCTTATCAGCAGCGGCGCGACCCTTAGCCTTGCGGTCGAGAAGCGACTTGCGGTCCTTGTCGAGGCGGAGCTTGGTGATGACGACCTTGGAAGGATTGACACCGACGTTGACGGTGGAGCCGTTCACTTTCTCTCGGGTGATCCGCTCGATGTGGATGACCCACTTGCGACGGTAGACCTGGACAACCTTGCCCTCGCGACCCTTGAAGGTGCCGCGCACGACCTGGACCTCATCGTCCTTACGCACCGGCATGGATCGGACGTTGTATTTGGATCTGAGCTCGGTGGAGACGGGTGCGCTCATGAGGACTCGCCTCACGCTTGATGGGGCGGTGAAGTGAGCCTTCCTGTTCTTGCGGCGAGAGCTCGTGACTCTTGGGTTGTACTTCATCTTTCACAGCTTCGAAAGCTTATCTCTCTCTGTGTGTCTGTGGCTTTTGCAAATGGGAGAAGGGAAGGTAGGCACACTGAGAGAGAGAGAGAGAGAGATAAATGTGCTAGGGTTTGTGGGGATTTTATTGGAATTTTGAGTGGGCCGTA
The DNA here is from genome assembly GCF_040712315.1 of Castanea sativa. Classification (NCBI taxonomy): domain Eukaryota; kingdom Viridiplantae; phylum Streptophyta; class Magnoliopsida; order Fagales; family Fagaceae; genus Castanea; species Castanea sativa. The sequence goes on from NC_134022.1 coordinate 8,842,240, forward strand.
TGGGCTGTGTAAGTTTGGTTGGATTGGGACTTGGGATTACCTTGTAAACGGCCTAAATTAATTTCCGAGTGGTAAAACCGTAAAAGATTAAATATGGAACTTTTTCTACAAATATTCAGTTTTTGCGCACAAAAAAAAAAATTATATATATATATATATATTATCGAAACACCTCTGCCCAAAGTTATTTAGTTATATAATCCATTTTTGAATTCAAGTTTGGTAAACAAGTAAATTGGCACTCACATGGATCACGTGAGTCCATATATTGAATTTGACTTAAATAAACTCAAGTTTCATTTTAGCAAAAAAATTTTAAGGAATTTGAGTTTGTCAAACTTGAATTCCACTTGAAAAAATGCAGCTAAATGAAACTCGAGTTCCTTAAGAAAAATTAAAGAAATGGAATTGAAGTTTAGTAAACTTGAGTTAAAGAAATGGAGCTCAAGTTTAGTAAACTTAAGTTTTGCGTGGGATATTTTATTTTAAAATACCACATCATTTAAAATACCACATCAAATTATCCATGTGAACACCTATTAAAACTCAATTTCACTAAACTAAATTTATAGTTGGAATTCGAGTTTGCTAAACTTGAGTCTCACATACTACTAAATAAAATAACTTGGGGCAAAAGCTTTTCAATAATATATTTTGCAAAAATTGAATATTTAGCAACAAAAAAAAAAATGCCCACTAATTAATATCCAAACTGTTAACCATGCAACTAGGGAGGTCACCTATAGCGGTAAAAAGTCCTTGTGACTCATCACATCAACCAGGAGCTGTGAGCTTGACTAGTGAAAAGCTCCATTAGTGCCCAAGTAATCCCACATCATAGTGTTATATAGGATTAAGTGGGGCAAGGACACTGACCATACTTATGAGACTTTTTTTTTTGCATAAAAGAGAAGGTGTTTGGTATCAAATGATACCATGTCAATGGTATCAAAATCCAATAAGTGTGAGATATGTAAAAAAAAAAAAAACTAATCCACAAACAAATGAAAGACATGTGTTAGTAAGTAGTTATTTTTACACACATGTCTTTCATTTATAGTATCATTTGATATAAAATACTTTTTCGTTAACATGACTCAAAGTTGTTAACAAAATTAATTACTTTATCATTTTTTCATAAAGTATTTATAAAAATAATTCATAAACCAATGTCAGGCATTAGTTAACATTTCCTATTAAGTTTAACCAAAAAAAAGAGATCTCTTTTATAAAAAAATTTGGGGTTCAACCCCTCCTCCTCCACTTGCAATAATTGAATTATCCCCCCCACACACACACACACACACACACACACACACACACATACATATATATATAAAGTGATTGTGCAGTTCTGTATGACCATACATACTGAAACACTGTTATCCCTATTAATGTGCCTTTTTAATTAACATTTAAATACTACTTAATTAACATTCAAATACTACGAGTGCAAAAGGATACCACCCATAAGTGGTAACAATGACACAACAATGTCCCCTTTTTTTTCTTTGGTAAAAGTGGCAAAACAATGTTCTCATTGTCAAACAGGAGAGAGAGAGAGAGAGAGGAAAGCCTTTTGGCTATGAGACCTAATTTTGACCTTAATTGTCAAATAAGTCGAGATGAGTAAATGATTACTTAAAACTGTTTGTGTTCGAGTCTACAAGTAAAAATTTTGAGCCAATGTAAACAACGCTGAGGTATCTACAAGACAAGAAAATTATTTCAACATAAATCCAACCTTCTCCTGTGACGCTACATCAATACATCCTACCAGTGCATTCTAAAGAACCACAGAAGCAACTCTTCTTCTTAATATTGCCATCTGAATCATAAACCTGATCTATCATGTAATTGTAATGGTATGTCAGCTCTTGCAAAGGAGGGATATTCTCAGCAGCAAAGAACATTATATGAGGAATTCTTTTGTCTGCATGATCATAAAGGAGATTTTGAGCATACAAATTGGGAGAACAGCTGTGGTTGATGAATCTCCCCACATTGCCATACTGCGCTGCATCAATAGTGAATCCACTATCCCCCACCACAATTTCACAGGAACTTGCCTGCGCATCAGGCATAAGGGACGAGAGTCCATCCCAAAGAGAGCTGTCATTGTAGTTATCCCCAATGTCAAACAGATACTCATCATTACCGGCTCTTTGATCAGCTTCCTTCTCTTCAAGGAGTTCTCCTATATACTCACATATAAAACTTCCTGAAGGGATGGAATTAAGGGATCTCACCCCCCATCCCCTAGATTTTGTTTTAAAGATTTCAAGCTGAAATTTGATACCATGCTGAGAAACTCTGTTGTGGCAAGAAGAAGAGCACTTGCAAGAAGGACCACACTCATAGACCAGGGGCTTTGCTTCAACAATGGCCCCATTATGATTAAATGGGATTTCTCCTCCATTCTTGACTGCACAAAAACACTTCTCAGAATCTGAGCATCCCTTGGTACAGTCACAACCCTTAGGAGGGAGAGGACGGCACCAATCAGGGTATATCACTCTAGTTATGTATTTAAATGGAGGAGGTTTCTCATCATCTATGGTGTTCACAGCACAAATGGGAATTGACTCTTTCCCTTGTGAGATATCATCTACGCAGAGACCCTCCCTTACTTTGAACTTTTTGGACTTCTTGACTTCTTTCCAAGCAAGCTCTGGTTGATTAGGAATTCTGTCCAACTGAAACTTGAAAACCAGCTTACCATGTGGCCCCAAATCCTGCCAACATTTCACCACCACATACAGCCCATCATAGAAATACATTTTTCCATCTGAGGAATCATATCCACGAATCACCCTAACAGGATTCCTTTCCTGCATGCTATTCTTTAAAGCAAGGTTTCCCCTTTCAAGCTTCTGGTCCTCAGGTTCTTTACCTGCATTCATTACATTTCCTCCCTGACCTGTATAAATCAAGGAATCTGAATTATCCAAATCATCAGCATAGCCCCCAGATGCTACAATGCTAGTTGCAAGGATTAACCCATCATGCTTGACATAATCAATACCACCTTGAATCTGGCGATGAAGGCCAATAATATTAAGCTCAATCCTGTAATGGAACTCGTCACCAACTTCAACACCTGGGACAGGTCCCAAGATTTGTTTGCCAGTGTTAACATATTTGCTGTTCTTCTTAAGAATCTGTGATGCTTGTAAATCGATCCTCTTATTGCCATTTCCTCGTGCCTTCGGATTTGCTTCATCTTCCTGCAAGAGCTTCCTACAGATGGCTTGGAACAGACGCAGTGTCTCCCTCACTTTGCTTCGGGTAATTGCATCACTTTCATGATGTTTAACACTTGTACCCTGTTCAAAGGGAGGAAGGTTTACACCAAAACTACAAGGTCTTGGAGCAATATGAAAGCTTTTACATTCATCATCTTCCTCAAGAGAATCCTCCTTATCTCTACTAACCATTTGACATATACCATGATTAGCAGTGTTTCTTGTGATAGATGACTTCTTTTTTAACTTCACTCCAGAAACTCCGGCTTTATCCTTTGTCTTGACAGTTGATTTATATTTTACAAGATGCAGAGAATTATGTGTCTTTCCTTTGCTTTGACCAGTAACACCAGCTGTATATGGTTTGTAGGCCCCTTTCCCCTGCCCCCAAGGACAATGTGGCGCAGCCATCAGACCTTGCACCACAGCCCCCTCCGACTCAGGTTCCAAACTGCCAAAATCCTCCTGCAATTGGATCTGATAATCAGATATATTGGAATGCTTTCTCTTTAGACTTGAGTCCTTTCCATAAACCACAATCTCCTTCCCCTTTGTTTCCTCCAATCCTCCAATGTCCCTAGATTCTTTTTTAACTGTTGTCTTGGACTTGCGGTCAGACTGATGTTGATTACTTTCAGTTTTAGAAGAAGGACTAGTGCACTTTTCTCTTGTATCATCCCGTCGCACTGTCATCTCAGAAGCCATTCCAAATTCATCCTGCTTCCTGATTTCTTCAGTAGCACATCCATCAGATTCAGCTCCAATTTTGTCTCCAGTTATTCTAGAAACGTTCCCCTGTAATTCGCTCTTCTGCTCATCCCCGTCTTGAACATCCTCTTCCATTTGCTTTACATCAGCTTTTCTAGTCTCCTCCGCAGGCCTGTCATCCATATCAGACTTATCTTCACACAAGCTCTTGTTCTTCAGAGAAGCAACATTCCCCTGTAATTCACTCTTCTCTGCATCCCCATCTTGAACATCCTCTCCCATTCGCTTTACATCAGCTTTTCTCATCTCTTCCGAGGGCCTGTCATCCATATCAGACTTATCTTGACACAAACTCTTGTTCTTCAGAGAAGCAAGCTCTTCCAGGCTTTCTTCCTTACTAAGACGCGGAGCATCTCTACCGCACAAGAGCGGGAAGTCTCTGATGGCTGAAACTGTTCTTCGTGAAGCATAATTTTTAGCCATGGTCTTCTTCAAACCACTGCCAGTGGGAACATCATTGGGACCATAAAATGGTGAGCATGATTTAAAACTACTTGGTGAAACCATCTCTTCCTTTGAAGCAGAAGCAGAAGCATCTACCACACGTATCTTCGACAAATCAAAGGCTGCATCTTCTAAATCTTTTACAGGTTCACTCAGCACTGCATTATTTGAAGCTTCTGACACTGGTGAGTGTACTTTCACAGGCTCACTCAGCACTGCATTATTCAAAGCTTCTGACACTGGTGAGTGTATTTGCACAGGTTCAATTTTCACGGATTCAAGTTCATTCCCCTGGTCAGATGAGACAACCACTTTATCTTCTGATGTCAAAACGTTTTCTTGCTCCAGTGTCTTTGCAGAAACCAAAGTTTCAGAAACCTCTGGAGACTGAATTCGATTACCAAGTGGTCCACATCCTGATGGAAAATCACGAACAGCAGAAACTGAACGCCTCTTAGGTTTAAATGGACCAGTATTCATTGCCAATTTTCCCAACCTCCCTTCAGAATAACTACCATTTACCGACGTAACCGTTCTAAGAGAATCTGAATGCAGCATATTCTCCATAACCCCCATTCCAACTCCTAAAACAAATCAAAACAGCACTCTAAAACAACCCCCAAAAAAAAAAAAAAATCCCCAAATAAGTATCAATAAATCAAGACAACCAGAAAAAAGCAAAATTCAACAAATGTATGAATTACAATCTATAATAAGACCTCAGATTCTTGTTCACGCTGACACAGTGACATACCAAACACCAACAACAACAACAAAACCCTAGATCCCAAAAAATGCAAACTCTACTAACATTAAGAAATTTAATCATTCTCTATACCAAAATTTTCTCAATAAGCAAAAAAAAAAAAAAAATGCGAACTTTAGAACTCTGTATGAACCCAACCAATGTATACAAAACTTAATCCTCAGAGAATAATTAAATTAAAAGCAAATATCATAATAGAAGCAAATGCAAAAAAAAAATGGAATCAATCATAAACATAGGTATTAACAAAAGAACCTAATAAACTCTTAACGGTTCCTTCATTTTCCTCTCATTTCTGAGCATCCAAACAGACTTTTAAGCCAATTCTCAGAGAAATTCAAATTAGAGCTAAAATTTGAAGAAACCCCACACATGCATCAAAACTTTAGGCAAACTAAGTTGCTCGGAATCGAAGAATTACCAGAAAATCTTCATGCACGAATAGTGGAGGAGGAGCGAAGACGAAGCAGAGTTGAATTTTGGGTTTTTAGAGGAATCAACGGCTAATTGTGAATTGATGGCGCGATTGTAAATACGGTGACATGTGATGAACTATTTAAGTGTTAGTTTAGAGTACAAGAGTTTTGTGAAGTGGAATTTTTCTCTTCACGGCCAAAATATTAAATAGGAGACTTTTTGATTTAATAAGATGATACATTTTGTTTATCGACATCTAATTGTGATCCCATCACATTGGAATCCTTAGAACCATTTGTAAAACAATTTTATAATATATTTATTTATCCATATTGTGTACTTATATTTAAAATTAGTTCCTCGAAAAAAGTACTATTTGGTCTCCTCAAGATTTTTATTTAAAATTATAATTAGTGTAAGTATATAATATCCTAAAAAATTAAGTAACCATCCCAAACTATCTTCAAGTGATAAGATGTAATATATATTTTGTGGGTTTGAAGGGTTAGAATTTGTTTTTGGGCATTGGGCCTGTTCCGAGGGTTTTAATTTGTCCGAGGAGGGTTTATTGGAAGTAATGGTACCGAGCTTATGAGCCCACAGGAAAACTGTGGGGGGAACATTTGAGGGAAATAGTCTGAGCAGGGGTAACTCCTCGGCTAAGTGAAGTGAAGGTCAAAAGGTATGACATGGTGATAAGAGTGGCATACTAAAACATCTCGTGGATGAAGAGGTATTTCCCAAAGGCATAGAGAGGAAGAACCAACAAGAAATATCTTATAGAAAGCTGCTACCACCGCATTTAAAACTCTTCACTTACCTCTCTGGCCGCATTAATAGGGAAACGACATCTGAACAGTGGTGATCAACTTTACAGCTATTATTTGAAGGCTTCAAGAGGGCAGTGGCTGGGACAAGTATCTTGGTGATGGATTTGATCTATACGTGGAAGATGGAGGGAATGGAGAGAATGATATAAAAGAAAAAGAAAGGAAAAAAGAGGGGAGGATGACCCAAAAATTGTAATCTATCTTTAGAACAAAGAAAAGCAATACAAATCGTTCTCGGCATACATCCGAGAAAACTTTTTGCTACGTAAACCTCTTGTGCATGTGAATCGTGGATCTAGCTTATCATTTGTGTTATCTCATATCCATAAAACCTAGGTTTCAAGCCCATTCTTTAGAAATTTCATTGTATTGGGCTTTTTGGGCAGGTTCCCTTCATACCGTTGGGTCTAGGTGCAAATTTTGACCTTACAATTGGCGTCGTTTGTGGGAAATCTTGTGTTTGTGGAAGGGTAATATGATGGCAGGCTCAGGTCCACGCCATGCAAAGTCTTTGGGGTCCCAACATGAAGACCACTTCCAACATCTTGAGCGGGAGAAAGATTGGGAGGACAGTGTGCAAACAGGGCACACCACTAGGAGTCATTCACGGAGTGGAAGCAGAATTCCTCACAAAGATGATGCTAAGGCCATGCAGAAAGAGATTAACCATCCGAAGAAGAAGCTACGTCGTGCAAGACAGAGACGAACACCCTCTTTTTCTAACCCTTCTTCCGAAGACTCCCAAGGTAGTAGTTATAGGCCTAGGTCAAGGACTCTTCCTAGTGAATCTTTCTCGTATGAGGAGGATGATCCTCATGGTCGAAAGGGCAAGAAATCTTCCTCCAGGGGCTTGGGAAACGATGCTATGAGCAGGGCATTGCACCAAATTTCCAAGTCACCTTTCACACGCAGGGTAGAGAAAGGAAAGCTTCCTCGGCGCTTCACCCAACCAAATTTCACTATCTATAACGGCTAAAGAGATCCTATAGAACATGTGAATCATTTTAATTAGAGAATGGTGATACACTCTAAAAATGAAACTTTAATGTGCAAAGTCTTCCCCTCTAACTTGGGACCTGTTGCGATGAGGTGGTTCAATGGCCTAAGAGAAAATTCTATTGATTCCTTCATGGAACTCATTAGGGCCTTTAGATCTCGTTTCATCACCTACAGTAGAGTTCCTTGGCCTTTGGATTCATTGTTGTCCATGGCCATGAGGGAAGGGGAAACCCTGAAGACATATTCTGACAGATATTAGGAGATGTTTAATAAGATCGATGGTGACTTTGACGAGGTGGCGATCAATACTTTTAAGGTTGGTTTGCCAACTGAGCATGACTTAAGGAAATCTCTGACCAAAAAGCCTGTAAAGAGTGTACGTCAGCTCATGGATCACATTGATTAATACAAACGAGTTGAGGAAGATCAACAGCAAGGTAAGGGGAAAGTGAAGGTTATCCCCCCAGAAAGAAGGGATTTCAGGTTGGACAGATACAATAACAATAGGACCTAGAGAGATTTTGCTGGGCAATCTAGTCTAGTCCCTTCTCAGATAGTTAATATTGTGTTTCGTGAGCCTGTGCAGCAGGTGTTGGAGAAAATCCGTCATGAACCATACTTTAAGTGGCCCAACAAGATGGTCAGGGACCCCATGAAGCGTAATCAGAACCTCCATTGCCATTATCATCAATAGAGGGGTCATACCACTGAGAATCGTAGGACCTTATGGAATCATTGGAGCAGCTAGTTAAGGAGGGTAGGTTAAAGCAGTTTCTGTATCAGCCCAATGGGCAGGGAGATCATTCGGGTTCGGTGAATTAGGGTAACAATGCTTCAAGGCCTCCCTTAGGTACGATCAATGTTATTTTTGCTATTCCAAGTAGGACTGGTTCTCGTCCTTTCAAGGTGATGTCTGTGGCACGAACCTTTGTCGAGGAGTCTAACTCTGAGCCGAAGAGGATTAAAGGGAATGTCCCACCTACTCTGAGCTTCTCGGAAGAAGATAAGATCGGAACTATCTAACCCCATGATGATGCTTTGGTGGTCACGTTAAGGATAGGAGGCTATGATGCGAAGAGGGTAATGGTGGACCAAGGCAATGGTGCGGATATTATGTATCTCGACCTGTACAAGGGGCTGAAGTTAAAGTTTGAGGATTTGACGACTTATGATTCACCATTGATAAGCTTTGAAGGGAAGGCTGTTGTACCAATGGGCTAGATTAGATTGCATGTACAGTTAGGTTCCGAGGTTGTGGAAATGGACTTCATTATGGTGGATGCCTATTTTCCCTATACAGCCATTATTACAAGACCTTGGCTTCATGCTTTAGGTGCGGTTTCTTCAAAGCTGCATTTTAAGGTAAAGTTTCCTTCAGGTGATCAAATTGAAGAATTAGTTAGAGTCAGTCTATGGCCAAACAATGCATGGCGGCTACAATTCTACATTAGCCTAGACAAGAGTCATCGGCCACGACTAAGGGGGGCTCATAGCAATCAATGTTTTCTGCCACACCCAAGATGGCAGATGTAGAAGAACCTACGTGTGAAGAGTTGGAGAAGGTTCTTATCGACGACGATCCTAAAAAATTCTTTCAGGTAGGAATTCAGCTGCCACTTCAGGAGAAAGCGGAGTTAGTTATGTTTTTGAAAAAGAATGCGGATGTGTTTGCATGGAATGCTTATGAGGCTCCAGGGGTTGATCCGAATTTCATTTGTCGCCACTTGAATGTCAATGCGGCTGTGGTGCTGAGGAAGCAACCACCTCGACACTTATCTAAAGAGCATGCTGAGGCTATCAAGGAAGAAGTACTTAAGTTCAAAAAGGTTGGTACTATCAAAGAAGTGTTTTATCCAGAATGGTTGGCTCATACAATGGTAGTGAAGAAGAAGAATGGGAAGTGGAGAGTGTGCGTGGACTTCACAGATTTGAACAAAGCTTGTCCTAAAGATTCATTCCCAATGCCTCGTATTGATCAGTTGCTAGTTGCTACTGTTGGGCATCCTCGGATGAGTTTTCTGGATGCTTTTTCAGGGTTACTACCAAATACCCTTGGCTTTGATGATCAGGAGAAAGTAGCCTCTGTCACTCCTACATGGAACTATCATTATAAGGTGATGCCTTTTGGTTTGAAGAATGCAGGGGCTACCTATCAATGGATAATGACCAGGATGTTTGAGCAGCAATTGGGAAAGACTATTGAAGTATATGTGGATGACTTGGTGGTGAAAAGTAAATCGATTTCTGTGCATGTAGCAAACTTGAATGATACTTTTCAGATGCTACGAAGGGACAAATTGCGCCTTAATGCTTCTAAGTGCTCGTTTGGTATATGATCTGGAAAGTTCCTAGGTTATATGGTAACACACAGGGGAATTGAAGTTAACCCTGCGCAGGTCACGGCAATTAATAGCTTACAGCTCCCTCGGAATCCTAAAGAAGTTCAGAGGTTGATAAGGATGACTGCTGCCCTTAACCAATTTATTTCTCAGTCTACAGATAGGTGTAGGCCTTTCTTCCAGTTGCTGAATAAGTAGAAGGGGTTCGAATGGACTGAAGAGTGTACTCTAGCTTTTCAACAACTTAAGGAGTATCTTTCATGACCACCCATTATGTTTCGGTTAGAAATTGATGAAGTTCTATTCACATATATTGCTATGGTTGATCATGCTGTTAGTTTGATTTTGATACGGGTTGATAATAACATACAGATGCCAGTTTATTATATGAGTAAATCTTTACATGAGGCCGAGGTACATTACTTGCCACTGGAGAAGGCGATCCTAACAGTGGTGTACGCTACACATAAGCTTCCCCACTATTTTCAATCTCTTACAGTTGTTGTTTTAACTCAACTTCTTCCTAAGTCTATACTTCGAAGTGCTGACTACATGGGAAGGATTGCTAAATGGGGCACCATCTTGGAGGCTTTCGATATCAAGTATATGCCTCGCACCTCTATGAAGGGTCAAATCCTTGCTGATCAAGTCGCGAAATTTGCCAAACCCTCAATAGAAGAAAATGTCAAAAAGTTGGACATGGATGAAAAATCAGTTGGCGTGATCACGTGCAAGGAACGTTTGATATGGAAGGTGTATATTGATGGAGCGGAAAATCAAAGAGGATCTGGTATGGGACTAGTCTTAGTGTCCCCTGAGGGACTTACTTTTGAGAAATCCTTGAGACTAGGATTCTCGGCCATTAACAATGAAGCAGAATATGAAGCTCTATTGGTGGGGATGGATATGGTTCAGAAAATGGGTGGAAAAACAGTGCAAATATTCTCAGATTCACAGTTAGTCATGGGCCAAGTGGAAGGGAAACTAGAGGCTAGAGATCCGAGGATGCAAGAGTATTTAACCCAGGTCAGGTAATTATGATCTAAGTTTGAATCTTTTACCTTATTGCATATTTCGAGGAGTATGAACACTCATGCTGACTCACTGGCCACCCTTGCAACATCCTCGGCACAAGACCTCCCACGAGTCATCCTTATTGAAGATCTATGTAAACAAACTGGAATGAATAATGACACCATCCAAATTCATTAAATTAGGGTGGGGCCTAGTTGGATGGATCCTATAGTGTCATTCCTTAAAAATGATATTTTGCTCGAGGAGAGGTCCGAGGCAGACAACATATGTAGAAAAGCACCTCGATTTTGGTTATCCGAGGATCAGAAATTATACAAATGCTCTTTTTCAAGACCATATTTGTTGTGTGTACACCTTGAAGCGACGGAGCTACTTTTGGAAGAGTTGCATGAAGGGATCTGTGGAAGTCACACAGGGGGAAAGTTTGTATCTCATAGAGCTCTTACACAAGGGTATTGGTGGCCCAATATGCAGAGAAAAGCACAGGATTATGCAAAAAAGTGTGATCAGAGTCAGAGGTACGCTCCCAACATTCATCAACTAAGGGGTGTCCTTAACCCTCTGTCTAGTCCTTAGCTATTTGCTCAATGAGGCTTGGACATTGTGGGGCTTTCCCAAAGGCAGCCGAGAATAGGAAGTGGCTGCTTGTTGGAATGGATTATTTCACTAATGGGTCAAAGCAGAGTCATTGTCAAACATCAGGGATGTGGATGCGAAGAAGTTTGTCTGGAAAAATATTGTCACCAGGTTTGGAATCCCTCATACTCTTATTTCAGATAACAGTCTGCAATTTGATAGTAAGGTCTTTAGAAGGTATTGTTGTGATCTAGACATCACGAATAGATATTTCACTCCAGCTTATCCACAAGGGAATGGGCATACCGAAGCAGTAAACAAAATTATAGTCAATGGGCTCAAGAAAAGGCTAGATGATGCTAAAGGGAGATGGGTGGAATAATTGCCGCATGTTTTGTGGACGTATCATACTACACCTCGAAGATCCACTAGAGAAACACCATTTTCTATGACTTATGGAGTTGAGGCTGTAATCCCTTTGGAAATTGGATTTCCGACACTAAGAACGAGCTCCTTTATTCCCAGCAGTAATGACAACTTACTGGAAAAAAGCCTAGACCTAGTGGAGGAAAGGCAAGAGAATGATATGGTTCAACTAGCGTCTTATCAGCAAAAACACAAACAGGGATACGATTCCCATGTGAAGTTAAGGCCATTAGCCCCTAGTAATTTGGTATTAAGGAAGGTCTTAGGTACTGCCAAAAACCTAGCATGGGAAAAATTGGGACCTAACTGGGAATGACCTTATCGTATCACTTCAGTAGTTGGTATAAGGACATACTATCTTGTAGACTTAAATGAAAAAGCTGTACAACGTCCTTGGAATGTAAATAACCTACGAAAGTGCTATTATTAATGAAAGGCACTTCTGCCATCTTAGTTTTGTTATCATTGTGTTGCGTTGATTATTAGTTTTCTAAGTATCAAACAAAAACTTGGTCATGTCTGGCTCCTCGGACCACATGCCTTGTAGAAATTGATATTTTTATTAAGTGTTGAACGGAACCTTAGTTACGTCTGGTCCAGTCCTTGGATCATCTACTTTGGGAAAATTAACACTTCAGTTCACTTTTGTAAATATCAAATAGAAACTCGGTTATGTGTGGCTCCTCGGACCACATACCTTGTAGAAATTGATATCTTTATTAGGTGTTAAACAGTACCTTAGTTACGCCTGCTATTTGGATCATCTATTTTGGGGAAATTAACATTTCAGCTCATTTTTCTAAATATCAAACAACTCGGTTATGTCTGGCTCCTCGGACCACATACCTTGTAGAAATTGATATCTTTATTAGGTGTTAAACAGTACCTTAGTTACACCTAGTCCTCTGATCATCTACTTTGGGGAAATTAACACTTCTGCTCATTTTTTCTAAATATCAAATAGAAACTCGGTTATGTCTAGCTCCTCGGACCACATACCTTGTAGAAATTGATATCTTTATTAGGTATTAAACGGAACTTTAGTTATGCCTGGTCCTCGGATCATCTACTTTGGAGAAATTAACACTTCAGCTCATTTTTCTAAATATCAAATAGAAACTTGGTTATGTCTGGCTCCTCGGACCACATATCTTGTAGAAATTGATATATTTATTAAGTGCTAAACAGAACCTTAGTTGTATCTGGTCTTTAGACCAACTACTTTGGGAAAATTAACAATTCTGTCCATCTTTCCAAGGACTAAGTATTAGTTTAGATACAAATTATTGCATTTACGTTTGGCACGTTCACGTTTCAACTCCTTTTTTTTTCTTGCGCAGCTTTTCAGCTTTTAAGGGACAAAGGCTACTGTTCATGCAATGTGCATGAACAGTAGCCGCAATAGTGGACTTTTCAGCCCCTTTTCAGTGCATAAGTGGGTCCTGTGCACTATTCACAGGACCCACAAACTTTACTTTTTAGCCAATTTTTTTTATTAAAAATAGGTCCCACAGCACTATTCACACATTTAAAAATTATTTTGCTACAGTGTTTTCAATTTTTAGTTTTCAGCAATAAGTTCTATCCAAACGGACCCTAAATAAAGTTTTGGCTATATTTAGCTCTCGGACCACATACTTTGGTAAGATTGATGATTTACTTTGTGCTTGAATTTTACATAAGGTCTTGTTTCAACCCACATTCCTCTCGTTTTGGGTTCATGTATATTTTTATGTACCTTAACTACTTGCTATTGCACGATAAACAGTATAATTCCAACATACAAATTATTTATGGAAGGCATAAGTCCATAAGATAAAATTATCTCCGTAACAGATTGTTGCTATTACCTAATGCATTATTGTGACTTACAATGTTCATTTGTGCACCAAGTTATTCATATTACATATACAAATTATATTAAAATAAAGGGTAGAACATTGCCAGTAAGTGAAATCAGTAAGAAATTAAAACTCAAAATTGAACTTGTCATTGCAAGTGTATGTGGTTACATTGGAAATAAAATCACAGGACAAAAGGTAACAGTGAACTTATAGAAACAAAATTATCTTGAAGTTAGAACAAAAAGTGGAGAAAGAGTCCTAGGTTGTTATGTCTTGGTTTTCACTGGAGGGTTTTCTGTGGACTTTACTTCAGCTGCCTTTGTTTTGTCCTCCTCCCCTTTTTGCTTAGGCCCAGTCTCTTGGGATTTGGGGGCCACTTCTTTGATGATGAGGGGAGCGTTTGAAGGCTTGATTTCGAATGAGGTCATAATTTACTTTCCTTTGTCTTTCGCCCTAAGTGAAGGATCAACCTGGTCAGCCTTCTTGTTCAGACCTTTATCAGCCTCCTCACCCTGGGCTGCAACTTGATCAGAGCCTGTAGATGCTTTAGTGGGTGAAAGTGAGCCCTAGACAGTTGAGGGTTAGGTAGGAGGCGCTGACTCAGAGGTAGTTGGAGGAGGAGGCAGGGCTTCAAACACATAGATGTCTGGGGTAGTCCACATGTTTTTGGCTTTTCTCCATTCTGAGGTAGCAGGGACCCCAACAATATTAAGGGCTTCTGCCCATACCTGTTGACAATATTCCCTGCACACTTCAACAAGCTCTTCGGCCAGCCAATCTCAGTCTCTTCAACCCCCTTATTGTAGGAAGCTAGTGAAACAGCATCCATAGTCTCCTTTATAGTGCGGGCTGCTTCTTAGGCCTGAGGTAGCTCACCCTTCAAGCGTAGAATATCTTTTTAGGTAGTGGCTAGCTCTTGTCCTTTGTTAAGAAGCTGTTTGCGCTGCTCCTCCTCCTGCGTCTCGGCTGTTTTAAGCCCAGCCTTAACACTCCTCCTTAACTACCCCTCTACTATCAGCTTGTCAGTCTTCTTTCTTCTCCTGCTCGGCTCGGCCCAGAGCTCGTTCAGTCTCAATCCTAACCTTGATCTCGGCATTAGTCTTATTCCGAGCATCTTCTGCCCATTTCTTGGCCACAAACACCTCCTAGATAGCCTGTGAGGAGGTGGTGAACAAATACATTGTGATGGGAATAATAGGAAAGTACATATGAAAAAGTTTATATAAAAAGGACAATAAAAATAACAAAATTGAGATAATTGAGTAACATATACCAAAGCCAAATCCCTTTTTAGGTAAAGGAAGAGTTGTGGTTGCATCATGTTCTCTAGGGCTTCCATGTCCTTTGGTAAAAGGAGGGGCTGTTCCAAGGCTTCAGCCAGGTAGTGAGCGTGCCCTTTTTGGAATCCTCTTATAGAAGAGTGGCGGGGAATGGGAGCCCCATCCAACTCCAATGAGGGTGACTAATGGGATTGAGCTTGGCGCACCTCAGCCAATTCATGGCTATCCCTACTCTCCACGAAGGAGGCTCGGACTTGGCCTTTTCCCACTTTTTTTTGCTTCTGCTTCTTCTACAGGGCCAACTCCTCTTCTTCAACCTCATTCACTCTTTTCTTTTTAAGGTTGGGTGCCAAAAGAAGAGGGCCTAGAGGAGGGAGAGGGGGTGGGAGGTTGGTAGAAGGCTAAGATACCATGGTGCCCTTCACAACGGCTTGTTTATTCCTTCTGCCGAGAAGATCCTTCAATCTTATCCCTGGTTTTTGAGACATTTCTTCTTCTTCCTCCTCGTCACTGCTATCAACCCGCACAACTATGAAACCCTGAATACCCGAGCCCTCAGCAGATTCATTTTCTTTGTTCGAGAGGTTGACAACCAGGCCCTTTGAAGGTTTCTCTTCTTCCTTAAGTCAGAATTAGTCTATTTCCTCCTCAAGGGATAGGCGAAGGGATGTGGACTCTTCTCGGACGACTTTTGCCTTGAGTCGTGCCGAAAAAGGGATTGCTTTTATTGGGCGATCATATAGGATGACAGAGGGGTCGTCCAGTAAATCGTGGGGAGCAAGGAAATTCGGTTTCGAGTCATCTATCCTTCTACGTCTCCGGTCACCCGCGATGATCGCGTTGCCGATATCTTGGAACGTGTTCGATAACAATTCGTACCCCAAGATGAGATGGGCTGCCCTCACTTGCAGGTCTTTACTCACGAATACCTCGGATCTCAGAACTCTATTGAGTTACGCGATGCTGGATAGGCTTAGACGGGGCAACACGTGCTGTTTGTCTGAAAAATGTCCGAGGAACCAAACATGGTTAGACCAACAATAAGTGTCAAAAAAAAGAAAAAAAAAGAAAAAAAATAGAGGAAAATAAAATACAATATCGATATAAATGATAAAGTTAGAAGGAATAAACCCCAGGCCAGGGGAGGAATCACACCTGATTTTCCCTCTTCGACTAGACAATGGGGACCGTTGTACCACTCCCTAGAGGCGATTAAATAGTCGTCCTTCATGCCTTTGTTAGATTTGGGAAGGCACGATAGAAGTCTAACGATGCTAGACCTAGACTTGAGGTAGTACCCTACACCCTTAAGTTTATGACACTCATACATATAAGCAACATCATGCCATGTGAGACTTAAACCCATTGCTCATTGAGAGCATGACACAACCTAAAATTCTAAACATGTTAGGTGTACACTGGTCTGGGCATAATCTATGGTTACGTAAGTATTCACTGGTTACATTCCTCATGGAAAGTGTCATCCCACCCTCTAAAAAGGCGATTATGGGAATGACAACTTCCCTTTCTTTCCTATCGTCAGCTATAGCTTTTGGGGGGCAATATCTTAAACCCACTTCTTGAGGGATGCGGTATTTGGCTCAGAAACCCTATATACCGGCGTTGGTATCTACTAGACATTTGAATCTATCCATTTGGTTGGAATAAAAATGGAAATTTAGAAAGGGAAAGGATACAATTAGTGGTCGAGGACTATGGCCGAGGAGAAAAAGAATTTAAAAAGGGGAAACTTACGGGAAATGAGTAGACAATTCTTCGCGAGCTTCTTGTGAAGAGAGACAAGGAAGGAGACTCAGGATTTGATTGATTTCTGAAGTAATGAATTGAGTTGCGACTTTCTAAGCGTTTTGATATATGGGAGGTGGCATTGAATGGGAGTTATCTCGCTCAAATTTTGAAGAAAAACCCGAACCGTTGGATATACATCTCACCATTGGACATGGAAGACAGGGCGTTACTGAGAGCAATTAATAGGGGCAGTATGAATTTCGAGGCATTGGGAGCAATTTCAAAAGGAGTAGGATGACATTCTCACGTGTAATGGTTGGAGAGGCGTGTGAAGGTTGTGGTTTTAAATCAAAACCTCATTTTTCTCCTCCGATGGGAGAAAGAATGAATTTTTAAGGGGCTATTGTGGGGGCAGAAGGGTTAGAATATGTTTTTAGGCCTTGGGCCTGATCCGAGGGTATTAATTTGTCCGAGGAGGGTTTATTGGAAGTAATGGTACCGAGCTTAAAAGCCCATAGGCAAACTGTGGCGAGAACATCTGAGGAAAATAGTCTGAGGAGGGGTAACTCCTCGGCTAAGTGAAGTGAAGGTCAAAAGGTACAGCATGGTGATAAGAGTGACATACTAAAAAGTCTCGTGGATGAAGAGGTATTTCCCAAAGGCATAGAGAGGAAGAACCAATGAGAAATATCTTATGGAAAGTTGCTATCACTGCATTTAAAACTCTGCACCTACATCTATAGTCGCATTAATGAAGAAATGACATCTAAACAGTGATGATCAGCTTTATAGCTATTGTTTGAAGACTTCAAGAGGGCGGTGGATGAAACAAGTATCTTGGTGATGGATTTGATCCATACGTGGAAGATGGAGGGAAGGGGGAGAATGATATAAAAGGAAAAAAGAGGGGGAGGATGACCCAAAAATTGTAATCTATCTTTAGAACAAAGAAAAGCAATACAAATCATTCTTGGCATACGTCCGAGAAGACTTTCTACTACGTAAACCTCTTGTTGTATGTGAATCGCAGATCTAGCTTATCATTTGTGTTATCTCATATCAATAAAACCTAGGTTTCAAGCCCATTCTCTAGAAATTTCATTGTATTGAGCTTTTTGGGTCGGTTCCCTTCACACTGTTGGGTCCAGGTGCAAATTGTGACCTTACATATTTAATTTTTTTTTTTTTTGTGTAAAATGTAATAATATCTTTCCAACTATGGTTTTTTTTTTTTTTTTAAACTTTTAATCAACAATTATATGCTTTTTTATAGTGACATTTTGTTTTTAATTGTTCTAATCATGTGTCTATAATTTATAATTGATTTAATCTTAATCTTTGTCCAGTACATTGTCGACATATTGTAGGGGGAAAAAGGCATTTCATATAACATTTATATGGCCTATAAATCGTTCCTCAAAAAAAAAAAATAAACTATATATGTATATATATGTGTGTGTGTGTGTGTGTGTGTGTGTGGTGTGTGTGGTGCCTGTGCCCAAGACACTTGACATGTTTTATGTAAGTTCTCAATTTACTTGTTTTTTTATGGGTATGGAATTTCCCATAATGGGAAAACCTCTTTGGGTCAACCTAACGGCCCAGGGGAAGGTGCTTAAGGCCCACTCTCTATGCTCTTCACTCGTGTGTATGCTCACTAAGAAGACTCAAGCTGTGTCGAGCTGAAACCTTCTCTCTCTCTCTCTCTCTCTCATGTGTCCCTTCCAAAAATGTCTGCCCCCTCCCCTCTAACCATCGGCCTTTATTTATAAACTTCTTTTTGTGGGGTCGTCATGATAAAAGGGTAATTTTCCATATTGGTGGGTCTCTCTGAGATATATTTTTGACCATATGGGACCAACTACTCGTGACTGACATGACTTTCTTGAAACTTGCAATTGTTGTCGAATGGTGCTCAGCAAGCAATTTCCCTCAAGGCACTATCATTCTTATCTGCTTAGGCCGAAGTTGGTCTCAGCGAGTCGAGGACCGATGGGTTGTTGCCGACTTGATATTGGGCCCCGACCTGTTAACCATACCGGGGATTTTGGATTAGGCCTAGACTTGAAACTGGGTCCTCGGGCTCTTAATCATACGAGGACTAATGGGTTAAGCCTAGACTTGATGCTTGTACAATACACACACACACATATATGGCCTATAAATCACAATCATAAATAAATGACATGTGACTTAAGAACACCACACTGCCTCAGCAATTCTTTGGTGGATGCTATTCAATTTTTCAATCATTAGAGACAGTTCCTTCTCAGCATTTGAACAGCTTCTCCCTACACACTAGAAGCTCGAATAGATGTCCCCATTTTGCCACCACGAGGCTTACTTCCTCCACCACTCATTGTACCAAATGTATCAAAAAGAGCACCGTCAAGTGTTACCACACGTCGAAATTCTTTGTTGCCTGAAAATTGTATGCAATACGTGTAGCCTGAAAATTGGAAAATAGAAGCTATTTCAAAATTTGCCAGACCCAAGTCAACATAATTGTGAAATCTCCAATAAACCATATGAACTTCCAAGTTCTATTTGCCCCAATATTGGTTATTCTACCCTCAATAAGATGGAAACCACGCACAGGCGAAACTTGATGATTTAACCTCATCAAGGGATCAATGCAAATCAGGCATTAATGATAATTCCTTTTGGTATAAATAGATTTACGTTTCTAATACAATGTATGGCAGGGTTAAGACGACCAATGCCTTAAAAAATGATTTCTTATCTCTTAGAATATGTTTGCTTACATTGTGACATTTCACTTAAGATTCTATCAGCAGTAAAGCATCTAAAATTTCCTTCTCATTTGTCTTGGATTCCAGTTGAAAAGGATTTGTCATAAGGTAGACTGCACAAAATTTTCTTTAGGAAAGTGCATGCGCACACACACAGCAGCAAAAAGAAATTAAAGACTTATAAACTGACAACTTTAGTTACTCCATGGCACCTATTCCAGATAAACCAAGCACAAGCAGCTAAAAAAACTTTTTAAGCACAATACCAAACTATCAAAACACCAGCTTGCTTTTAGAAACAAGTTAGCAATACTTTAACACTGCACTTTTTACAATTTTGAAACAGAAGAATAATCCAATGATTTATAAAGACCGGAAACTACCTGGTCAAGATCCTTAGCTACAACAGTGATTCCCAGTGCTGAAAAGAAAGCAAGTTTCATTCTTTCATCCAGAACTTTAATTAAATCAAAAAGACGTGGAACTCCCTCTGGAGTGCTTATCTTCTCCTTCAACTTGGGTAAAAATTCAACTTGCTTTTCCTGCAAGAGGAATACAAAATTATAAAATAAAAAATAAAGTAGTCATAGTTTTACAAGTCCTCTTCAATTAATGGAAGTCAACCGTATATGAAGGAAAATGATACATACACAAATTGTATGGCATTAACTATTAAGTGGCCACCAAATCTGAATTATCATTTTCTAAATTTATTGACTCCAGAATCCTATTAAGTTGTGATATTAAAATTTCAAAACCCCTTTGATTGCTGCAAGTTTTGGTTGCACATCACCAAAAAGTTAACCAAAATTTTTTGCATCCTGAACCCAAATGAACAATCCCATAGATCCTACAATATGTAAAGATTTACTTTGTTTTCTACATTGTCTCTTCTTACTATTTCAAAACCAGCTAGCAGATTCAATGGGAACAATCTATATTGTCATAATTTTAAACTAGAGTGATCTACAAACTGGAGATATCAAACTCATGCACAGAGATTCAACCAACTTTCGGCCTAAAAGATTCAAAGCATATGTCACAAGTTCTGAAAATTTTCAGTCAAGTTTCCTAGGATCAAACAAATAAACCAGTCGACCTTCCAACTTATAAGTAAACAAGGTCCTTTAGGTACTCAAAATTCCAACTTATAAGTAAACAAGGTCTTTCAGATACTCAAAACATTAAAGTAACTGTTTAGACGGTAATATAAATTTGGTACCAATATCATGAAAGTTGCAAAACCAAGATTCTCCCTCCGAAGTAGCTCCAAGCATGCTTGTGCTGCACCTTTTGTTTCCACTACAATATAATCAAGTCCAGGGCAAGCCGTTGATATGGCAACATCATATTTAGCAGCAGATAGAAAATCACAAAAATTAATAGAAAAACTTTATTCGAAAATTAAAAATATATATATGGGATTTAATATCATACTTTTTGGTAAAGAAAATGATGAGCTCATCGATGCATAAAACAAGGCAGTAATTGGAAAGGGTTGGTAAAGTAATAAAGCCAAACACAATTTAATAAACATCAAACGCAAATCTCAACTCATATAAATCACATGTACTGTTCTGTATATTTAGGACAAGAACTGTTGTGGTCTTGTGGAAAAGCAGGTATAAGAAAAGGCATCAATTACAAATCACAAAAATTGGACTTATGCCATTGTTAATCTTGAAAAGATTGCTAGAAAACAAAGATTATAAACTAGTAACAAAGCAGAAGACTTACCATCAATAGCACCAAGATCACCCATTCTTCCATATATTCCCTCAATTCGGTTGGACTCCTTAGCCTGCAAGATTGCTTTCAGAACTGATCCCTGAATCTTCTCAGTATCCAAAATAGACTTAAGTTCTGCAACCTTCTGTCTTATAGCTTGTTTAATAGGAATCAGTGCATCTTGTTCTTTGATTGATGCCTGCAATAAGTGTCAAGTACTATCATCATATTTCCTAATGGCAAAGCAACAAGTGAACTTGAAATTAAAATTAATTATGATGAAAACACAAACTTGTTCCACTTTACAAGCTCCCAATACTTCAAGCTTCTTCTTTTCTATATCAATTTGAATATCTGAAATGCTTGCAGTTTTTGTTTTTAATTTTCCCAATATAACATCCACCTGCTTCTGAGCATCTTCAAATGCTGCAAGACCAGCTTCATGCTGAAACAACAACATCACTTTCAGCCAACTATATTTTAATCTCTGCTACACAATTCATATTATAGGACCTTTTACTTCCCACAATGTCAATCAACACAAGAAATGAATTGCTTGACAAATAATGAAGTGCTTAATACAAATTTTTGCATTTATATGTGAGAAAGAAAAATAAGGGGACACTAACAAGTAGATAATGCTCTCGCCCCTTAGAATTAATTTAAAAGATACTATCAAAGAACCATAACTCACCCTTTTCACCCAAAAGCTTGCCTTCGGTACATGTAACTTCAAGTTTTCCCTTATTTTCAATTAGTTGATTTTCCCAAGGTTCTAGTTCAGCACGAACTTTTGCAAGCTCAGCACAATATCTTAGTTTCAACGGCTTATTGACCAATCAGGGGTAAGTAACATTTCCAATAATTAGCTACACATGCCCATGTCTGCTAGAGGTGAGACAGTATTACACTAATTATTTCAAGGGGGATTACCTATTCATCAAAATGGTATCAATTTCCCAACCAACAAAAAGATTACATACAATACCAAGAATAAACAAAATAAACATAAGCATGCATCCACACTAATGTCACAAAAGAAACTTCTTGGTTTCTCATTGGTTCTCCCCATGGAATTGGGTGATTTTTCTTTACAGGTTTTTTTTTTTTTTTTTTTGAACAAGGAGCGATTTATGCATTAAAAAAAATAATCAAAGGTGCCTAAGACCTATAGCTCAACTAGCACTTCATTTTCCCATAATAATGGGATGGAAGGTGAGTATGTAGGTCCAAGACCACTAGGTGCATGTGTAACTTAACAATGAACAAAGGAAAAGAGAAATTAAAGGCCTAATATATATGTATACAGCCAAGAAGAATTCAATATAGATAATACAGTGATTTTAGGGGGGGGGGGGGGGAGGCATACAGAATAACTCCAACTTGAAATGTGTTGAAAATGCCAAGGGCAGGACCTTTTCACAGGTTCAGGCACAAGCAAAGTTAATTTCAAAATCCTTTATTAGTAAAGTTCTTAATCCCATCTGAAAATGATATTGAGGATTTCTTTAAAATTTACCAAATCAAACGTCCAAATTCAATTAGAAAATAAATTAAAAATTTTCCGAAAACAGTTGTAGAGAAATACTAAGTTATGCCATACATATTAGAGCCATATAAATCACGTATATCATAGAACAAACTCTGAATATCAGAACTCCATGATATGTTATTTGGGCATCCTTTGCAATGTTATCACATCTACCATGGGGGATGGCACCATATTGATAAAAATAAAAATCCAGCTAGAGAATACTTAGTATATAGACCTAAAGAAACACAAAGCAATATAATGAGAATCTAAAATTTTAATTGAAGGCATAGCTTATGACAAAACCCTATAATTTTTTAGAAGATAAAACTGAAAATGAACAATAATATTTTACAATGGTGTGAAACATACACAAACAGCTATAAATTAAAAACATAATACTGCTGCACATAATTCTTTGAAGTGTGATTTGAACATGACGACTAACATATTCCTATTGTTCATAACCAAAAAGATAAAAAATAATAATAATAAAATTTAAAAAAAAATTAAATCACCTTTAGAATTCTCTTTAATTTCCTCTAAGACTCTCCTCGTCTGGCAACAGTTTTTGCAGTTTTGGAATATTTTCCTCAAGTTCCGGAATCAGATTTTTTGAGTCTTCACACTCTTTTTTTAAGTTATTAATCTTTGCTGAATCCTGAAATGGGAAGCCAAAAAGTTAATGATAACCATGTTCAGTTCAAGTGAACAATGTCTTTCCCATACCTTTTCCAATTTATCCTCAAGTTTCTTGATCTTTTGCTTCATGTGCTTCAAATCTTCCCAATATTTCACATCCTGCCTTTTGAAATTCTTAAAATCTTCCTTACAGTTTCTAAGTTGATTATCAAGTTCCTAATTATTCAAAAGAAAAGGTAAATAGTGGATCCTTTACATAAGATCAAAGTAAATTAAGTAAACATTCAATGCAGACATGTCATTTCATATAGTGGCTAGCGCATGGTTTGAAAATCGATATAATAAGGGTTCTCGCAATGACACAA
Organism: Castanea sativa; assembly: GCF_040712315.1. Taxonomy (NCBI): domain Eukaryota; kingdom Viridiplantae; phylum Streptophyta; class Magnoliopsida; order Fagales; family Fagaceae; genus Castanea; species Castanea sativa. The sequence continues at coordinate 8,865,977 of NC_134022.1, forward strand.
TCATATACCCTGCCAACTATATTAATAGGTTCTTGTAGGCAATTGTTTATGACAATATAAGATCCATTTTCAGCAAACCTCGTCTCTTCAGGTACTTGTTATGCACAGTTTCAAGCTCCCCCAACGTTTTATGACTTTCTCGTATGTTCTCCTTGATACAAGATGTCAAACTCTTCATCATATATATATTTCAACTGAACATACATATTGCAAAAGATTCCATAACATATACCTTTCAGTCTTCAGGTTTTCTTCTAAACTGGTAACGTTTGCTCATAGTTCAACGAGTTTTGTATCAGTATCTTCATAAGCCAATTTTTTGGCTTTCTCTTGCCATTTCAAGAAAGATAATTCTTTTAGCATGTATGCTTCAGCTTCATTCTTCACATCCTGTTGCAACGAAATATATGAACAGCAAAATCAAACATAGGATGATATAGCAAAATGCAATAACATTTACATACCTCCAAGCTATCTCTCTCTTTCTCTGCTAACTTAACCATTTGCACCACTCCAGACCTGCTCTCATTAAGAGATTCTAACCTGAGATACAGGGAAAAGAACAATAACAGGAGTCAAAAAATTGACAAAACGCGATTTTGGGTAATGAGCAAAAAATATTTATTTAAATAAAGTGGAGCACAAAGTGACAACATATTTGATAGTTGCAGAAAGCATCAAAGATGTACCAATAGGAAAGCAAGTTTTTTGGCATGTAACAGGAAAGTAAATTCATATAATATAAATAAAAATAAAAACCCCAAATTGATAATGACAGCATCATCTAGAAGGATGCATGCTCTCATCTTAATGAAGAACACTGTGTATCAAGCTATCACATCAAATGCTCTTTCAATTAATACATTTCAAAGGCTAGCTCCCATAAACAGCCCATTTGCAAGTTATACCTTCCATCCTCACGTTTCAATTTTTCAGCTAACTAACAAGAATTATGCCTCCAATTAGCATTAGCACTAACACAAGTAATAGACATAGTGCATCATTAAAAATAGGAAATTGACGTAGCAAGCAGGAATAAGAGGGTAAATTTTCAGCTACGTTAACATGCAAATTCTACTCATTGCTTATACGCTTCCTCAATTTTTTTTGACATATTTGTTGGTACCAATTATGTCCTCAAGATATTCAAGAAAACCTTCATCATGGGGTCCCTGAGCTTTTGGCTTCATAAGTGAAATTTGCTCAACTTCACCCCGGCAACACCCAAGAAGCAAAGTTTACAACCAATGGAAACAAACTTCTCATTCAAACTACAACTACTACATAATAAGTATCCAACCTGAAGAATCAAAAAACGGTTGTTGTCCTGGTCAACCCCTTTCCCTTTCAATTTCTGGGTAACTTCAGTAAAATTACTTGGACGGTCATTTATATAATATTTATCGGAGTTATCCCGAAAAGCAACTCAGTTAATAACAAAGTCACTCCCTGGAACTTCATATGTTTCATCATTTTGTAATCATTAACAAGAGCATGAGAAATGATGAAATTATAGATAGAATAAACAAATTTAAATACTTTTCTATTAACCACACAAAACAAATATCACCTTTAAAACAAAGAAAATCAATTGGGTTTGTTAATATTAGTATCCTTTCATCTTGTCAGCTTTTTTTTCAGACAAGCAACCAAAAGATAAAGAAAACTACTTATTAGCAACATGACCCATGTAAGAAAGATGAACATTTTTACCTACCAAGTCAACAATCTCCTGGAAGTGTACAGAGACACCTGCACTATCCAAATTTTGGAAATTAGTGGAATTGTAGATGAGTTCGGAAACTTTATTAAGCCGCATCTGCACATTTAAGTGAAGACAAATCAGGCACAAAGCATGATCCCCTAAACACAAAACAAATCAACCCAATGTAGTGTCTTTCATATCTCTATAAGTATCTCACAATTTATAGCCAAAACATTACATAATCTTCATTAACAAAAGTAGAAAAACACATGAACAATTAAATCACATCTGCACATTTAAACTAAGAGAAAATTGGGAACAAGCATGAACCCCCAAACAAAAAACAAATAAACCTAAGCCCGCATTAATCATAGTTCTATAACTATCCATGTCACAATTTAGAGCCAACATGTTACATAGTTTTCATTAACAAAAGCAAAAAAAATACAGGAACTTTCTTTACTCACATCTGCGCATTAAAACCACAACAACATGAACCCCAAAACACAAAACAATACAAAACAAATAAAGCCAGACCATAGCTCTATAGGTAACCATGTCACAACTAAAAGCCAAAATTTCACATAATTTTCATTGACAAAAGCAGGAAAAAAAAAATACAGGAACTTTATTTTCTCACTTCTGCGCATTTAAACCACAACAACATGAGCCCAAAAACACAAAACAAATAAACCTAATGCAGTTTCGATCATAGCTCTATAAGTATCCATGTCACAATTAAAAGCCAAAATCTTAAATAATTTTCATTAACAAAAGCAGGAGCTTTATTTACTCAACTCTGCACATTTAAACCGCGACAACATAAACCCCCAAACACAAAACAAATAAACCCAATGCAGTGCCTATCATAGCTATACAAGTATCCTATCCATGTCACAATTTATAGCCAAAATGTTACATAATTATCATTAACAAAAGCATCAAAAACTCCTGAACTTCATTAACTCTCAACCACACATTTTTTTCTTTAGACCCAAAAAATTTACTAATCTTCGCTAACCAAAAAAAAAAAAAAACCTATCTTACCTGCTTTGCTCGCTTCCCGAACACAAAGTTTCACATCACCATCTCTTTGTGAACAGTGGGGCTCCGGGACTTGGCTCCGCCGAGCCCGACCCGTCCACCATCAATTCGTACCCCAATTCCACGAGAAATGGAAGTTTGAAGTTGTTTTTGTGGGTTTGAAATCAATCAGATAAGAGGGTATATTTGGCATTTCACTTTTTTAAAAGTTTATAATCTACTCTGCTCGACTTTTTTATCGGAATCCATACCATTTAAATTACTAGGTCTCGTCTGGGCCTATAAAATTTCTCTTATAAATTTTACAACGAAACCCCAGTTCAATTTGTGAAATTTCACTTCCTTTTAGCATTCCAAATCAATCAAAAACCCACTTACGCATATACATTGTGTACCAAAATATAGCTTAGTCTCATTAATCAAAATTTCTAGGAACTTCATTAATCAAAATTTCAATGAACAGACTCTTTACATTAATTGACAATAGACCCCTATCTAAAAATTACAAATTTTAAAAAAAAAATTCTAATAAACAATATGTCATGAGTCATAACATATTGACATTCTCTTTAACAAACTCTAAACAAAATATCTAATTACAAGAAAATTGGTCAATTGAAAAGGCCAAAATTAGTGTCAATCCATATCTCTTCCTTGCCTGCTGCTGCTGCTGCTGCTATTTGCTCCTTCATTGTTCTCCCCCTGTGTTGGCCACAACAAAAGCCAGGCAGAGTTGATCTTCAATTTCATTACCAACTCTAAAAGACCAAATTTGGATCACTTGGTTAAGCTTTCTGCCAAGATCATTCTTTTCCACCACCTCATTCCAAGATTTTATCAGCACATAGCATGAGCTTTTCTTCCCTGACTCCTTGGGCATGTCCCATTGCCTCAAAACAATTTGATTTACCTTACCGGAGGGCTCCATGAATGGGACTTCCATTGCTTGTTGTTGATCCAGATATTCTCTTTCTGCCTCCCTCAAGAAACTGCCATTGATTTGGCTTAAAGGCATGGACAACCGAGCGTTATGTCGGTTTAGATCAGTCTTAGTGAGACTTTTCTGTATGACCAAAACCAATTGGGTTCCACCCATTGTGTCGATGATATTCTGCAAATTTTGAGGCAGTTTTGGTGATGGGTTTGAACGTGAAAGCGTTGGGTTCAATTTGGGCTTCTTTGGTGGCTTTTCTTCAATTGGGTCTTCTTTGTTGCCTTTCCATTCCGGATCTGCAATGCCAGTGGGTTGAGAAAACCTCTTCCTTTTGACGTTCAAATTTGGCAATCGGTAATGGGTACGAGGCTTGGAAGAAGCAAGGTTCGATCTTTTTCTTTGGAAGGAACCCCAGGTGGGTTTGAAACAATATTCAATTTGCTTCTCTCCTGAAGTCAGTGGCAGAGGCAGAGAAGGTTTTTTAGAGAGGAATAGAATGAAGTCCTTCAAAACCCTAAGAGTGAGCAAGTCCAAGTCCACTTGTTCATCTCTGGTGCACTCCCTTTTGAGTTCATTGAAGGAATCACACTCAGAAAGTGAACCGGGAGTTGCCATGGCTTTGATGATGAGTTCTCTGTGAGTTACAGAGAGATAAAGCAACCCGCAAAAAACAGAGACGAGAAAGAGACTCCCAATTCAATTCTTAAGTTGAATTGGCCTCCAAGAATCTTAGTTTCTGTTTCTACACTCAGGAAAGCAAAAAAATTGTGGGGTACAAAGTGGGTTTTCTCTGTGAGTTTCAGAGATAAAATTAGAAACAGAGAGAGAGAGAGAGAGAGAGAGGGTTTGTTCTTTTTTTCTTTTTTTGAGAGGAAGAGAGGGTTTGTTGTTGGGTATTTATATTAATTAAAAACATTGTAACATATATCCTTCTCTGAGTGGGAGAATGAAAGCAGAGTCGGTCACTCCTCACCGTATCCGACTCTGATTCGGAGAGACCAAAACAGAGGGATGGATTTTGTATTTGTATCATTCAAAAATAACGGCTAGTTGGGAACTATAACATTATTTTCCTTGTTCCCTATTTTGCCCCTATCTTTTTAGATTTATTTCTCATACCTTAACCTGACCTCTCTGGTCAGCACCTTATTTGGTATTTAATATCCAATAGGTGATTGACAACTGTTAAAAAAAAGCCACGCAATTAACTTTACTAACACAAACCAAATGACAATTTTGCCCTCAAAATTTTTCAAAACCCCCGCCACCGCCAGCCACTTCCCAACCTCATATGCAGGTATTTGGTGCATGCCAATGGGATCTATGCCTATATATTGTTTATAATTTATTAAAAAATTAAAAATAGAAACATAAATATAAAATAATTATTTAAATTATTTTACTTGTATCTTTACAAAAATAGTTTTATCTTAAATTATTCTTTTTGCATAATTGAGTTAATCACATTATTTATCCAATATACTGTGAACAAATTGTAGGGAAAAAAAGTGTTTTATATAATATTTGTATGGCTTATAAATCATAGTTATAGAGTGAATAACATATGACTTGAGATTATATAATATTTTTTACTAATTTAAAAAAGGAAAAATATAAGCATAAAATATAAAAAGAATTTTTCAAATTATTCTACAAATAAATTATAATGATAGCATTATTTTCAAATCCTATCGTGTGTGTGTGTGTGTGTATATATATCTTTTTATTTTTAATAGCGTAGAGTAATTAGATATACAAAATAGAATATTACATATCTATACGGTTAAAGTTAATTGTGACATCTCAAATAAATTTTTTTGGCTTTTCCACTGCATATATTACTAACCTCTTCACATGTGGATGTTCAATTTTTTTTAATAATATATATATAAAATTTAAGTTCTAACCAAAATTATTTATAATTTAAATACAAACATGACCTTTTTAAGAAAAAAAAATACAAAATATGAATACTAATTTTACAGAATATGATTTTTTTTTTTAATTCAGGGACGGAACCAAGATTCATACCCGAAGGGGGCCAAAGCTTAAAACCAAAAAAAAATTATGAAAATAAAAACTAACATCTATTTCATATTCAACAAAATATTACATACAAAATAAGTATTTTTAAACATTTCATATTATATAACACATCAACAAAGTATAACATACAAAATAAATGTTTCTTATTTTGTGCACGATTTTTGTTTAGTCCATATTTATTTTTTTATTTTGTTTTTGTAGTTAAAGGGGCATGAATTTTTTTTATTTATTTCTTTTCTTGTAGGTCAATGTCTAAATATTTTAGAGGATGAGAGACAAATATATATATATATATATATAAATATTTAAGGGCAAACTTTAATTTTTTGTATACCAATTTTTTTTTAATGGGGTGGGAGGGGGGGGGGGGGGCGCATGGCCCCCCCCAGCCCGTATGTAGGTCCGCCCTTGTTTCAATTGGATTTTTTTCCTCTTTTATTTAATCTCTTATTTCGAGTAAATAACTTTTTTTTAATGTGCTTGTATTTGTGGGGTTATTAGTGGGAATATTTAAGCATTAGCATCGAGGACGATATAAAAATTGGTATTTTAACATCTAAAAACCTACTCTATCTAATATAATATAAAATATAACTCAAATATTAGGGAAGAGAGAGAATCTTTTTATATTAAAGAATTCTTTACAACTTGCTACAATAGGTTCTTATTTATTAGAACCCACCGTAGAAAGGTTGCAAAAAAAAAAAAGTGAGTATGCCCACCCGAATGTAGTGGGTTTTTTTTTATGCTTTTGGGTTGTAAAATAGTAATTGAGGGTTTTTACAACCCCTAATGCTAGTGATGTTGGGGTTGTTTTTGTTGTCTTGCCATGTCTCATGTGTGAATGAACCTCAAGACTGGGGGTATAGGATGGAGAGCTAAGCCCACTATTCACATAAACTTTTGTTACTGTTGATAACTAGTGGAATGCATTGGAAAACCGCATGAAGATGGTAAACTCACGAATGAAGAAACTAACATTAACGCTTCGTTTGTTTTGATATAATATTTTTCGAAATTTTTTTTCTTATTTTTCAAGCGTTTGTTTGCAGGTAAAATATAATCAAACTTATTAAATATTTTCAGTTGATAGTAAAATCTGTTATAAAAAGTTGTAAAATATTTTACCTTTGAAAATCTGGTAAAATACTTTTCAAAAATACACAATGGCTTCCCCTCCTCCATTTGGTTGCTAGGTTACCAGTCTGATGGCTAGAGACATTGCTTTGGCGATAGCCGATAGGTGCCGGCAGTTTGGTGGCCAGAGACTCCACACTAGTCATCAGTGCCGGCGATCTGGTGACTGATGACTCCTCTCCGCTAACCTGTGATGGCAGTCTGGTGGCCGATGACTCTGCTCCTCAACCGATGACGGTCTAGTGTTCAAAGACTCCACTCCGCCAATCAATGTCAATGGTCCGATGGCAGGAGACGCTACATCGACGATCGATGCTGTTAGTTCGATGGTCTGAGACAACTCACTGGATATGTTTCGATGGCTAGAGACACCACACCAGCGACAAGTGTCAGCGGTTTGATGGAAAGAGATATTGCATTACAACCGACGCCGAAGGTCTGATAACCAAAGACGTTGTTTTGTCTACTAGTGTTGGCAGTTCGGTCACCGCAAATACCATTCCAGTAGTGATCATCAACAGTCCAATTGCCAGAGTTACTACTCTGATTGCTGGTTCCAGGGATCTAGCCACTGGACCTCCGACACTAGCAATTTCAGTGTTGAGCTATCAGTTTTTGTGGTTTACTTTAAATAATTTTACTTTTCATACCAAACATCTAAAAAATTTTTACTGAAAATTTTTTACATGTTAAATGTTTTACTTCAAAACAAACAGAGTATAAGTATGTTTTTTGTTATTAGGTTATAGCTTTTGCTATTTTTTATTTTTGAAAATGTGTTAAAATATTCTTTTATTTTTAAAAAGTGCGATTTAGAAAAAAAATTGTATATAAAAGTTAAAAACTAAAATTTTATCAAATAGATCAGATGCAAAAAGATACTAAAACTGATCAATAATTGCAACCATTCATAACATGGACAAATTAAAATGTGGAGAGAGAGCTCTACTCGTGCTACCAAACACGAGAAGCCCTACTCTTATTTTTTTAGCCTTTTTGAGGGATGATACAAAACTTTCGGCATTTTTTGAACTTTTTTATATTTTGTTCTTCCCCCACTAAAACTCTCTTTAACTAGATAAGATAATTTTTTTTTTTATCGAACAAGTTTAATATATTATAAGGTAAACCCGGCTGTTGTTGTAGACTTGTAGGTTATAAATTTTTTTATAAGAAGATTGGTAACTTTATTAAAGAGAAGATAAAAATATTACATCTTAGATTAAAACTGACTCAATAATAAGAAATACTACGCCTACAATATTTTCAAAACACTTTCACAACAAATCATATGTGGTAAGTTGTTATTAGTTCTAATTTGAATCCACAATTTAAATTATTTTTTTTACTCACTCATAACAATCTACCACTTAAGATTTGTTATGAAATTATTGAGGACATAGCATTTATCCTCAATAATAGTAAGATTTTCCTCTATCCAAGTTACATAACCATCAATTATAATTACTACAATTAGTAAAGAGCATTTATCTTGAATTAAATCTATATTTAAACTATTTTCATGTGTGTTCTAATAAGTATTACTGTTTACTAAAAAAAAATAGAGATATTTATCCCACATTGGTTGTGTATGTCTAGTACTAGTGTCCGCTGTTTAAAACCCCAGTCTACAACTACAAAAGTTAAGTTATTTTGTAGTTGTACTCTGGTTATATAATATATTATAAACCCGGTTTAAAATAATAATATTACCATTCTCGTGTATGTTCTAATAAGTATTACTGTTTACTCAAAAAAATCTATATTTAAACATAACACTTATATACTATTTTAAAATTTTAAGGAAATTACATAATAATTTGCCAATTTGGAAAAGTATATCTAAATATATAATTGGAATAATTTTTTGAGTTTATACTTCCAGAAATAATCTTATTACCTAATAAAAATGATTTAACAATAAGACTAATAAAGTACATAATGGTAAATTAATAAATAAAAAATTTCCTATCAACAACAAAACCTTATTAGTCTCAAAATTTTGGAATTGATTATGGATTTTCAATAGATTAATTAGAGTCGGTCACATATATTCTTTTTCATCATTTTATTCTATTTGAATTCATGTTCAAAATTGTCCATCAAAATGTTAGAAAAGTATGATTAAAATTTCAAATTCTATAAACTTAGAACACATGTTTTACATCGAATTTAAAATTGCTTGTAATTATAACTTACCAATATTATATATTTTATTAAAAAAAATCTTTGAACAAAAATATAATACATGTGAAAAGACTAGTATATGTGCTCAAAGAGAAAACAGCTAGTATAGTATTAACCAATTTAGACGTAGGATTAAATTTAGGCTGTTTAGCCTTTCAAATTTTCGATCGGAAGTCAAAACTTCGTTATTGAAGGACCATAAGAGCCCTCTTCTACTACTAGAGAGCTCTATTCTTCATTTATGGTTTGGGTGATTTGAGGGAGGATGGAAAAGGAAGAGAGAAAAATAGGAGGAAAAATAAGGTTTTTGGTTATTTGGTTGGGAGGGAAAATGCAGTGCCAACTCAAACATTAAGCCAGTTAGGTAATCACCTAAGGCCCTCAAGTGAAAGTAAACCCCCAAATTTTAATCAACAAAGTCTATCTAATCTCCAAATAGTAGCCAATAAATAAAAAACAAATTTTTTATCAAATAAAAAAGGAAAATATTAAAAAAACATTAAAAAAAAGAGTGATTTAAAAAATATTACAAACTTTGAAAATCCACCAATCACAAAAAAGTAAGTCAACATTCATTTATTATGTTTATGAAAACCACCAATCACATTGAAATTTGTAAATGGCAGAATGAGTTTTTCTTATCAATAGTTTTTCATCCTTTTACTATTCTATCTTCCTCCCAACAAATTACACAAGTGAGAGAAAACAAAAAAAAATTTCCATCATTCACTTTTCTATCTCCCCAACCAAATAGAGCCTTAAAGAGTTAAAGTAGTACTTGTCACGATATCTAATATGATACCTAAATTTGATTCTCTTACTAATTAAATTGTCTACATAAGTTCACATTCTACACTTTAATTCCATACATGTAACCAAATACATCCATTATCACTTTCTCAAAAAAAAAAAAAAAAATCCATCCATTATCACATTTTTTGTTGTTAATAATTTGATAGTTGGAGGTACAGAGTTTGAACCCTGAATATATATCTTATTTGAAAATACCAAAAAATCCCACACAGTTAAGTTACAATTCTCTTGACATAACATTACATTAAAATTTTATAATTATGAGTCAACCTTTTTAAAAAGAAGAAAAAATTGGAATCCTTTTCCGCAACCCATTAATATCTATTTTATTTTCTTCTCAAAAAAAAAATATGTATCTATTTTATTTGTATTAATATGCCCTCTTTCTAAAAGTGGTGCCATAGAATGCAGGGAAGACACAGAAGAGCTAAGGAGATGGAGATCGCATTAAACCATACAATTATTACAATTTAGTTATTTTCATTGTCCGATATAAGTTCACCTTTTGACACATTAATTCCATACATGTGACCAAACCCGTTTCTCATAATAACTACTCCCACCCAAAAAAAAAAAAAAAAAAATCCATTATCACATTAAAATTTTATAGGTGCAGGTCCATTTTTTTATTAAACAAATTTTTAATTATTTTTTCCAAGACTCCAACCATTAATATCTATTTTATGTTTCTCAAAAAAAAAATTAATATCTATTTTATTTGTATTAATATGCCCTCTTTACGAAAGTAGTACCATAGGATGCACGGACAGAACAGACAAGCCCTACCATGGACATTGTATTAAATTTAAACCATACAATTATTACTAATTTAGTTATTTCTATTGTTCAATTAAAACTGACTTCTACATAATAATAAAAAAATTAATAGTTAAAACTGACTTTAATTTTGAATGAAGTTAGTAAGTAGTGGCTCTCCTAACCTAATACCATTCACTACTGACAGACTTTTTATAACATGCCAACAAACATTTTCAAATTAATTCTGTCTCCAAATTTTTTTCATATGAACAATTTGAAGTCTTTTTTTTTTTGTTTGGCTATTAATATGATATAAGTGATAACAAGTTGTTAGAGCCAAACCAATGTTATTTTCTGTCACAAATTATTATTTTTATTAGAATTTTCCGTCAAAAATTAATAGTGGGATTCTATTTAGATAAATCATAAATGAACTACGTCTTGAGCAACCTGGACCATCATTTCTTGACAAACCACCTAATAGTTACCTATTTTAAAGGGTCAGTTACCTATATTTGCATGCCTTAAAAGAGTTAAGACCAATGCTAGCCATTGGATTCTCCAAAAGACCATGTCAAACTTTCAGATCCAACTTTTTTTCTTTTTTTTCTTTTTTTCGCTTTTATATATTCACCAAATTTTCACTAATAAATTATATATATATATATATTTGTAAATTTTATCGCTTTTATGTATTGACAAAATTTTGACAACAAATTATAGGTGGTAAGTTATTATTGGTTATAATTTAAACTTACGCTAAAATTACTTTTTTATCCATCAATTACAACCGGTAACAACTTGACACCTATGATTTAATTATTATGAAAGTATTGTGAAATTGTTATAAACATAGTATTTCTCTTTACATATTGGCATTGTCTTTGTCTCTCTCTCTCTATCTCCCATTTGCAAAATAATGATCGATAACTCACCAAAAAAAAAAAAAACACTCAAGGAGCATGCTACTCTGATCAAAGTTCTCGATCTTTTGGTATATTTTGACAATGCTATTTTTATTTTATATACATGTACATGAATGTGAGATAGCTCTTGTTGATCCTTTCTTTTTGTATGGTATGTTTCTTATCAATCTATTTTCTTTTTGATTTGATAATTACAACAGGGGAGGGAGGATTTGAACCTTGGATGACATACTAGGAGGTGTCAATCCAATTGAGCTACAACACTCTTGACTTCAGATCAATCAATTGTGTTCAAATGTATGTACCACTTGCTTTCTAGTTTTTGAGAAATTAACTCTAAGAAAAAGAATGCATATTTAATCCTTAAAATTTTTAATCTTATTTATTTGGAGTGAAAATATTGAATGTATTTGTTTGTGACCATTTCAAAATAAATGTGAATGTTATAATTATCATGCAAAATATTATGGTGCTGATCACAATATAGTTGTTTACTTTGTTTAATATATGAGGTGTATGCTTTTTTCTTTTTTTTTCTTTTTTGACTCAACATTCTGTGCTTCTTTTCTTTACCACTATAATAATATATTATTCTCTTTTTGTGATACATTTGTGGAAAACAATTTTTATGGTATATGAATTTGCAATATTTTCTAATATCTTTCTATCAAAAACAAGTTGTTATATTTTTCATGAATATTAAAATGGAAAATGTTGTAAATTTTTTTTTGAGCAAATGTTGTAAATTTTGTTTTAGTACATTTATCTATTTGTTATTTCATGTAATTTTCTTGTAATTTAATCTTTTTTCTGAATAAATTTTTTAGCTCTTTAAGATTATCAAATTTGGGATCTGGATGATTTTCAGCAACCAAATTGTGAATACTTTCATTTATAATGAAATCATTAAATTGTGATATATTGTCTCTATGATGTTGTATTGTTAGAAAACAATTATAGATACAGTGATCTTAATCAAATCTTGTGGATGGGATAGCTAGCTCACCATGTCATAATTGGGATGAGTAGTTTTGCTTAATGCATCGAAAGCTCTAAATGATGTCTTTGATGTAAACTTTTTTTTTTTTTTAATGTAGATATACCAATAGAAATTTTATAGAACTTCGTCTAAATGGGAAATTTTCTAAAAGTATATTTTGTTGTTGTGAGACGTATTCTATAAGTGATAGCTTTACAATTAACCATGATATTGTTTTTTGTCAATATTATACCTTTTCATGACTCTTTTAAGATGTTAGTGTATGTTGTTGAATCTAAGTGTTGATGATTTCCTCTTAATACATTAGTTTTAGAAAAATGATGTCGTGAATTCTTTTTTGATAGCTACAACAATGAGAAAGGTGTTCTCAAAAACAAACAAAAAATATAATGAGATGGGGAATTCAAACCCCAGTTTTCTTAATAAAAGAGAGCATGTCTGCCACTTAATTAGAAGATTGATATTAAAACCACCGTCTATCTTTGGTGCTATAGTCACTCTACAAATATAAGTACTTGTGAAAAAATTATTGTATACTCCTGGAGTACCATAAATGTGTACTCTCTCCTCTCACATGAATGGTGAGTTCTACTAATTAAATTCATAGTGGGGCCTATCATTCATGTGAGAAGAGAGAGTATACATTTATAATATTCCAGAAGTACCTAATAATTTTCCGTACTTGTGGAGTATGGGTTGAAGTTCAAGTCTATATATACTTAGATTAGGTTAGAGTAAAATTTTTATCTCGTATTAAAAAAAAAAAAAATTGATATTAATTGATATTGACAAAGAAGAGAATGTTCTTCATTAATTCATGTTTTTTAGTTAAAATATAAAACGTGCGAGGGCGCGCGTACACACAAGCATTTCAAATGGGCTTGTAAAATGAGTCATACATCAACTATCTATTACTATAATTTAATGTAATTATTGGTAGGATTCTAGGAGTGGCCAATTGGCCCATACATATATTTTTCATCTAATTTGGCCCATGTTTAAAAGATTTAACACATGGAACAAAAAATGAAATTAGCAATGTCACAAACTTTTTTCCCCTTTTAGCACTGTTTAAACTATTTATAAAAAATGAAATTATATAATACTAATGTTTTTTTTTTTTTCATTAGATTTCTTACGGGGACCGATTTTACTATGGAAGACAAAGAAGAGAGAGATTTTAAACGTAGGAAAATTTCAGCCACTCGGGGTTTTCCTCCACATGGTAAAAATGCTATTTCAAAAGTGAAGATGCATAGTAAAAGTGATGATGCTGAAGAAAATAGTAGTGCTCGCAAAAGGGTGGAGGAGATTTTGAAATTATTTAGAGCTACGTGTTGGAAGCTTATACAAGATGAAAAATATACAAGGAGGATCGATATGGAAGCATATAATATTCTCAAGAAAAATATAAACTTTGTCAATCTCTCATGTCATCAATTTGGTAACATCCCAGGGGTAAATGTTGGTGATAGATTCAAGTACCGAATAGAACTGAAATTAGTAGGTCTTCATCGTCCACCTCGAAATGGCATAGATTACATGAAAGTAAATGAGCAAAGTCTAGCCACAAGCATTGTAGATTCAGGAGGGTATGAAAACCAGGTGGGGTCGAAGGAGTTGATATATATGGGTCAAGGAGGAAATGTGGCTTATAAGAAGAAGCCATCGGAAGATCAAAAGCTTACACGAGGAAATGCTGCGTTGAAGAATAGTATTTATGCCAAGAACCCTGTTCGAGTAATTCGCATGGTTAAATCTCATACAGTGAGACCTAATGTGATGGGTGAAAATTTTATCTATGATGGATTGTACATGGTGCGAGAGTACTGGCAAGAACTTGGATCCAATGGTTTTCGAGTTTATAAGTTTCGTTTGGTAAGAATGGATGATCAATCTGGAAATTCTTGGATAAAATTGAAGAAGTTTTGAATTGTTAATGAGATGCTTTATGTTCCATTGTACATTTGTATTTTTGTTTGGTTACGTCCTATGATGACTTAGCTATAAGAAGATGGTGTTTTAAATCTAAACCTCATTGTATAATCATTCTATTATCTAAGACACTCTCATTCATTCTTACGACATTCCTAATTATCCATATGAGTCCAGACTCCAGAGATAATGAGAAATGACTATAGAAAACATTGTTCTTTATGCAAAAGTAACTAATACACTAGGCCTCTCTCGTCAAAACATTATTATCTTAGAATGTTTGTATCAACAATCCTTCACCATACATTTAGAGTAGAAGAAAAATCTTCGGCAAAAATGCACTTTTAATTCCTATATTTTAGGCCAATTCTCTTTTTGATTCCTACTTTTTTGTCACGCTTACCTGAGTTCCTAAAAACAAAAAATCATGTCAATTTTGGTCGTTACTGCCAACCTACTAACAAAAAATCCATACGTGGCAAACAGAATGTATCGTTGGCATGTTAGATACTGATGGAACTAATAAAATAATAATAATAATAAATGCCACATCAGCATTTGATTTTTTTTTTAATTAATTTATCAAATTTAACAAAATTAATAACATAAAAATACATGGATTCAAATTTGAACATGAATACACAAAACATAAACCTAGATAACAAGAACTCAAGAACACCAAAAATTTCTAGGCATTCAAGATCTTTCCCATAAAATTTCTTTAAAATCAAATACTAAAAAAATTCACATCTAAAAAGTAGATGCCTAAGATTTTCATCACAACATTTTGTTTCCACCCAAAACTAAAAAATTTCTTATGAAACAACCCCCCCCCCCCCTCACACACAGACAAAACCTAGCCAATTCGGCTCACAATAACAACAAACCCAACCAACCTCATAAATTTTCCTTGAGCAATCATCAACATTTTCCCCAGAAAATCAGGATTTTCTTTCAAAAGAAACACTATATAACTCACATTTAACAAACTGATGCTTAAAATTTTCAGCACAACATTTTCTTGGCAATTTTCTTTTCACCCAAACCCAGCAATTTTCTTATGAAAAAAACACAAACACAAACCCAACGAACGACTCACCTCCACGGAAACCTAGAAAAACCCCTCCACCAAACAAACAATCAAACCCACCACCACACCACTTATCAAACAATCGAGAGAGAGAGAGAGAGAGAGAGAGAGAGAGAGAGAAACAACCCACCACTACCATCGAGGGGGTCATTGGAGCGGAGGTTAGCTTGGATCTGAGTGAAGAGGATGTCCTTTACCATCACCACCAATGGTACTTGCCAGTGTGTCTTACTCTCTTTAGGTCACTCTATCTCCCTCTGTTTTCTCATTCTTTCAAGCCCAGCGGTGGTAGATCTCTTTTCACCCACACCACCTCTATTTCTAAAGCTCAACCAGGAAGAAAAACATGATTGTAAATAAGAAGAGGATTTGTTTGGTTTTGGTTAGGAATTGTAATTGGAAATGGAAATGGAAGAGAGTGAGAGGGTCTAAACATGGCCAAAATGGCCCAATACCACTGTTTACCAAAATATATATCAATTTACTACTGTTTTAAAAATATGTAGGAATCTACCACTTTTGGGGTACTCGAGTTTAGGAAACTCAAGTTTTCCATCTTACTCGAGTTCCACGAATTCGAGTTCTTTGAAAAAATAGCCTTCAAATTTGCTAGAAATTTTTTTCATGAAACTCGAGTTTATAGAACTCAAATATCATGGAAAACTCGAGTTCCTCAAACTCAAGTATCCAAAAAGTGGTAGATCCTTATATATTTTTGAAATAGTGGTAAATTGATATATATTTTAGAAAACAGTGTTATTGTGCCATATTAGCCGTCTAAACATGTTACCAAAGATTGGGGGAAGAACATGTTCTTCCGCATATTCCAATGAAAATAATATTTTTAATTAATTTTTTAAAAAATATAAAATATAAATTTAGAATTTTTTTAATTATTTATATGATGACATGGAATTTTTTAAAAATCAAATAAATTTTTATATTATTATTTTATTAGCTTTGTCAACATCTAACATGTCAACAATGCACTTCATTTGCCATGCCTAAATTTTCTGTTAGTGAGTTGATCGCAGGAACCAAATTGGACATGATTTTTATTTTTTGGCTAAAATGCAAAATTTACTTTCTAACTTTTATCAGATTTCATTTTAGTAATCTAATTTTATTTTCGTTCATTTTAGTCCTCTAAGTTTTAGATTTATTCAATTAAGACCTTTCGGTTAACTTTTGTTAATATTCTTTGGAAAAAAAAAATCTTGAAAAATATTTTTCAATCATTAATTGAATTTTTTTTAATTTAAAAATTTGAAGAAAAATTTACAAAACTGAAAAAATAACCACAACATATAACAAAAGTTGATGGAAAAACCTTAATTGAATAAACTTGAAAGTTAGAAAACTGAAATGAACAAAAGCAAAGTTAGAATACTAGAATGAAATCTGAAGAAACTTAGAGAGTCAGTTTTGCATTTTACACTTTTTTTTTCAAGGACTCAAGTAGGAATGACTAAAACATAGGAACCAAAACGAGAATAAGTTCAAAATGTAGGGATTAAAATTACATTTTTGTCAAAATCTTATAATTGTGAGGATTGGACTTTGATTGTAACTGAATAGTACTATGAACACAACAAATTCTTATCTGAGCTAAACACTTTTTTTACTTACCATTAATAATTTGCTACTTTAAATTTTGTTGTAAAATTGTTGTGACGGTGGTTTTATTCATTGCAATTTATGTTGATAATCCCCGTTTATTTTTTGGAAAGGGTTGATGTTGAACAACGGTAAGACTTCCAAGAAGTTCACAATAAACGACACCGCTTCGAGAAAGTTATTAAAAAGTGAAACCCGCGAAAGCGAAAGCCGAAGCCCAACCGTCCATCAAAATTTATCAACCGAAAGAGAAAAAAAAGGCGGGAAGAAAAACCCAATAAAATTAAATAAAAATCCCTAAAACTCAAAATAATAACCGTTTAAATTTCCGCTCAATTTTTTAAAATAAATAAAAATTTATATATATATATATATATATATATATGAAAAACAAAACGGTAAAACCTTCGTATGGTTCCGATTTCGGAGCTGACCCCAAAACCCTAAAAATGGACGACCCATTTGCCTTTATTACGGAGCTCTGCCACGTGTCGGCATCGCAAGAGGAGCGCTTACGCCACTGCGGGTTTGCAGGACCCGACGGATGCTCCTACCACGGCGCCAACGAAGACTCCGACGACCCGACCCAGCCCATGGAAGTGGAAGTGGAGTCCACGGGGATCGTCATGGTGTCTCTGCCAGAGACTCTCGAGGAGGAGGAGGAGGAGGAGGAGGAGGGGGGAAAAGACGATAGTACCCCTCAGGACCTGTTCCATACCCCAACCGAGGGTTCCCTACTCGCCAACTCGGAAGAACAGCAGCCACCGGTGGCCGCCGATGATCCGGAGGTCAACGGACCACGCGCTCCCGAGCCCAATTGTACGGACGGCGATGAGGCTGTTGATTTGGGGAAGGACTCTGATCTAGGGTTTTCGGAGCAATCGAAGAAATTAGGGCTTTCGAAAAATTTGGATTCTGAGGCTCAATTGACTCATCAAGATACTGAAATTATTGAAGAAACGGCGGTGGAAGAGAACAAAGACGAAGAAGCCCAAATTTCCATGGAAGGCTCGACAAAGAGAAAGCTGGAGTTTCCTTATGGCGATACCGTAATTGTTGATTCTGAATTGGAAGAAGACGATTGGGAAGAAGGTGAAGAGAAGAATCAGGAGAAGTTGCGCGAAAAGGCGAATGGTAGCAAGAGGTACCGCGTGCTGCCGGCGTCAATGGCGCAGGAGGAGAACAGAGCAGAGGGAGTGAAGAATAATCGCGGCGTAATTGGGAAGGAGGTTACAATATTGGATGTGTTGAAAATGTTAAAACAGAGGTGTGATGATGAAGAAAAGGATGATGGTCTTAAGAGTGTTAGTGTTTTAGAGATTTGTATGCGGCGTGGAGTGACTTTTCCGCGGCCGTGTTGGTGGCTGGAAAAGGGGTTTGAAGCATTTGATGGTGAAGATGAGTAGGTTTGGAGAAAAAAAAAATGGAGGTTTTGGTCTTACCGTGGTGGAAGAAGTGGTAGTATGTTTTGTGGGTCATCGACTAATTTTAGGGGTTGTAAATTTTAGATGCTAAATGGAAAAGGGGGTTTGTTTTGGCCTGTTGGGGTCATTGTTGGGAGCTGTTGATGGGGTAGCCAATATGGGAAAAAGGGTGTTTTTCAGATGGACCATGTCTATTTTCAAAAAGCAAAATGGAGAGGATAGGAGCTTCAAATTAGGGAGGTAGAGGTAGTGAGTATGCAATGTAATTGCTATTTTGTACAGTAACACTTGTTTAGAACTATATTTTGTACTGTCTACAACTCTATTTTGTGTCTTTCGTTAGTCAACTTGCTTGCTGTTTTTGAGCTATAACTTAATGGCTCACAATTCATGGCCTCTGATAAATTAGCTTATGACAGTAGTGGTCAGTGAAGGAATCAGTCAAAGCAGGTCCAGAAAACATGATAGTCACATCTTGTATAGTTTTTTACTTCCGAGAATCCTCATCTGTTTGTCTGGGTCTGGGCAAGGTATGTGCTGGTTTAGTTGCGCCAAAAAGGCTCTACAAACTCTAAAAGATGATTCCAAATATGTCGGTAAATATTCCCCCTTGAATTGCACAAGCACATAGCTAATGGTTGGCCCACTTGAATTACACATGTACATAGCTTTTGCTACTTGCACCAAAGGCCAACACTTATCTTTCAATCATCTTTGAATGGTTCTCGCCTTTTTTTTTTTTTTACATATAATAAAATTTGAACTTATAGTGTGCTTTCTATTATGATTATTCTTTATTATTAGGTTAAAACATTAATTAATTTTGATGTAGACAAAATTTGAACATAAATATTTTATTCAATAACAGAAACTTACTAATTGAGTTAATTCAAACCCGCTTAAATAATTCTCATTTCAGTCATTTGATTTAATATATAAAAAAAAATTGAAATTTTTTTATTTCTACTAGAGGGTACTTACTTTTAGCATAAAATAGATATACACAAACCTTATAAAGTCTCTTGTATACTTTTAATGTACTTTTGCACCCTTGTTGCCCTCCATTGAAATTATTTAATAAAAAAAAAAAACTTACGATTTTCTAATTGTTCCATTTATCATTTGCTGGTTTCTATTTTGGTTCGATTTAATACTCAACAGTTGTTGAAATTTTGAATGGTTGAACGCTTATAAACTATTTGCAATTGCTTGTATTAAATCTGAATTACCATCCGCTTGATGAAAATGCATTGTGTATTTAAAGAGACATGTATGGGTATTTGTTTATGCTTCTGACCATTATTTACTTGAATTTATTCTCTTTGTGATTTTCCTCCTTGTATTGGGTTTGGGTTTGCGTGCAAACTTCTTAGATAGTGATGTAAATCCTTACTACCATATATCAATTAGGCTTGATCCAAAAGCACTTCCAAAATACTTTTGGACTTTCTTAGGTCATTTTTGGGGGTAATTAAGAAAAAAAAAAAAGGCCATACTAAGTTTTGGGGCCAATTTTCTGCTTTCTCACTTTTGTAGAGTTTGAGAGAAGTTATGGTAAACAACTTTACCTTCGAATATATATTGAAAAGGCTAATTTCAATAATTAATAATAAAAAAATGTTAAGAACAAGTCAAAGACTAAAGTCCACCAAGTTATTAAATGAGAAGATAATTTAACAAAACAAAATTAGTAGCCTATGATCTTCCCAAAGCACCAAGTTAGCACACATATGACTATTTACTAGCCAATGAAAACACGTTTGACTACTATGTGAGTGTTAAGAACCTGACTTTTTATTAGTTGCTTTGAGAGAATCAAGACCTCATAATTTGATAAATGGACTACTTCAAGAGAGTTCAAACCTCCACGTTAGGCTAGATAATAATTTGTAACTCAAAAATTCATTACCATTTTTTATACATTGTCAACATTTAAATTTATACAAGAGAGACTACCAAATAGATAAAGACAAATACTAATTTCATTTATCTTTAAAATGATATTTACATTCTTGAATAGACATGAAACATATCTATCTATCATACAATTTTTCAAATTTGAAAACACGTAGTATGATCAAATCACTACACCACTTTTTTTCCCCTTATATTTTGTCTATAAAATAGAACACTAAATTTCTTTTCTATTTTCCTCTTATTCATTCACATTGCCATGAAGTATGAACTTCCAAATTTACTTATTTCGTTCCTCCTTCATAAAAGTAAACCTGTTGAAAAAACAATAAATCTTACATAATTGAAATCACTCTTAGAATCAGTAAATATTAGTTGGACCGCATATTGCTACGGTTTGAAGTTTTCCAACTAAAGAAGAGGCCCCTCAGTTCATTGAACTTAATCCAAAGATCAGGAAACTCTCTTACCATGTTCTTTTTTTTTTTTTTTCTTTTTTCTTTTTCTTTTTTTACTCTTTTTTTTTTATACAAGATATAATATCTACTTTAGCCTAATCTAAATGTATGTGTGTAAAACTCCTTCATAGAGACTTGAACTCCGGCCCTTACCCCCCACACCCTACAAGCATTTACACTTGTAGAGTGACCACCGCACCAAGGGGATGCGGTGGTCTCTCTTACCATGTTCGGTCACTTAATCCAAGATTCAAAGATCTTAGCCTCTTAGTTTTAATGTATTAGCTTTTCTTATGTTCATCAGTAAGGGAACGCAGTAGCCAATTCCTTAGCTAGACAAGCAATTTTATCATGGATGGAAGATGTACCACTGGATGGAAAATTTAGCCTTTATTGATAAATGCAATCTGAAACTTTTCTCTGGAAAAAAAAAAAAAAAAAAAACCCCATATAACTACCCCCAAAACCAGGAAAAATTCAAAGGCCTTATGAAAGCAATTCTCCAAAAAGTTTGCTTGAGGCCCAAAGAATTGCTTGCTTGGGTGGAAAACCAATATGTTCATGGAGTATAATCAAAGAATTACAATTGACATGAAACCAATCATAAAGGAGTGAACCAAAGGAGGAGATACATAAATTTAGAATACCCGAATTGTTCCAAAACAATGTTGATGCCACAAAGCATATGCACAATAAATTCTGTACTCAAGCCAAGTCTAGGGCAGAAGGGTGAAATATTCAAGCCTCTAGAAGCTAAGATTTTCCTAACCAAAGTGTTGTGTGGTACTTAGTTACCTTCAATGAAAATAAAATATTACAGATACAGATAGCAACAAATTTGAATCAATAACATCAACACTAAGTACATTAAAACTTATAGATTAAATTTAAAACGAAGGTCAAACTCTGAACCTTATTATATAAGCACCACTTTCTTTTTTTCTGTATTTTTTATCCTTTGGTGGATAGCAGACAGATTGTTATGAATCTTATGATGCAATCAGCCAACTGAACAATGCAGGACTCGACCACACGCCATAAAGGCAGGCTAAACGTCCACTTCCTTCACATGCATCCCACAAAGTTTTCACACCCTTTTTTTAAAGCACATATATTTTCTTTTCATTTTTTCTTGGCTAAAATATTGAGTACAAATAAAGCAACCCTACAATAGGGTATCTTTAGGTTACTTGCAGGACAAACTAGAAATTGCATACAAAACTCTGGAATTACCAGTTCCGTATTATGAGCTATATATTACAATCTGTTGTAACCTATACAAAAAGCCCACAAAATTCATCCCTTACTATTCCGAGTTCAAAAAGGATAAAAGATATAAGGAGCAACCAGCAAACCTCATTCACAGACTTCCTGTTTACCATTCAAAATATGTGAATCCAAGTCACAGGTTTCAAAGGCAAACCTACAATATAGCCCTAGTGATTAGAAACCGTTTACATTGTCAGCGACGGACAAGATGTTGGTATATTGAACTACTACTAGTGCTTGCCTGTTGGCCATCAAAACTTAAAGATGGGTGAAGGAGCTCTGCCTGTGGGAAAGAGCCATTGGATGGCACATCCAGCAGCAAATCCTGATCAGAACTTTCTTCTACAAAATTGAAAGAATCCAACGTGAGGGAGCTACCTTCAGTTGGCAAAGCAAATAGGCTTCTTGGACTAAAGCAAGAACTATCATTGTCTATGAGTTCCTTGTTCTCATAGCTAGCCTTCACAATCATCCTTTTTGGGCACTTCATTGTAGTCTTCACTTCTGCAAGATGCAGGATACTCTTTAAGAACCATTCCAGTGTATATTAATGTTATTGCAAATATTACCATTTTATGAAGTTTTAAAGTGATAATGCTGCTCACTTTACAATCTACAAAATAAAATTGTCCATGGGGCTTTAGCATATCTAGTCATCATCTCATACTTCAAAACCACTGTAATTGAACGTTTGGAGTGAGGTAAATTTCCAGTAATTATCCATTCTCTGGTGAAAATAAATTCATATTTGCTTTGTCTTATGAGTATGCCTTCTTGGGGTTCCAAGTCCAAGAGCACTTTAAAGGCCCCATAATTAATTAATAATTACTATTATTAGTTTAAATATGAGAGAATATTGCCTTTGCTTATGTACATAAAATGCCTAACAGGAACAACCCTCGGTGTCCCATGTCCAGTCCAAAGGCGATTATGAGGATTGTGTATTTCCAGGTAATGCCAACTGCCAAATTAACCTAGAAACCACAAGGATGGAATACAACTTATTGGTGGACAGGTCAAGAGGAATTGAGAAGTGCAAGGAGAAAAGGGGGCTTAGACTCGTGTCTGTGTGATTCATAAACTTTATCTTACTAATATAATTTATAATTACAATAAAATTAACTTAAACAAGATGGAACAAAAACAACGGAAGAACATAAGTTTTGAAAAGTTGTTTGTATGCACTTTCTAACTGGATGGAAAAACTTGCAGATGATGTTAAGAAGATCTTTTCACTACATCAGTTGTACAAGTAACACCTAGTAGTCATTAGGCAAAGACATTGACTCAACTTTTGAAGCTCTTTTTAGGCTTCTCAAGTAATTTTCCTCCTCGTAGGAAAAACCAAGCATAAGAAAATCCAAGTTGAGTTAAACCCTTTTGAGTTATCAAAAAAAAAAGGTTGAGTTAAACCCTTTGAAGTGTTTCCATTTCCACCAGATATATTCAGACAAAAAAACAAGGCCATTCAACAAATTACTGCCAAAAATAAAATCTTCACCAAACCTGGAAGATTTTGGCTTTGGCTGTCACGCAATCTCTTGACATTTATGAAATTACTTGAGGCAGTTGCATTGGGTCCTAAAACAGATCCTCCAGAACTATTTTTATATTTCTGCAACTATAGAAAGATGTTAATAAGTTGCCATACAATGGCGGAAGAATCAATTAATTTTAAAATTTTCATCTAATGACATTCAGAGTTTAAAAGCCAGCTCAAACCTTAAGTAGATGATAGCTTTCAACCCATTTGCATTTCAACGAATTGCATATTGCAAGACTTGTCAAATTCTTGCAGTCTTCAGATTTTGCTCCTGAGAAGGAGTTGTCAAATACCCCTTCCACAAGCAGTTGCTGAAAGTAAATTAAGTTCTCCCTGAATTGAGGGCTATCAAAAGTGCTTTTGAGGCTGCATGCAACAATTAAACAACCATGAGGGCAGGATCTTTATTTTGGATAAGTAATGTAAAATTTATTCAAATCTATACACGGCATATACAGCTAGGGATCATAACAATCAAGTACATAAGTTACAAACACCCATCAAATCATAGATTGAAAAAATGGAATGGCTTCCTACAATGGACATCCAATTAGTCAGCGTTCTAAAGAAGAAAAGTTTAAGGTCAGCTACTGTCCTTTCTGAACCCTCAAAGCACTGGTTGTTTCTCTCCCACCAAATGCACTACATCAAGCAATAAGGGACAGCCATCCAAATAACACCATTGTGATGAAGGCCAAACTTTTCTTGCCAACATGCTAAAAGCTCCACCACAGTCTTTGGCATTACCCAGTAAATACCAAACAAGGTGAACACCATAGACCATAGCTCACCTTATTTAATCTTTCTCTTTGGATACTAAGTGACTATCAAAAAGAATTGAAGCATCAGGATTCAGGAGTGTGTGTGTCAGTGTGTGCATCTATCTGTGTTGCTATAACTTAAACTCATGCAGCAATATTTCTCCACTCCAAAAGACTGGATTGTCCACTCTATTGCAAATGTATGTATGAAATGGTTTTATACGTACCTAACATGGATTTAACATATTCATGCTTGCAAAGGACATATTGATGAAACACAGCATATGCAATGTGTTTCATCTTGCAAAATTAAAAATAAATAAATGCTCATCGTTGCAAATGACATTTTATGGAAAAAGTATCTTGTGGTCAACAGTGATAAATGTCAAGATTATATGACAAAAAGGATGCCAACCTATCAGGAACTTTAAGAGTGTCAACTGGAGATAAATAGTTCAGTAATTGCTGTTGCTCTTCATTTGTCAAGTTTCTCATTAACTCCTCAAAGTTTAGAACATCCTACACAAAACATGAACTACAATTATGATAAGCCCTCAACACATCAATTAATTTGGGTCCAGGATCACTTTGCAATAGGATATAGGAATAAGACAAGAATTGAAGGGATCATAACCATTACAAAAATTCAGAAGTTTGTGAACACCACACATAGTGCTATGCATAAAGTTATGTACGGTTTAGGTTGCTTCCTAAAGAAATGGATAACTTGATCGCAGGCCTTATTTGCATTTGCTATTAGTTAAATAACATCAAATTTGAAAAAAAATCAGCTTCAGTGGCACAACCAAAGGAGAAGCATAGGAACAAAACTTACATTCAAATCTATATTACACAGTGGTGAATTATGGCTGGCCAGGATTTGTAGGTTTTCATTCTGAGACTTGTCCCTGTAATTGCAAACAGAAGAAATATTAATTATGGTGAGAGATGATTTCAATATGTTTCCCTGCCCATGGAGTAACAGTTTCTCCACATATGGTCCATGACTCACAGTCACACTTATGATCAGTGTTCTAGGAAAAATACACAGCAAAGACATTTCTATTATTGCTTTTGAAACAAGTTGCAGGCTCTGTATCGATGCTGGGACATGAAACTATAGTTATGCTTACCAATAACAATTCTATTGTACTAAAAATTTTTGGAGGTCAACAAGTATAAAACTTCCTTTCTAAGTTGAATGACAACACCTGCATATGTATCTTCATACTTAAGTATGCATACAAGCTCTGAAACTAGTGCAGGAAGAAGTTACCTTTTAAGATGCTCTGGTTGCATCCCTTGTCCAGCATGATTCTTAATTTTTTCGACCCCAGGACTTGGGAAATTGACACCTTTGCTTCCATTATGTACAGAAGTGATTGCATAGTGGGAATAAGCCTCATTAGATGGAAATTGTTTGTTCTCAACCGAAAGTGAGCTAGCTTCAGATTCCTCTTCTCGAGCTATTGAGCTCGGATGCCTAATGAGAACACTTCCATGTCCTATCTCAACAGAGACCATTGGTGTTTCACTCTCAAAAAGCAGATCATCTTCAGAAGATGCAGAGAAATATGAAGACTGTTGTTCGTTTAAAATTGTATGAAGATCTTTTGTAAGCTTCTCAACTGGAGATTGCTTTGGACGACTCACACAGGTCCTCTTTCTAGAAGGCACCATTGAGTCCCACACCATTGACTGAGCTGGACCTGGAAGGACACCAATTGGATGACAAATATAGTCAGATTTACTAAGCTATAATAAAAGAACAAAACTTCATCATGCAGGTACAGTAAAATAATCAAAAGTTGATGAAAAAAATAAATAAAACAGATTAAAAATGAGTCCATAACCAAAACTCATTCAGATAAAGATCTAATTCCCAAGGAAAAACCTGCAGAAAAAAATTATAACAATGAATACCATACCTGAATACAGGAAAAATGCACTTAGAACTGTCAGCCACATCTAGCACTTTGATCAAGGAAAATCAATGGTGTTGAATTACTTTTGGGCTCCATTAGATTAAAGGGGGAATACAAACATGTAGATGGAGTTAATTATACTAATCAAATAAGGCATTTATCATTATGATTTTTCTTAGTACCATAAAACCATGAATTTCTCGCCAATAAGAGATGAACATGATGTGAATAGCAGCTAACTTCCAGAGTTTCGCGTTCTGAAAAACGAGAGGAGGTTGCTTCTTTTATTTTGACTTGTATCTAACAAGACATCAATCTTATTTTGCCGCAAAGGCGCAAACTACATATCATAGTGTCTTCTTCTCTGTTTTTTCTCTTTTATTATGGATCCTTTTCCCTGAACCCACTCTTCCCTAATACCAAACATAAAACTTATAATAGCAACAGGCAATTAGACATTTGGAAACGAATTAAAAACTCTTCCATTTACTTTAAAATAAGGTAAACTCCATCACTTTGCTCTAATGAAACAAAATAGAATCTCTTTTTGCAATAAAGGAACAGGCCCCAAGACTACTAGTTGTAGCGAGTGTCCAACCTGTCAAATCACTTGCATCTGCACTGCCAAATTGTGCACAGCTCTCTGAGTTAGAAATGGCCGAGCCAGAACTTGATCTATTACTTGTATCTTCATCTATCACCTTTCGAAAACCCTGGTTGTAATCGGGGGCACCCACTCCAACCATCATATTATCACTATTTTGCTTTCTTTTGAGCAATTTCACTTCTTTGTTCTTATTTACTGATATACTTTTCACCCTGGAATACCTGTGATCCTCATAATCATCAGGTTCTGCCCGTGCATGTAGAGGGGTATAATTTGCGAGTGTTCCCTTTGTCCTCCACCGAGACCCACATGCATTGCACAAGACTGGCTTATCAGGAGGACCATTGCGCCAAAGAGGAGTGCCTGTTAAAATGCTTAGTTGTCAGCAATCAGTACAATAAAATGACTTTAAGCACAAGAGAGATATAATACAGATTAGCAGATGAACTTTAAGCAATTGCTCATCTAAAACTTCAAATTAATCCAATTTCATTTGTCATGTTAACATGAAAAGAACCCCACAAACTGATGTGTCATCTCATCAATGTATCAAGAAGAGATAAGCCTAGAAGATGAAAAATGTGCAAACAAGCCATGACAAAACTATATGGACAAAGCTTAGCGTATCTGCAAGACAAAGATTAAACAATTTTATGACAGTTTGTATTCACCCACAGAGTTTCATGTTGAATGAGAGATTGGAATGAGACAACGATTCCAGCATTTTAACCAGCTGTACAAGCAAAGAGCAATATGCTCAGAAGCAATGCCTGTTAAATAGCATTATGGTTAACTATGACTCTTATCACATAAAAGAACAATATAAGAGCAGCTGGTTCCATGGAACTAATAATAGCTGGACTATGGAAAAGAGGATTGGAAAAGCCCAAAACTCTCAAATTAGAACATAGCTCAGCTCTAGCTGGTCAGCCAAACGTATAATAGTGTTTGAGCATAAGCTCAGACCAGGAATGAAAGTAGCATTGACCTTTAATCAATGAGTTGCCAAGCACAACTTATTTTTAAAAAAATTTAAAAAGGAAAGAGTGCATGGCAATTATGAAGAGATAGAAACAAAAAATCACTTTTACAATTAGATGAATGGGACAAATGGATGTCAGCAGTTTCACATGGACATTACCTGCAACTAATGATTTGTCAGGTTTGCAAGTACCTTTTTCTAGCATGTGGCGGATTTAGATTGTTAGTTCATTGCTTCATTTCCTTTCAAAAAACAATAGTTTCCCATCCATACTTAAAAATGTAAACCCAGGTTGCCACTTCTCCCAATGTAACCTAGGATGAGAGGTACCACTATAATTCTCTTTATACGGGAAGAAACATGGGATGGAATCCGTGGCATACGTCTATATGGACTTCTCTTAATGCAGGAAGAAATACAGGATGGAATCCGTGGCATAAGGCTAGATGGACTAGACAAGAAGATAGGACTTTCTTTTTGATATAACAGGTGAACTCTAACCCATTAACAAATGACTGAGACAAGGGGCACTGAGTAACAAACAAATCAAAACGAATTGGATTGCTCTTGAGGTTTTCCTCACAACAGCACCATTTGTCAGAAGTAGTTGCCAAAACCAATTTTTGATACATTGTAAGTGGGGAAGGGGATTGGAACACTTAATAGCTCTATTTGAAACACCAGGAAATGCCATTTGACTTAAAGGTCATTGGCAATTCCCAAAACCAATTAAGCTTTGTTAAATCTTTGAGTCACTTTAACATTAAGCTCACACGGTTGAAGCACAGACTAGAAGGTAACAATGATTGGTAATGTGAATAAGCTTTTACCCTCTTTGCTCTACTTCTATTCAACAGACTCATAAGCAAAAGGAATACTTGTAGTACTAACTCAAATGATTAAAATTGAACTTCGTTGAGCCGACGTGAGCTATTGAAGTTGTGGAAAATAGGTAAGAACATCTTCAATGTTGAACGAGCACCCAAGATAATGTGCTTGACACTAGGTTTTTTGATAACAAACCAAACTCTTTTGCAATTATAAAGGAACAGTTTAAGCTTCAGAACAATTTTCATCCCAATGAAAACGAAAATGGTTTAGGAGTAGTTCTTATTAAAACCGTGAGCATTTAGAGTAACCATGACCAGTGAAGTTTGAGAGAATGGTAGCACAAACACACTCCAATGACAAACAGCAAGAAATGGTTTAGAAGGAACACCAGGAAGAAACCTATCATTAACATAGTCCAAGGCAAAAAGGAAATGACACATGGGTATCACAAAAAGGGGACATTTATGTGAGTTGAATCCTAAAGTTAGCAAAAACACCAACAGAAACTACAGTTTGACTTGGTATTTTAGTTCACAAACACCTAGAGAGCAATGGGAAAGCACTACAAGTAACGTGTAGACTCTGTAACTACCCAGTATTCAACAGACTCAAAAATCAATTTTGAACAGGTGATTAGTTTAAACTTGAAAGACAGTCAAAGGAGAGAAACCCCAACAAAGAGATAAAAAGTACAGAGTTAAGGAAACGATCAAAAATTAAAAAATAAATTCATGAACAAACTCAAACTGAAAACAAGAATACTTGTGGTTCTGGAATATGCAAACAGAACAATACAAGAGCAGTACATACTGTAAATTCATTTCCTTTGTCCAGGTAATATCTTCCCTTTCCTACACAGTTATTCATTTTCATGAAAGAATTATTTATATAAAACCATTTGCATAAGATTTAGTTGAAAATTAAAGCAATGAAGAACCAATTTTTATTTTATGTTCAAATTATATATAAAATAAAATAAAAATTGGAGAAACAAGAACTCACTTGTAACTCCACAGTGACAGCAAGGCCCTTGCTTGCCCATGTCTCTCTCTTTTCCTCAAGTGAAGAAAAAGATATTCAAAGAAAATTCACCCAGAAATAGATAATAAAAAAGTAGCAAATAAAAAGCACCAATTTATAGACAAAAGTTTAATTTTTTTTTTTACAAAAAAAAAAAATAGTGTGAAAATATATAATTGTTCTTTTCAAGCCTTGTGTGGCATAATAATAATACTGGGTACAAAGGCTTTTCTGCAACAACCCAGAAAGAGAGTTTGCATAAGACAGCAAAAGCCAAAGAGACCCAGAAGAGTTTTAATGTCTTTACAGTCTTAGAAAAATCACAAAGAACAGCTAAAAATGAACAAGAAATATAGGGATTAAGATGGGTATTTCAGCTAGGAATCTGTACAATCCAATGGAAAAGAAAAGACCATTGGAGGAATCTCATAAATGGTTGTGAAAAAAGGAAGGTGGAATGGGAGAGAGAAGAAAGAGAAAGAGAGAGGGTCTCTGTGTGTGTTGTATGTGACCTCTTGTTGTTGTATTGTATATGAAGTAAAATGTTCAGCTTTCTTTTACTTTATTTTGATGTTTTTTTTTTTTTTTTTGAAAGGTTTCAATTCTTTTTTATTAGAATGTAAAACTTCAAGAAAAAAAAAAAAACTTAATTTTTTTCTTTTTAACCCACAAAAGGGGGTGAGGGGTAGAAGTAGAACTTTGGAAGAATATTATTGCCTATATCCTGTTGACTATGGACTTTTCTAGCTGAGTGTTTGTAAATTTTCAAAACCCTATATAACTTTTTTAGTCAGAAAAAAAAAAAAAAAAAAAAGCCCCATGAAAAATAAGACCACAGAATTAAAGTGGAATTTGAGTTATTTTTATTGGTTTAAAATTTTCTCCTAAAAAACTAATATATGGTATTATAGAAGTGCTGAAATTTTGATAAAGATATTTAAAAAAAAAATGAAAAGCTATAGCTAGAGAACAAGAAAGAAAAGGAGAAAGAAACAAGGAGAGTTTGTTTGGCTTCATATATTTTCCTTCTTAGACTTCTTCCTCTTTATTTCCTTTTTACCTAAAATATTTTTTATTTATATATATATTCTTAGGTGTGTGATGACATGATGTTGATAAATATTTAGTGGGTCTTTCTGAAAAGAATAAAGCCTAAAGTCACCGGCCTTGTGACCATTGGATGTTGCAAATCCCTTGGCCATCGTTCATTTGCCTAACAATTGCAATGAGAGCATTGAGAGATACCCCACCAGATTAACATTGCTTCTCTCTTCTTCTTTCAATTTAGGTTTATGGGTATTTCTTTCTTTTCTTTTCTTTTTTTGAGAATTGTTTCAATTTAGGTTTTAAGGGTGATTTGAGCAACTTATTTTAGGGCTATTGAGTATAAATATAAAAATTCAAAAGCAAAAATATACTTCACAAATATAAAAATAGTGTAAACACTAAACCTATCTAAAAGTAATGTTGTTGTAATCAAGTTTTATTACATCAATAATTATGAAATATATATATATTGTGAATACCCATATAAAAAAAATAAAGAGGACAATAATGTGACAATAGTACATAGTGGGCATCCCATGAATTTGACTCCTTTGGTGCCATGTAGTTTTTTTTTCTCTTTTTTATTTATAAGTCTGCCTACCATGTGTTTTAGAAGTTGGCTTCTCCGACCTCTTAAATTTTGCACCAAAAAGGTATGACTAGGGACATTCTAGCCATTAGATAGATGCTTCTTTTCATCAAAAATATTTTTGATCACGCATCTAAAACCCAATTGACATACAGCTCATGAAAAAAAATTTCCCCAAAATCAACGACTGATAAATGATAATCACATCAAACTTTTTGAGTGCCAAAAAATAGGTCAATATCCCAAACGTCATGCCAAGTAACATGATTTGTTATTATATTGATTAAATTGTGTTGCCTGTTTTGTTATATAGTGTTGTTCATACCTTTTACTTACTACAATCTTTGCATCAGAGACCATTCATTCAGTCAAATTATTTGTTTTAGATGGGCCCAATTTATTATATTTTATTTGATAAAATTATTACCATATTCCAATTTGGCCTTGATGAGCTTCTCTTAAATGGTCATTATCCTCCATGTGTCTTTAACATATCTGTTTTGGGCTGAATCAACATAGAAGTATATAAAAATTGGCTTGTGATAACATAAAAAATTAGAAGAAGATTTGGCTATGATAATCCTTCAAGAAACGCAATGTTGGTTATGATCAAGGGTGGAAATTAGTTCAACATGCCAGATTGATGGTCAACACGCAATTGCTGAAAAATTTGCCATACATTACCTCATATATATATATAAGAAGAAAAACAAAATTTTAATATTTAAAACACTAAATCAAGGTTGAAAAAAAATTAAATATATAGTCAGACTCATTAGTGGGTCCATGGCAGAGCTCATAACTGCTGGTTCTTGATCGAGTTCCTTTCCTCCCTTTCATTGTTTTCATTTTGAGTGTAAATATTCCATGTAAGTACTCATTCGATACTTTGTATTTTCCTTGAATATATATAATAGTAATGCCGCAATCTTTTGGGTAGATTATCTCACTATATATCTATAAATGTCTCATGAACTGATAATATAGTAAATTAAATCTAATGATATTTGAATTTACATCACATTCTAAATCAATTATCTCATCACCTAAGTATTTCTGTGAATGCTTCAAAGAATTTCAATAGAGAAGAATAAGTCTAATAATAACTTTTTCATAATATATTTACCAGTGGTATAGAGTAAAAGAAACATCCATATATTCATGTGAAAAACAAATTTACACCGATTACAATTTGTTATTACACGGAAAATGATGAATTAGTTGAAGTGATTTCTGATTTTTTGAGTTTTTACAAAAATGTCAAATCCTTTAGATCCCTAATATCATTATAGGGGCCATGAAGTAGGATTTATTGTGACTGACACGTGGACAGCTAAGGAATTAAGGTGCATGGTTGTAGTCATGTGCATAGTCACAGGAAGTTCTGTGTCATTAATTTAATAGGAAAGTTGAAAGTCGAAACAGAAGCCGTCTTTAATAGGGCAGAAGATCGACCTAATCTCCGGTAAAACCAATGGTCAAGTTCAATTTTTTTATGGTATTGGATATCCATAAACTATGCTAAAATAATAAAGTGCTCAAAATACCCATCCCTGAAATTTATTGGAATTTATGGCAATCTATCAGTTCAATTAGTGGTAAAAAAATCTTTTTCATAGCAGAGAAAATCTAGAGTTTGGATTCTATGTATATTAGGAAAGAGTGTTTAAAAGAAGGTAAAAAAATGGTTATTGGCTTATCTCACATTATATAATTTAAAGGTCCAATGGACCTCTCATAGACTCATAAAAAAATAAATAATAAAAAAGCTTAAATTTTGGAATAATCCCCTCACCAGTAACTCCACATTACTAGTGTTATTTATGGTGTTGTCATTAAGACTAGAATGTGTGTTAATTATGCATAAAACTAATTTTTAAGACTTTGCCCTAATGAGATTTTTGGTTGCCCAAATCTACCATGGCTTTGTTTTGGTCCATATGTCACCAAGCAAGCAAATCAGCCAGCCAACAAGCTAGTGAAAGATCAGCCAAAAATCTTGTAATTTAATCGATACCTCCTTATGCATAAAATGCTTAGGGGTCTTGTGATAAAAGAGTTAGTAATATGTTTGTAATTATCAAAAAAAAAAAAAAAAAAACTAGTAAAAGATTGTAAGCTAGCCATTTGATGGAATTATGTGTCAAATTTTTGGTTTAGATTGTTGGTTAAATTATACCTAAATCATGTTTAAGTGATCTTATAATAAAATTTGTAGAAGAAGATAATAATTGTTGCACATCTAAGGTAATGGAACTTAGATAATAACACCAAATCAGCCAATGTAGAAAACCAGTAGGTGGGGATCTCTTGTTTAATACTAAATTGTAGAGGGTAAAGAAAGTCCTCTATTAGGTGGTTAGATGTATCTAGTAAGTTGTTTTTGGCTTTATATACTTAATATTTTTATTTCTTAGGTAAAACATTAGATTTATATATAATATAATTATATATAGACTTGTGAATCAATGAGTCATGGGTATTGTCTCCATTCTCTATCGTATTATCTTGTTAAGTAAACTCTGATTTTCATATTAATAATAAATTAGAGAGAGAAATTTTTTTTCTATAATATCATAAGGAATGTTTAGACAAGTTTAGTGCGCACATGAGTGATGGGATTAGATTCCTAATACAACAAAATATTGGCTATATTTTCACAGAAAAATTAGAAGGCCGTACAAAGTAATTTCTTAATTTGCCATTATATGTCTCTCTCTTTTTCTTTTTTTTTTTACTTTTTTTTTCACTTTCTTTTTTATTAGAAGATTTTTATCTTTCAGCATAACACCCTCAGAATTTGAGGTTTTTTTTTTGTGGTATTTGCATAAACGAATTTGCATATTACTAAATAGAAATAAGTCTGTTACACTTCTTACCTTCTACCTCCAATGACAATAGAATCTCCATCACAGGTGGTAAGTTAATAAAATCTCCATCACAGATGGTAAGTTATCAAAAACAGTAAAAATACATGATAAGTAGAAATCGAGCCTAAAGGCATTCACATCCCAAAATTTTATCTCATCTTATTTTACAATCTCAAAAGACTACTTTATCAATTATACCATACCATTTTACAATACTCTTATCATTTCAACTTTTATTTTACAATACAACATATTAAAATAATATTTCTACACAATAAAATAATATATCCCAAAACCCAAAAACCCGATGAGAGAGAGAAGAATTGATAAAGTAAGCGAATAAAAAATATATATATATATATATATTTTTTTTTTTTTTAAATTGAGCTACAGTGCAATTTTACCTTTAGAATTGCACTATAGTACTATTGCAATTTTTTTTTTAAATTGAGCTACAGTGCAATTTTACCTTTAGAATTGCACTATAGTACTATTGCAAATTTTTTTACAATAATTAGTTTTTACAAGTCCGGATGTGCGGGGAGTTTTGGGCTTTTATGCTAAATTTTTTCTACATATGGCATATGTCATTCCCAATGTGAATGCTCTAATAAAAGCATCAGCACATTTATTTTCTTCCTGTACCTATGCACAATCCTCCTGTTTTGGAAGGAATTTGAGGTTTATTTGGTAATATAGCAAGCAGAAAGTTGAGTAGTTGGTGTGTGAGAGAGTAATTTAGAGGAAAGTAGAGAATAAATTTGAAAGCAATAAAGATAATGCAAGCTAAAAGTCCAGAAATGATAGCATGCTCTTGTTGTGTTATCCTTTTACCTCCTTTTCAAAAAATTTATTAAAAAAATAATAGTTATAATCAAATGTCAACTATGACTCTACAATGAGGGTAGGCCTTACTATACTCTTAAAACTCATCCCTTCCATTACACATGATTGAAATCTTGAACTTACCAATTCTATGAAGCAAGAGAGGTACCACTTCAGTAGAAAGTCCAAATGTCTTGTTTTCCCTTCATGTCAACAAAGAGCAATTATTGTCATATAGTAAAAATGGATAGTGCTTTGAGAATTTGGCAGATAATTCAAAAATATCAATAAAATTTTATTAAAGAAAATAAAAGGTAAGAAAAAAAACTTATATTATATATATATATATATATATATATATATATAAATGTTAAGTGCATTCATTAAAATTGTTAGATCAGTTGGATGGAAGATATTGGGATATTCTACATTTATTTCTTTGCTCACTTTTGAGACATGAAGTGGAAATGTTAAGAAAAAATTTTATAATAAAAATGGCAGGAAAATGATATTTTTTAAAAGGATGATAATTTAATCTATATCTATATATATAATAATAGGTGAAGTTAAAAGAAACTCAAATTAGAATTTCAAATTAGAGTTCCAATTTTGTGCCATGTGTCCTAAATTTTTTATTCTTAAAGAGTTTTATTTCTTAATTTTAGAATCAAATGTGAGATCATATCATAAATATTCATCTAGGTAAGTTATTAAGTACAAAAACTAAAGAGCTTAGAATAAATGAATCGTAAAAAAAAAGTACTTCATAATAATTTATAATAAAAAAAACATGGACGATTTACATTTTATACTTAACAATATCCTTACAAAAAAAATTTTAAAGTTAACAAAATATAAAAATGACTATCAATAATATTTAAATTATATATATAAGAATTATATTATGCATTTTATTATATATTTTTAAGTATATCCATACATATGTATGGGGTTACAAGCTAGTAGTAATAATGAGAGATGAGTGATTTCAGTGGTGGCTCTAGAAATTGTTTTCAAGGGTGGTCATTAAGAAAATTAAATTATACAAAATCTAATAAAACTATAATTTTATATATTGACCAAAAAAAAAAAACACACACACACACACACACACATAAATATATAAAGTTTTACAATTTAATATTTTGAAATCATTACATGATAATCTCGTTATTAATGTTCAAGCTATATTTCTTTTAAATTTTAGTTCAATGACACTTTTTTTTTGGGCTATTTTTTTAGGAGTCTAATATATTGTTAAGAAGACCGAAGTTTAATTTTGTTGGGCTTAAAAAAATTTAAGGTGGTTATAATTTTTTCTAAGGGTAGACTAATCATAAAATTTTAAAATTTTAAAATTTTATATATAATTATTATTTTGTTTCAAGTCAAGGTGGTCCTACAATCACACTGTCTTCAACATGGAGCTACCCTTGAGGGATTTGAACCCCAAATATTTTTGTTAGAAACATTAGGATGTGTCAATCATTTATGACTTAAGAAATAAGGAAATGCATCACATCCATATGGATTTAATATAGAGTAAACTATGTATTTGGTCCCTATTCTTTACACCATATTTTAATTTAATTCTTAACTTTTCAATTGTGTCAATTTGGTTCTTAACCTTTCAGTACCGTGTTAATTTAGTTGTTGCTGTTATCTTTTGGATGGAAACTGATGACGTAATAGACAGCCAAAATAAAAAATTAGTTTATTACTGTATCAACATAAACTAATTTTTATTTTGACTGTTAGTCACATCAATAGTTTCCATCTAAAATATAACGATAGAAACTAAATTGACACAACACTAAAAAGTTAGGGGATCAAATTAACACAATTGAAAGATTAGAGAGAAAATTAAAATCTAGTGTAAAAAATAGGGACCAAATACGGAGTTTACCCTTTAATATATAATCTATAAAATGGTATGTGCAAATTTAACATAGAATTTAGCCTCTCTCCGTACCAAAACATTCTACTCTCTGTCATTACCTTTTACATGAATATGTTTTGCCCTCTAATTGCTTAACACTACTTATTTCTATTCACCAAAAAAAACATATAATTTCTTTCTTCTTTAATTCTAATGTCGTGCTTGCAACATTATACTAAAAATTCAATTTGTTTAATAGAATTCTAATGACTTGAATTTTATAGAGATAGATATCTAAAACTTATCTGCAGCTAAT
Source organism: Castanea sativa (assembly GCF_040712315.1). NCBI lineage: Eukaryota > Viridiplantae > Streptophyta > Magnoliopsida > Fagales > Fagaceae > Castanea > Castanea sativa. Next base: position 8,903,430 of record NC_134022.1, read on the forward strand.
TTGTCAATTTGTAGGCCAATTCAACAAAGAATCAAAGATAATGATATCAATGGTCTCTTTCAACTCTATCAAATATTGAAAGCCAAAAAAGGTGAGAGACATGATCGAATTAAAAAGAAAAAAGAAAATGAGAATCAAAGTATATATCATGTAGATTACTTCAAGCTATAGTGAATTTGAATCCAACTTTTCCATTAAAAAAAAAAAAAAAACTAAATCCTAACCCCTCTTTGTTTTTATTTTTTTGGGTTATTGAAAGCACTATAACCTTTTACTGTTTCAATCATCTAGTGGGCTCGTGAGTCACAGACTTAAGACTAGCTTTTTAGGTCCAAAATCGAAATAGGTTCATGAATGAGAACATAAGTGCTTGACCATAATCCACTTTTAGCCATCAAAGTAGTGACGTGTGTGGGGTGGTGATTGGCTCAGTCGGATATAATAGAGCCACTAGACGCCACCCGCCTGGAGCTGACTTAAAAGCCCAATGACAACACATGGTTGCATCATGGTTCATGCTAATCACCACACCTACCCACAACAGTATAATACATGGCTGCACATAACTACAAACAGTTAAGAAATTCAAAAAAATGGAGGAGAAAAATGTTAATTGTGTGTCTACCTAAAGAAATTTCAGTTAATTGATTCTCAAAAAAAAAAAAAAAAGAAGTTAATTATTGTTTTTTTTTTTTTCTTTTTCTTATTTGATGTGGTTAAGTTGTTGAGAGATTGATCTTGTTATAACCAAGTTCGTATTTAAGAGTCAAGTCTTGAACTCAAAACCAACTTGAAGAAGTCTGTAGACTACTATAGCACTTTTAGGCCTACCAAAAAAAAAAACCCAAAATCCATAAAGGAAAGTAAAAACAAACAAAAAACTTTAACTTATATAAAGCTATATGGAATATGGTAAGTGACAAAACAATATAGTAAGGAATGGTACTGTGAAATAAAAATATTGTTGGGGTATCTTTTTTCTTAGGACGTGGTTAAGTGTTAATTGATGAAAGATTGGTATCAATGTTTTAAATTCCATTATATTCCAGTTGTATCAGCCGGAATATTTCGTTTCGGTGCTTAATTCGGTACACTTACCTTTTTGTTTCGTTTTGGTATAAATTCCAGTTTGTTTCAGACTATTCTAGTTTTTTGGATGAATTCTGGTTGTTTTGGTATGTAAACTCTGGCTTATTTCAAGATATTCTGAACTATGTTGGATTTTTTTTTAAACATTGAAACCCAAATTTATCATTTAACTAATTTTATTTGCATATCATATTTAAATTTTGTGTTGGTTAATTGGGTATAATGAAATATGAAGTTATAAATATATAAATTCTATATGTGTGTTGATTCAAAAAAATATATATGTGTGTGTGTGTCCGGTGCGTAATTTTGAAACAGTGCACTGTAACACACCGGTACCAGAATATTCCATTCCAATTGTCAATCAAGAACGGTCTCGGGAACGGAATTTAAAACTTTGATTGGTCCTGTTATACCCAAGTTTGTATTTAAGAATCAAGCTTGGAACTCAACACCAACTTATAGAAATCCATCAACTACAGTAACACTTTTAGGCCTACAAAAGAAACAATGTCCAAAATCTATAATGGAGAGTAAAATCAAAGAAGAAAATTCAACTTATATTTAACTATATGGTAAGCAGCAAAATAATACAGTAAGGAATAGTGCAGTAAAACAAAAATGGAATAATGTATGTCCAATTGAATAAAAATGAAACAAAATAGTTATGGCATTTAGTACAGTTCCATGACTCAACATTGACAAAAACTATGAATCCAAGAGTAGTAAAACTATAAACCAATATAAATCCTTCTATGATAATTTCATATTAAAGGGGAAAAAAATATCTCAGTTATATATGCTTGCCACTTCTCCTTTTAGTTTCATTACGGGATCGAAATTTCCTTTATGCATATTATTATTATCACTTTTTTTTTTGGTAAAAATTTATTATTACTTCTATTAATAAGGGCCTTTTGAGATTCTCTTATAGCTAGTTAGATGTTACATTATTCTAGACCAATGATTGTTAATTGTTATAATCCCGTGGGGGAACGTATTACATTTTTTTTGAAGGCTATGTAGGTTCACCCCTAATTCTAGATAAGCACAACTTGCAAGGCAAACACATCCATGTATGAAATTTGAACATATATTGATGATGCAAAATATTTCAATAAGCTACTAGTTTAAACACAAAGAAAAGTGTCTGAAGACCTACATGAAGGAAATCTTATCGAAAGGCACCAATGTGGTACTGACCTAAGTGTCTTTGATGCTTAAGTCAAAGATATCTCAGAACTTAGCTGCAAGTGCCCATATATGAAATCAATTCAAAATTTTCTTCTTCCTTCACAAATGGGGTCTTTTTTTTTCTTTTTTTTTTTTGAGAGAGAGACAAATGGGCTCATGTTGTCATTATATAGGTTACCCGGGTTACCATTGCCTTCATAAATGCTTATTCCATGATTGGAATGTAGTTATTACACTAATTGTAACAGATGCGGGTCATCAAGTTCATGACTATTGGAAATAATCATGAATTAATTGTATCCTGATTGTTACATTTTCTTTATCTAGACCAATCAACCGCATGGTCATTTACCTTCTTCCCTTTCTCCGCGTGTATGTGTTAAAATATTTAGTATTCTAAAAAAAAATGCATGATCAGTCATCTAAGTGGACAAGCCAAGTGTGGATGATTATAACGAGGATGGTGATTAATTGTCCATTCAGTGAGCAATTCATCCAATCACGAATCGTTGGAAGACTTGCAAGAAGAAAATACTATAGAAAGATATTAGTGTGGTATTAGCCAAGGTTGTCAAAATTGGGATCCTACGTAGGATTGTGGGAGGTAGGTGGAATCGTGGATCGTAAATCGTAAGATCCTACATTATTTGAGAAAAAAACAAAAAATGTGCATTGGTATGTTAAATAATCACATAAATTATACATTTATTGATATAATTATCATACATCACTATATCCATTTGTAAGCATCATTTAAAGAGGTCAAAAACTTCAAAACGTGACACTTTATTGAATATTTTTTATATGGGTCCAACTGACACTTTTTCTACATTAGAGTGAAAAAACTTTGTCTATTGGAATTTTATTTTTCATTAGGTCCAACTGAGTCCTTTGTCAAGTTAAGGAAGATTACAAGAAGCCAATGTCGATTGGATCATCTGAATAGTACAATCCTACCGATCCTGAACGATCGCAAAGATCCTTAAAAGATCCGGATCGTTTTAGGTAAGTGGGATCATAAAATCATAGGATCGTAAGATCCATATCAGAATTTTGACAACCATGGTATTAGCTAAAGTGTCTCCAATGCTTAAGTCAGAGATCTCTTAGAACTTATGTGAAAATGCTTGCATATGAAATTAGTCCGAGCTTTTCTTGTACCTTTGTAAATGAGGTCATGCTATCCTTATGTAGGTTACATGGGTGATCATTGCCTTCGTAAATGTGCATTCCACAGTTGGAATGTAGTTATTACACTAGTTGCAACAAAAACGGGGTTGTTAGGATTTGTAAAGCAGGGATATGCTTCCATTTTTTTTAGTAAGAACAAAAGACCTCACGACCTATAAAACTTGTATAATTACTAAAATTGAAAAATATTACTAAATTGTTGACAAGAAATATTCAACAACACCACCATCAACAACTAGGACTGTCTAGGGTACCCAGAGACCCACCGGACCTGATCAGCCCGACTGGAACCGACCCGTCACTACTGGACCGACACCTCCGACGGGTCGATGACGGATACCAATCTTTAGAACCCGACCTCAGTGGGTCAAGTGGCGGGTTTCGTCCTCAAAAACCCAATCTACCCGACCCACCCGACAAAACCTCAAAAAGAAGCTGAAATCTGGCGAAGTTTGGGCTTCTCAGCTCCAATCCGGCCACGTTTGGCCTTCCTTAACTCAAATCCGCTCAAATCCTCACTCAGATATGCTTAAATCCAGCGAATCTAGCTCGAATCTACTCAAACTCGACCAAACTCGGGTAAGCTCGACTTTAACTCGGCCAAATCTCGTTAGATTTCGACTAGATTTCCATAGATACGAAGGAATATCGGTCAAATCTTGTTAGATTCGGCCAGATCTAACGAGATCCGGCAAGATTTCGACCAAAATCCGGTGAAATCACAAACCCGAAACTTGACCGATTATTACCCGAAACCCGATACGACCCGATTGATCTGAAACTTCCCACAGGTCAATTGCGGGTCGAAATTTTCCCCATCTGAGAGAATCAGGTCGAGTCCGAGTTGGGCACAAACCAGACCCGGCCCGACCCGTGAATACCCCTATCAACAACAACAACAATAATAATAAAGAGTTGATAAGAGAAAAAAAATTGTGATTAAAAAAATGTTAATGAAAATGTTAATATTAAAATAATTATTAAAAGCAATATGCATGACAATTAGGTAGGATATCAATTTGAAGTAACCACAACTTTTAAAACCCAATTTTTATTATATAGAATATAATTTAAAGAATGTAATAAATATCATATGTAAATTTAAAAAAAAATTAATTTTAAGCATTAATTATAGATTACAAAATAAATGAAGAAAAATATTTTAAATTAATATAGAATCATATGTACAGGAAAAACTTATTTTATATTAATGATAAATGCACATCATGTAAGTCCAACTTTTTATCAAAACCCAAATATATCATAAAATAATTTAAAACAAATATAAAGCCAGTTTAAATATCTTGAAACTTTTTTTTTAGTAGGAAGATACTTGTCAGCTTTACATATGTTGCATAAATCTAATTATGTACTCGTTATCACAATACTATAGACGTCCTTTTTTCTACAACTACGAAATACTTAAATCTGTATATTTTTCATTCTTGTATAATATCTATAAAACGGTCAATAAAAGCCTTTCAAATACTTGCATGAAAAATGTTATCTTATAAAAATTAATGCTGGTATTAGAACCAACCTAGTGTAGGGAATTAACACAAAATTCCCAAACTTGTGAGAAACAAAAAAAATATATATATATATATATAGAAAACATACGCCAAATAAAAAATCAATCACACGCATAAGACAGTATTTACGTGGTTCGGCAATTTGCCTACGTCCATAGAGTTACAGAGATTTCACTATTATCAGGAAAAAATACAAAGTGTGGCCATAAAGTTTTTCATTCTCTAAAAAACAACAACAACAAGAAACCCTAATTACCAAAACAATGGTTTTCTATATCCTGCGCACAAGATTCATAATGAGCTACAAAATAAGCCAAAAAACCATGGACTAAGCCTCAGAAAATCTCTCGTTAAAAACCATGTAGGGTCGGGTCAGATCATCAACTGGATCAAACACAACTAGGCTCCACAAAGCCCAACACCTAAGAACCAAACTTAATTCAAAACAAGGAAAGTTCAACCGTATTTGAAGATCTAAAATAAATTTCATTATTTTGATTCATATCTTGCCTTCTCATCAAGTAGCACCAAATTTAGACTAATAATTAAGTTCATTGTTTGAAGTGATATTAGGAAAATCCCATCAAATCTTCCTTGACTTGCAAATGAGATTACTCTTTATATCATAGAAACCCTAGATGGCTTGCGAAGGATGAGACTTGTGGAGCTTTTCTATTCACTCATATATTGCTCTTTCCCATCACAAACTCTCAAATGACAGAAATTTAGAAAATTCTTTCGATCAATGTCGTGTATTATAGAATCGTTAGAGCACTTGTATTAGGTGTCAAATTTGCACATTTGAGCCCTAAAATCACTCATATCAGTGAAGTTAAGAGATGTGTAAAGTATAAATATATACGATTACTATAACTTTATATATCATTATTTTAATTTTTTGTTCTCTCACCTCGTCTCATCAAATTATTCTTCTTCTTCTTCTTCTTTTTTTTCTTCTTCTTCTTCTTCTTCTTCTTCTTCTCTCTCTCTCTCTCTCTCTCTCTCTCTCTCTCTCTCTCTCTCTCTCTCTCTCTCTCTCTCTCTCTCTGAAGATAATAATAAACAAAGAATGAAGAATGATTATTTAAATAAAGTAGAATGTAGAATATATAATTTGATGTGTATGATTTTGAAAAGTAATGATGTAAAATAGAAAAAATAGATTTTTATATTAAAATAAACATAAATTTTTGCACAAATTGATACAAATGCTCTTATGGCATAATTAACATGTTCTAAGATTTAAAAAGAAAAACTATTACTTAAAAATTAATAGAAATAATTCAATAAAAAAAAAAGTTGATGAGAACGATAAGAATTGCATTAAAAACTGTAAATAAAAAGTTATTAAGCTAATAGTAAAAGTTGCTGCAAATGTGATACTTAGAATATTTACTTAGCACAATCACTATATATATATTGCTCATCACAATCACTAATTTTATATCTCAACTTATATTCTATATTATTTTCACTCATTAGGTAAAATTTGTACTGGTGTCTATTCCACAGCAAAGTGTCCACTTCGTTCTTCTAAAAAAAAAAGTGTCCACTTCGTAGCAATTGTAACCTTTTCTTTTTCTTCTTCTATTTTGACCTTCTAAGTAGTTTAATCTATAAATTAAACCAATTTATTTTTTTAAGTGCAGATTAATCAAATCCAATTAAGTAGATGCAAATTTTGAAAAATCCACCGTTAGATTACATTATTTTTGTGTATTCTTCATACTTGCAAAATTTTAAAGTGATCAAAGATTAATAGTCATATTATCAATCAATTGTTTAAATTCAAGTTTTTATATTTAAAAATAATGCATAAAAAATGAGTTTATTGATTAAATGTTAAGAACATATAAAATATATAATTTAACGATAGGATTTTCACATTACAAATTACATAACAAGTTATTAATTAGTTACACTATGTGTACGTCATTGGCGGAGCCAGAGGGGGGCGAGGGGGGGCACCTGCCCCCCCTGACTACTAGATTTTTTTTTTTTTTTTTTGTGTGGTATTAGTAGTCACATGGAGGAAAAAAAGAAAAAAAGACTTCTACTTGTTAAAACTTGAAAGTGACCAAACCACCTATTTCACTTTTTTTTTTTATATCATTATTTATACTATTTTTACTATTTATGATACTTTTTATAGTATTTTATCTTTGAATGATGCTAGAAATATTACAAATTTTACTACTTATGTCTTACAAATTGGCATGTCACCAATCACAAAAAATAATTTCAAACATTTATTCATTATATTTTTTAAGTAACACTAATCATATTTTTACTCCATCAATTTGTAAATTTTTTAGTAGTTATGAATTGGTTGTTTTTGTTTATTTATTTTAATAATATGAAATATATTCATATTTGCTTACAATTGTTTATTTATTTTGTTATTATTGTTGATTAATGTTTTTTAGATAAATTTTACTTTTAATATCGTCTTTTAATTTTGCCCCCTCTAGACTAAAATCCTAGCTCCGCCACTGGTGTACGTTAACTCAACTTTTATACATTTATATATATAAAGCCATGTGTCTTGGAAAACCTGATTTTTTTTTTTTTTTTGAGAAGGTCTATGAAGTTAGGATGGGAAAATGCAGGATTTGGATGAAAAATCCTTTTCAAGTCCAAGCTTGTTAAATGTTTTATATATTACGATCTCAAACCCATTTAAATATTAGAAATTTCATCTCAAACAAGTTCCATTCATATTTTAAAAACTCAAACTCGTTTAAATCCGTATGTTCATCTTGCCATGAGTTGGTTTAAACCAATTAGGTTAATTCGAGTCAACCTAAAAGTAAAATCTATAATATTAAAGGACAAGAAGCATGATTTCACTTTGAGAGGCCAAAGCAAAAAAAAAAAAAAAAACCATGATTTAATAATAAAACTAACATTTTGTAGTTGGCTTTCCCATAAACTAAAAATCAAATATTTTTTTTATATGTTCAATATTCTTCTCATGGAGAAAAACAAAATAATGTTGCCAAGTAAAAAAGGAAAAAAAAAATCATAACCAAAGAGTAACATACTTGTGGGGAGAAAAAGGACCCCAGCGGGCATTTGGGCATTTGGGCTCTAGCAAGGAGGGCCGATCTGTTCTTGAGCTAAGAATTTGTTAGTACTGCGAATCGGCCCATACGCCGAGGGTCCGAGGACACATCCGAGGGTCAGTTTCTCCTCGGACAGACCCAAGAGAACACGAAGATTCACTACGAAGGTCAAGGCAGAATTCCGAAAAGACTGTTGGTTAAGAGGGGGAAACCCTGAACCTTCTAGATACACCGGTGTTAGAAAAATATCATGAGCAAAGGCTGCCACCTCCACATTAAAGACTCTGCACCTACCTCTCTGGCCGCATTAATGGGGAAGTGACCCCTTGAACAGTAGAACTGAAACTTCTGGTCACTATTCAAAGGCACTAAGAGAAGAAATATCTTGAGGGGATGGAGTTTGAGCAACACGTGGATAAAGCATCAGGAAAAGAAGTATTTAAGGGGGGTGAAGGCCAAAGAAAGAGGGGGAATCAGTCAGTAACCAAGAAAGAAATTAAGAATTGTAATCTTTAAGAAAGAAAGAGAAATAATACAGAAGTAGTCATCGGCTCACGTCCGAGGAAGTCCATCTGCAATTATCATTTATTACTTACAAGTGTTTGCACACCATAGCCTGTTATCAAGTTCTCAGTACTTCTAATCTAGATTTCAAGCCCACACTCTACAAATTTCATTGTTTAAGGCTCATTGGGCCGGAGCCCATAATAGTCTTTGGGTCCAGGTGCAATTGTGCACTTACAATACTGTAAATGCATACTTCCTCTTCTCACATAATTGTAGGTCTCACTAATTAAATTTATGGTAGGCCCCACAATTCATGTGAGAGAGAGAGTACGCATTTATGGTACTCTGCGAGTACCTAATAATTTTCTTCAATTCTTAGCCTAAAAAAAAAAACTCACTAGTCACTTCTCAAAAGAAAAAGTGAAGATCCAAGTTGATCCCCTCAGATTCCTTAGCTACAAAACAAGAACAAAAAAGATTGAAATAAAATTTAAAACCTAACCCAACCTAGTTAAAATATAGAATCACCACGTGGGGATTGAGATCAAATGCAATACCCTAGATATTGCATCTGATACAATTGAATTTAATGGCTAAGATTGAAAGTTGAAAAAATAACTTTAAATTTCAACTATTAAATAAAATATATTAAAGGAAAGTTAAAATGTAAAAAATAAAAAATAAAAAAAAATTGTGAGAGAAAGTGGGTGAATTACACCTAATGTCAATCTGTCAAGTAGATCTCATTAAGTCCGTAAAACAAGAGTATGCAATGCAATTCCAAAATAATAATAATAATAAATATAAATAAAGGAGGCCTCTCTAGGGACTGCGCCAATTGATTAAATTGGCGGCCAAATGTAATTTTTGAGATGGAATATTTTTATATATATATATATATATAAATTTTAGGCAGGGGAACCATGGCCCCACCTTACCTTAACATGGGTCCATCCCTGAAAATATAATTAAATCATATTCAGGTAATAATTAATAATGAGTGAGTTTTTTTTTTTTTTTTTTTTTTTTTTTTTTTTTTGAGAATAAGGAGTGTGAGTTAAAATAATTAAAACCTTCTCCCCTTTCTGTTTGTGTGTATATGTTAAAATACATAGTATTCTTAAAAAGAAAAAAAAAATAGTGGGTTAATCCCACATTGGAAAATGAGTGTGAGTTATAGGGATCGTTTGGTAACGTTGTTTGTATTTTTTAAAAATATGTGGATTAAAAAAGTGTGTGAAAATGCGTGTAATATTGTTTAAAAACTGAAAACATGTTTTTAAACACATGTACCAAACAACCCCTTAAAGACTGTACTGTGTATCTAAGAATTAGGTCATTTTGGATATACACCACTCTTAGTTTCTTTAAAACCTTCTCCTATTTTCTCTTGTTTGTGTGTGTGTTAAAATACTTAGTGTTCTCAAAAAAAAAAAATAGTAATTACTAATCATCTCAAAAATAAAAGTAATAATTAATAAGCATGAAACATAGTGTTCTTTGTTGAATCATTAATAAGCATTTTTGTTTAAGAGAGAGAGAGAGAGTATAAAACCTTTTTTTTTTTTGTAGATTTTATTTTTGAGAGAGAAAGTGTATTTTTGGTCTTCAAACTCTAGTCTTTTTTGGATATACACCACTCTTAGTTTCTTGAAAACGGATTCAGATCTTCTAGAGTTCCTAGGGTACTCTACCATATAGAGTTCTTTTAATCTTAACCTCTCATTTAAAAACCAATGGTTCAGATTTCACTATGTCATTAATTATTAAATAAAACCTTAAAAATAGATGCCACATCAGTTATTAAAATAGACATGTCACATTCTGAATTTATTTTTAGTTTTAAAAAATTTAAAAACTCAAATCTAAACCCCAATCTCACTGCCGTGCCAACACCCAACTGCACCAAAATTGGTCTCCGGTGAGATCTCAGTGCTAAAATGAATAGAGAACTTGGCAGCAATTTTCAACGACAAAAAAAAACAATTGATTTGTAGAACCATTATTAACATACGTCTGTGCAAATTATGTTTATGTAGTTGTCGCATTTCTCAACTAGTAGTATACTTGCTCTTTAGGCGTAATGGCCTGGAACAATTTTTGTACCAATATTTTTCTAAGTTAGTTTTTGTAGGTTCGCACTTCTGTCTATAACCCAGATCTGAAAATGCAGCCTTTTCACCTTGCCACTCAAGCTCTTGGCGACCCAACCCATACAGCTCCTCCACTCGCCCCACTCCCGCAAAATACCTCCCTACCGGCTGCCAAGTTCTCTATTTATTCTGGCGTAGAGATCTCATCGAAGAGAAGTTTGGTGCTGTTGGTGTTGGCACGGCAACAAGATTGGGTTCAGATTTGAGTTTTTAAAACTAAAATAAATTCAAAATGTGATATGTCCATTTTAATAGTTGATGTGGCATCTATTTTTAAGGTTTTGTTCCAGAATTAATGACATGGTGAAATCTGAACCATTGGTTTATAAATGAGAGGTTAAGATTAAAAGAACTCTATGTGGTAGAGTACCCTAGAAACTCTAGAAGATCCGAATCCCTTGAAAACCTTCTCCTCTCTCCCCTTATGTGTGTGTGTTAAAATACTTAGTATTCTAAAAAAAAAAAAGTAATAATTAATAATCTTCTCAAAAATAAAAGTAATAATTAATAAGCATGAAGCATAGTGTTCTTTGTTGAATCATTAATAAGCATTTTTGTTTGAGAGAGAGAGAGAGTAAAACCTAAGAGAGAAAGTGTATTTTTGGTCTTCAAACTCTAGCCTTCTTTTTTCTATAAAAAAAAAAAAAAAAAGACTCTAGCCTTCTTGTAAATAAAATTAATAGTAGTAATATTTTAAGAATTTAAATGCATAATCAAATTGGATGTTAAAAGTTAAAACTCAAATTTCTTTTGTTTTAAATGTTAAAAACTCAAATTTTATTGGGTTAAAAGTTTAACCTCAAATTCATACCATAACTATTTAAAAATATTGAACCTATCATATTTGGGGTCATATCACTCATATGGTAGTTTCTTTCCTGATAATTACTCATATGGTGAAAATTGTCAAACCTACCCTTGTCATCCATACCCGTGAAAGGTTTCCAAAAATAGTGTTTTGAAAAGGACGAAAATTGGCTCAAAACTGGTTTAGAGATATTTTTTTCAACTTATTATATGACTATTTATAAGATTATTAATGTGTATTATTTATATAAGTCATACGACTCATTAAAAAAGTTATATGATTAAAATTACACATAGAAATTCTCTTCAATATACCACATACACATAGTAGGTTTGAAGAAGATAATTCCAAATCAATTTGGAGCCAAACTTTTTCTTTTTGAAAATGTTATTAATGCAAAAAAAAAAAAAAAAAATATATATAAATATATATATATATATATATATATATATATATATATATATATATATATATATATATATATATGAATACTAAAATGATCTTGAGAAAGGGAGGGGAAAAAAAACGGATGAGTGTGAGTATTTTTATCATCAATCGAAAGATATAGAAGTGCATATTTCATAAAATTGCAGCACTATGAGTATGATGATTCAACAATATTGTATAGTTTTCCTCCTCTATTTGAACCCTCCCTAGCCCAAATATACAATTTTGATCCCTACATTTTGGGATCAATGTCAATTTCGTTCCTATATTTTAGCAATTAATTCGATCCATGTTATTTTCAACTTGTAATCAATTTAGTCCCTACTTCCAAATTACAGCTTTTCTTGCATTTTTTTGACAATCAAACACAAAAAATGCAAATCAAATTTACTAATCTTCAACTTTGGTAGACGCACAAATCAACTTAGCAACTAAAAAAACCAAGATTTGGACCTAGAATGACTACAAATTGAAAGTAACATATACCAATTTAACTATTACCAAAATATAAAGACCAAATTGACTACAAGTTGAAAATAAAAATGATCAAATTAACAGTAATCCCAAAATATTGAATCCAAAATGACATTTTTGCCAAAATTGAAACCAAATCTCGACGAACATGGATGTGTTTTTTTTATTCTTCCTTTTTAGGCCCTCCACATTTGCATTTGTAGGGCCACGTATGAGGTCAAATAGATTGCATTTATCAAAAAGTCCAAACAACATGCAAGCATGTCGATTGTCGATTAAGTTCAAAACTTCAAACAGGTAAAAGACGATAGAAATGTACCCACCCATTAGGGCCATTAGGCATAAAATGGGTGTGATTAAAGCAAATCAAATGATGGAGGTATTCCCAATATAAAAATATGAAATTTTACACCCCAAGTATGCTAAAACAGCAAACAAGAGATGGTGGGCTCTGATCGGGATTAGCATTTGATGAAATAAATGTTATAATGGGGCCGAAAGCATATATGTTAGGATCACAAATTGTTTTAAAAAAGAAGAACAAGATTTCTTCATTACTTTAGGATTAAAGCACTAATCTATTAACTAAGCATGTTTAGGAGTATCTTATACTAGTCGGTACTTTTGGAAAGAGTGTAAAGCAGCTTGCTACATTTTCTAAAATTTGTTCCAAAACAAAAGCATAAAAGTTACATTTGGCAAAGTAGATTTTCTATTGGAAGTTCTTCGGGGTAAAGATAACTACTACCAAGATTCCCTTACCTTGGTCATTAGTGCATTCTAATCATCACATCAGCTTGAATTAAACTATGGCTAGCTTGCCAGAACTTTATGAAAGTTTGAAATGATAATTCAGAGTTAGGATCTTCTAGTTTTATTAGGGCAATAATATCTATTGGATTAAATGATTAAATCTGCAATTTTTTAATAGTTATTCTTTAAGATATTCAATAATTTTTCACCATCATTATAAAATATTATTCATCTAGCAAAAGAAAGTTTAAAATTCTAATGTGTAATATTTTAAAAAAAAAAATCTATTTAAAGCCTTAACTTGAAATGATAATTCAGAGTTAGGATCTTCTAGTTTTATTAGGGTAATAATATCTATTGAATTAAATGATTAAATCTATAATTTTTTAATGGTTACGCTTTAAGATATTCAATAATTTATCACCATCATTATAAAATATTATTCATCTAGCAAAAGAAAGTTTAAAATTGTAATGTGTAATATTAAAATAAAATAAAAAATCTATTTAAAGCCTTAACTCCAACGTATGTTTTCCTACACAACTGTCCAAGCGGATGATATTGAGAAACAACAGGATGATTAATATTTTAGATAAAAACAAAGACTACACATAAAATTTATGCCACGTATTAGGGAAATGACACAAGTCATGTATGCAGTTGTTGTTCTTTTTTTAAAAATATTTTTTTAGGAAGATTTTATACACACATATACATACATACATACATACATATATATATATATATATATATATATATATATATCTCTCTCTCTCTCTCTCTCAGGCTAACATTGGTAACTTTTACCTATCTCAATCCTCTTCAACTTCTCACCACTTTAGAAAAAAGATTCTATCTATTTGATTTAAAATAGTGTTTCCATTTTGTGACAAAGTTTTTCTTTTTCATAATTTAATAATCTATATGGTGTCACGCAACTTAAAATTTCATCCCACCAAATAATACAATATTTGATTTATTTATTTTAGATACGATATCACATTCATTTTTTAATTTGTGAAATTCTAGATCTCCATCATAAATCAAAAACTTGGTGGATGGAAATTTCTGCCGCGATCGCCACTTCTAATGTGAACCCTCCTACTCATTTATAAGGCCTTTCAATTTTTCTCATGGATCTTTCTTTTTTGGTGAAAAGGAAAATGCATTAACAGAAAAACAAAACTACACAGGGGCAGAGACTTCAAGGATGGCCTTGTTACGATACAATCCCAATTTGTCCAAGCTTATCAACTCTAAAAGATCCACAGACGGATCTTGATACAAACTCTAGAGCATGGGAGCCTTTTCTGATTCCTTTTTTAAAAACCTTGCTTCCCTTTTTCATAGCTTACCAAACTCTAGAGCATGGGAGCCTTTTCCTGTTTCTAGCATTTAACCTTCGGCTAGTACAATACTTACTCCTTTTCCATTTGGAATCACCAATTAAGCTTTGCAAGAAGCACTTGATTTCTACCCCTTACCGATTAAATTCCAAGTCCCCCTTTTTCTTTAGATTTGGTCACTTTGTGCCAACCCATCCAATGAGTTCTTTTAGAAGTTTCTGAAGAGCCCCACGGAAAATTGCGATTGACTCTATTAATATTCTCCAACAACTTATTCAGTAATGCTGTGTATTGCATAACATAAGCCGGAATAGTGGAAGTGGAGGCTTGAATGAGTACAGTTCTTCATGCAAGAGATAATAAATTTTTCTTTCCACCCTGCCAACTTTTGCTTGACCCTATCCAGAATGTAGTTAAGGTCTTGATTATTAGCTCCCCGGTGTTTTATAGGAAAACCAAGATACTTCCTAAGTTTTGGAGTCGAGTGAAACCCCAATATCTCACATAAGGAACATCAACATTAGGGGAAAAATAAACTCTAGATTTGCTCTGACTAATGGATTGCACCGATCGAGCACAAAAACTGTCAAGCACATCCCTAATAGTCGAGCAATTCACATGATCCGCCTTCGCAAAAAGGACCAAATCATCCGCAAAAAAAAGATGAGAGAAGGTCACCCCACTTTGAGAACTTTTCACAGGAACCCAACTCTTCTCACTGCACTTCTCATCAATATAATACCAAAGGGCTTCCATGCAAAGGATGAAAAGATAGGGAGATAGAGGGTCACTTTGCCTAATTCCTCTCGAAGGGAAAATAGGCTCCACACTTCCACCATTAAAAAGAATAGATGTGGAAACTAACGACACACAAATCATAATGAGATTCACCAGATTGAGTGGAAAGTTGGCATTAATGAGAACTTCTCTGATAAAGCTCCATTCCAGTTTATCATAAGTCTTTTCAAGGTCCACTTTGATTGCCATGTACCCTTCCCGCCCCTTTTTGTTGCTTATAGTGTGAATCAACTCTTGGACCATAATTGCATTGTCAACACTCCTTCTACCCGGAACGAAAGCAGATTGTAGTGGGCTAACCAACTTATCAAGGTACGATCTAAGCCTAGCCACAATGATCTTGGTGACTATCTTGTACACCGTATTACAAAGGCTAATGGGCCGATAATTTCCCAAACTTTCCAGACCCACAATTTTAGGAATTAAAACAATATTGGTTCTATTGAGGTACTCAGGAATACTCTTCTCATCAAAGATCTTCTTGACTTCATTCCTTATCGAATCCTCCACAATGAACCAAAACCTTTGGAAGAAACCCATATGGAGCCCATCTGGACCTGGAGCTTTGTATGACTTTAGGGCCCACAATCCTTCTTTGATTTCAACCTCTGTAATCAGCATACTAAGGAGGAGCTTATCCTCCTCGGGTAATATAGCTTGCCACTGAGAAGGTTGGGAAAGGTTAAAGGGGGTATGCTCAAGTGTGGTAGTGAATAATTTGTTGAAGCCTTCTCTAATAAAATTCATGGTCCCCATCTCACTTTGAATCCACTCTCCCATATCATTTTTAATGCAAGAAATACAATTACACCATCTCCTCACAATGGTCGACATATGATGAAAGGCCATGTTTCTATTACCCTCAATCAACCAGTTGATGCAGCATTTTTGCACCCATAACTCCTCTTCCTGATTTAATAGCACATTTAGCTCTTGGTGAAGCGTTTTCTCCATTTCAATCAAGGAATGCAAGGGATGTGCAGCCAAGGCTTTCTAGATTCCATTCAATCAGGCCATGACCCTCTTCTTTTTACCAAAAATGTTCCCAAAAGGATGCTTATTCCACTTTAAGGCGTTTTTGGAGAAGCACTCAATAGCATTGAGAAGAGATTGATTCTAGCGCCAAGCTTTCGAAACAATCCCAGGAAAAGATAAATCCGCAAGCCAGAAACTTTGGAATCTAAATGGATGGGGGAGATGAATATCATTGTTCAAGTTGGATTCAAGGAGCACCGAACAATGGTCAAACATAAATCTTGTGAGATGGTAACGGGTTACCCTTGCATCCGGGTAAGCAGTGTACCAGCTAAGATTGGCAAAATAGCGATCAATTCTCTCTTGAACTAGAGCATTGATATTTCTCCTATTTGTCCAAGTGAATCGAGGCCCAGTGAAACCCAAATCTACCATGTTTCAATAATCAAGACACTCTTTAAAAATAAGTGATCTACTAGAACTAATAACTCTACCCCCAAATTTGTCCCTATCTACAAGAACCTCATTAAAATCTCCAGCAATCATACAGGGTTAATCATGCAGATTAGCACCATTTTTAAGATTATTCCAAAGTATGCATCTTTCATGAAATCTAGGACTAGCATATACAGCAGTAAAAATAAATTCCAAGGTAGTAGAGATTACCTTCACCAGGACATGGACTTCCTGTTCTGACATGGCTAGTTGGGTGATTTGAACTTTATCTCAATTCCATAAAAGCTAGAGACCACCAACGAACCCAATCGTGTCTGTATGGATGGCTCCATCAAAAGGAAGCCTATCAGTTATGTCCCTAGCTCTGTCATCGTCAATACGGGTCTCCATAACAATCATAATTGCAGGGTCATGGTTATGAACCAGCTCCCTCACAAGATTTTGAAACAATGGCTTTAAAGCTCCTCTACAATTCCAGGCAATAATATTCATGACTAAACAATGGTTGGGGGTCAGACACTCATCAAACAGAGGGAGTAGTTTTGCTTCCTCCACCAAATTCCATCCTGTCATCCTCACCATCTCTGTCGTCTGACCTCTGCTTGGCATCAATGTCACACAATGCTCCAGCACTCCCATCATTCTCTCCGTGGCTATCGAGTGGAAGCTGAATTCCATGATGGGTTGGAAGACTTGCAGGAGCTTTATGGCATGCCGATTTCCCATAAATATCATCGCAATGGCTTGGTTCTCCAGCATTCTTCTCGCAGACAAACTCTCCTTCGGTATCTTTTCGCATAACATTGGTATCGCCGAGATTTGAGGAATGAGATTCCAAACCACCTTTCTCGCCTCTTCCAGACCCGAAGTGTCTAACAGGAACTGCCACCATGGTTTGGGCATTCTTCCCCAAGCTGGGTCTGTTAGGTGAAGATAGCCCAACTTGTTGGAGTTAGCAAAAACAACATCTTCCATGCCTGTCGAAGCTTGGGGCTGAACCATCCCATGGTGTGGGTGGGGCGAGCTTTGATCTCCTCTATGATCACTCTCGGAATCTCTACTATCTTACCTTCCACATTGAATGCCCATTTTGAGTCCTAGGTTGCTGCCAAATTTGAACTCTCCATCAAAGCTGGACTATGCCTTATAAACGTGGAAAGACCACTCTGTGTATGTATTTAACTTGTCTCTGGGAAGGACGGCATGGGACGAATTAATGAAGGCAGCCCTAAAACGTGCATAGTCTTTCTTGCCCTTGATAGAGTTGGAGTTGGGCTGAGATTTAGAAACACCACAGTTGAATCGGCCCACCTTCTCACACCTGTCCTACCCGAAGCCCATTTGCACTCCACCAGTGGGTTTCAAATTAAGCTCACTTTCTATACTCGGGGATTTTGAGCCTGACTCATCCTAGGGTTTCCTTTTACCCTCATTTTTTCCTGTGGCCCCCAGCTCATTAGCCTTTCTTTTCAAAAATCTTATCTCCCAACAGCTCTTTGTCATCTACGTGCAGGCTTGCATGTCTATTTTCTGCTAACATGTTATTATTGCTTTTCTTATGCAGTTTGGCCTCTTTCCTTTTCCATGAAATGACCATCCAAGGGCTAAATGTAGTGCCGCTGGACTCTTCCTCCGAGGCACCTCAATTCTTGGTTGAAACCTTAGGTTGTGCCTTGGGAGAGGTTGACGCCCGGTCTCCACAGTCAGTGGTGTTAGGTTCAAGGGAATCTTTAGGAATCGGGGTTGGGGGCTTGATGGTAAATTGGCAGACTTCACGCTAGTGGCCTAATCGACCGCAAGCAAAACAAAGCCTGTTCACCCCTTCGTAAACAACGGGTTGGCTGAGCTGGCCAATCTTGGCTATAGTAATCAATGGCCTACTCATATCTACCTGGATGCAGAGACGGGCGTATCTTCCTCTAGCTTCCATGGCCGTGTGCAAATCCACCCTAAAGATCGTCCCTAGCGCCTGACCGATCTGCCGGAGCACCGTCGCATCATAGTACTCAATGGGTAGTTCATTAAACTTGACCCACACTGCCACCGAAAAAACTAAAGCTTTGGATGGTTTGAAGTTCGCTTCCCATCGTCGAATGGACATGAAGTGTTCCCCAATAAACCAAGGGCCTTTCTTTAGCACCATTTCTAGATCTTCTACTACTGAAAATCTTAACAAGAAAAAGTCCCTCCCCAGATCAACCATGTCAACTCTCCCCGACAGCTTCCAAAGTCCAAGCAACTTCGAGTAGAGATAATTGTATCCCATTGTTTTACCAAAGACTTTGACGATGAGCGCTTTAGCCCATGGAGCTCGGATATGTTGCTTGGTTTCCTTTGACAAATTGACCAAAGCAAACCCCTCCCTAATCTCCTCAACCTCCTCATCCAATTTTGAGTCCGCTTCCATGTGATCCGAGAAGGCAAAAGCCTGGGAGTAAGCTCCCGGTATTTCTCCCACTAGTTTATCCCTAACGGAAAGCTTAGTTGGCTCCTTAGGTTCATCATCCCAAAAAGGCCTGCTTGTGTCAATTGCAAGGTGGTGTGAATCTTTCACTTTCTTAGTACTTTGGACTAACTCATTCTTTTCTTCAAGCAAGCGAGAGCGAAACCGTTCCATCACTACTTTTAGCTGAAGCTGGGACACTTCAGTCATTGGTCATGATACATTTAGTACACTCAATCAAGTTGATTTCTCCTCATGGATCTTTCGTTGCCCTTAGTGATGCTTTTCTTCATCCCTACCGTAGGTCTTACACTGGCCTAGATCAAATGCATGTCCTTTGTTGGTGGCAGTTAGGTCACTCTCTAAACCTCATGTGAGAGTTTTTGCCCCAGATTTGACTCCATAATCTGGATCTAAGCTCTTTTAGCACAAAAACAACAGATCTCAAGCATCGAGTAGTCTCCTCCTCTTGTCTATTGAACTCCTGTGTCTTCAATGTGGAGTGGGCTTCTCTTTCCTAGATATGATTTTCCCCTATGTGGTCTTGGTGTCATTGAGGTGGATCAAATTATAATACTATTTCTTGGAGAGCATAGGATTTGTTTACAGTTTGTGATGCTATTTCTCTTCAAATCTTGGTTTTGGTTGTAATTTTTTATGAGAGACTATTCTTTTTTAGCATATTTTTTTGTTTTTTCTTGTAATTATTTTATTTTAGCAATAACATGTTGCCATTTTCTCTACAAAAAAAAATCTTCACCTTAAAATGAATTATCTCCATTTTAGGGAATAGTGAGGGTTTGGTCCCTTAAGTCAAAGTTTAGTGGAATATTGGTTAAATGTTTAAATTAATCATTTCCTATATGCTTAGAATGTTAATTAAGTGAATAAATTCACTATTTTTATAAGCTTAAGTTTTTGAGATAATTGGTAATTTATCAGGTCCAACATTTGTAAATACTAATTTTGATCTTTTATAAACTTACATCAAAATACATTAGAAAAGGAAGAAAAAAAAAATTAACAAGAAAAATTTTCTTACATATCGTTGATGTATACTTTGTACAAATAACATCCATAATTTCATGCCCGATGTTCACCTTTTTTTTAATATATATTCATGTAAGAAATTTACCCAAATGTAGGGTGTTATTGTGAAGAAATAACATACCTCCTGAGTATTATGATGAGCCCTTATGAAATTCTTGGAAGAAATCCTTGATTTGTCAAACAATATTGGTTGCAAGTTGATGAGAGAAGTGTGTGGGGGGGGGGGAGCAGGGTGGGGCCATTGCTATTTTATAAAGTGAGAGTAGAAGCTTCCTCTTTTGTTCAGAATATTGATTCATTTCATTATGAGCCCAAAAATAAAGAGAAATAATAGAAGTCCACATTCACATATTTAAAAAGACCATGCCAATCCACATAAAATAAAAGGCAAACACAACTGTTCACATTTAAAATATAAAGCCACAAATGAATACATATGATTTACAAAAATGAGTGTATGATAATCATTAAATAAATAAATAACCCCTCTTTGATTGAAAACTTGAAATAAATCAAAGGTTCCTTAGGTCAAATGACCGTATATCTTCTAAGGCCTGATCATTATAAAGAGGAGTACGAGGAAAGGTAAGTCTGAAAGAGGTTATTCTCATCAAAACAATGGTAAAGTCAATCAAAAATAGTGCTCAATTTATTGAGACGATAAAGAGTCGCAGGTGTGGTGGGTTGTTGGGAGATGAAATTGAAAGTTGTGCTTTTTTTTTTTTTTTTTAACTCCCTTTTCTACTTTTCTTTTAAAAGTAATTTCTCTTTTTTCTCGTTCCTTATTTTTCTAGAATTTGACTAGCAACTAATGCACCGAGTCCTTCTCATAACAATAAAATAAGTTGTAACAAATAATGATAAATTTTTTTTCATCATAGAGGATTGAATCGTATATGTCTCCATCGAAAATATTTGAAAATGCTAATTAATTGAATTATAAGACTCTTGGTATAAATGATGTTATTTTATTGTGCAATTTACAATTGATATTTTCAATTAGTACACTAAGCCACCGTTTGAGAAGCGTGTTTGCGTTTTCCAGTAAGGGGTTTTTTTTTAGTGGGTTCTGTGCACTGTTCATGAGATCCACAAACTACTTTTTTTTTTCAAAATAACAACTTTAAAATTGGGTTCCACGGCACTATTTACATATTTAAAAATTATTTTGCTACAGTATTTTCAGTTTTTAACAATAAACGGTACCCAAACAAACTCTAAAACTATAGTATGTTTGGAATATAAGGAGATACAAGGATTGAAGTAGCTTTTTTTTTTTTTTTTAAGAGAGTTTCAACCTATGATGTCCTTTTCTGTTGATAGCTCTTTATTATCAGACCAAGACACCAATCGGTTTCTGGTGTCAACGAAGATTGAACCTCAGATTTCTTATTCAACCATCAGAGACTTTACCAATTGAGCTAGTTAGAACCTACAATTTGCCACTTTTTTCTTTCCTTTCCTTCTATTTCCTTCCGTGTAACTATGTAACCATCTTTTTTACCAAATTCCCTGCATTTCTATAGATTGAATTCGGAAAAAAAAAATTTGAAAATTGATTTCTCCATTATAATAATAAAAAAAGAGGCACTATCTGATTAAGGTCGATGATCATTAAATTAGGTCAAGCAATTTTAATTTTTCCTTGTAATTTTTGTCTATTAAGTAAAGCTAAATACATTCAGGAAAACATTAAATCTAAATCAATTTCCTATTAATATATGCCTTGCCCTTATGTTACATCACTTCATTCACCCTGTAATGCATTCAGGAAAAAGAAAAGAAAAATCACCTTATTGCGGACCTAGTTGAATCTCATCCTTTGATATTTTAAATATTGGAAACCGAGTCAATCAGGCGAAAGTGTCCTCAAATTGATGCATTTGATTGAATCATATACATCCGAATTTGTCAAATACAATATTTTCAAAAGAATACACCGTCAAATGCCACGGGATCCAAGCAATTGGAGTTTCAATATTATACTACTTATAAGGTCAAATAGAAGTTACTTAACTTACTTTGAAACTTTTTATTTTTTAATTAATGTTTTCTCTTACTACGCTTGGAATGCAAATGAAATATTCTTAATCTGTCTAGAAGGGCACCAAATCCTGGCGGGGCTAGAAACAATGGTGTGTACACAATTCTTTGAAGTCGTGATTGAAATGCTATTTCCTAATGTACTTGTAGATTAAAAAAATTAATATTTTTTACAATTTATTAAGATAGTAACATATGATTAATACAATTTAACTTTTACGTGTATCTATAACTACCATATATCTATTTTAAAGTAATTAGGAGAAGTAGGCTAGTAGGGTTTGAATCTTAATGTTCAAGCACCACAAAAGGTGTTGGAATTATTGGAGAACTCTCGAATCTCAAGTCATGATTTACTTCATTTTTATTATATAATAATAACAATATATCATCTTAATAATTAAGAAAAAATTTTGTGAAACTTTTGTTCCCCATTAGTCTTATTGTTTCAAAATATTTCACAAATTGAAATTTAGTTGCACTTTTTTTCCTTTGTTTCCTCCATCGGTGCTCGTTAAGAAAAAAATTTATGTCAACAAAGCCAACTTTTTGTTAGATATTTGACAAATTTTATAGGGTGTAGAACTGATAAAGTCAACTTTTGAATTTCACTTGTCATTTCAGTACTATTTTTAATCAATTTATACCAATTTTTAATTAGATAGACCCCACAATATATCATTCTTTATAGACACCTTATAGTGCCCGTTAACAATTTCTACTTTTCTTATTAGAAAGTTACAATGAAACTTCTCCTATCTATAGCTCATATATAAAATGAAGGCTAAAATGCAAAACTGACCTTCTAACTTTCTTCAGATTTTATTTCAGTCCTCTAATTTTGCTTTCGTTCATTTCAGTCCTCTAAGTTTCAGATTTATTCAATTAAGGTCTTTCCGTTAACTTTTGTTAAAAAATTTTGCAAAAAAAAATTTGGAAAATATTTTTCAATCATTAATTAATTTTTTTTAATTTAAAAATTTTGAAGAAAAACTTATAAAATTAAAAAATTAACCATAACATATAACAAAAGTTGATGGAAAAGCCTTAATTGAATAAATTTGAAAGTTAGAGGACTGAAATGAACAAAAACAAAATTAGAAGACTGAAATAAAATCTGAATAAAGTTAGAGGATCAGTTTTACATTTTACCCTAAAATGAAAGTATTTGAACATTTGTTAACTTCTTCTAGGGTTGCCACATAAGATTTTGAAAATACACCGATATGGCCAACAACAATTTTTTTATGGAAACTTTATTCCTCCTCTTCAAATGATAGAATGACCTTAACCTACAATTCCTCTTTAACTGGGACGAACCATCCATCTAACCCCATCTTTAGATGGAGGAAAAATAAAATACTAAAGCCTATACTTAGGATCATTGGTTTTAGGCTATTTGGTTCTGTACCTTGTTATTGAAAGATTTTAAGGGTGGGTTTGGTTCCACAATGTTATGGAGTCCTGTGAGTGAGAACGACAAGGCAAAACATCAATCATGCCAAACACCAAGGCTTTGTCCCTTAGAGTGTAGATGGGTCTGTCTATAAATACTTTTTCCAAAACCAGGGGTCGCTTATCTTATTGACTTACATTCTTTAAATTTCCTTTATGGGGGCATTGCCTTGTTGATTATGAAACGCGTTGATGAGTAGTTGTGCGTTGAGGACAAATTTGCCAGTTTAGTGTCCTTACTCTGCTTTCGGACCACATAGTCTCATGTGATAATGTAGTCAATCCCCAAACCTTTTGTCCACCGCCACAACTAATACTTCTTTTGTGTCCTTAATTATCATGCTCATGTACATCCTATCGCACCTACTCCTATACCTACCCCTCAGAAGATATATATATATATATATATATATATATATATGTCAGTGTTTGTTGCACACATTACTCAAAACATGAATCACTTCACGTTTTCAGTTTTTTTTTTTCTTTTTTTTGCTAAACCGTTTTCAGTTATTCCTTAGTAATGTGTAAATGCTCAAATGTGTGCAACATAATTTTTCCTTATATATAATGGTGATATATAATACCTTTATTACGTTAATTTTTCCTTATATATAACGGTGATATATAATACCTCTATTACGTTAAGAGTAGATCTCACACTTGTAAAGTTCACTTAGTTACAAAAAAATAAAAATAAAAATAAAAATCTACCCCATGCTATCCTGATTCCTGAGTAGCCTCCTAATTTTTTTTTCTTCTATTCGCTACCTTCTTGTAAATCATACTGGATTTTGATATGACCTGATTGGGTAGATAGAACAAGCACCAGACACCCACATCAAACCTTTATTATAAAATTTTAAACTTTATTTTCTTTTTAACTCATTTTTAATATATGCTTGTAATTGAATACTAAAGTTATATTAAAATTTTTATATTAGATTAAAATGCTAATGACATTATTCATCAACTTGATGTGTAATTCTTGAATATAAATGTTTTCAATGTCGGATATACTAATAACATTGAGTAAATTTTTGTAAGTTTATTATAGATTTTCTTTACCTTATTCTTAAAGTTTTATGAATAAATAAATAAATATATATATATATATATATATATATATATATATATATATAGTGTCGGGCAAAAAGCGAAAAAAATAACTTTATGTCTTAAATGATGATTTTTGCTATTTGCTATCACAATTAATTTATTTAGAGATGGAAAGTCAAGTCTATTTTATAATACCAAGTGCAAAGATTAAGAATGCTTATGTCATAGAATTAAGAGAGAAATGATATTGATTTCATTGATATTCAGTTTGAAAATTGATTAAAGAAAAACAAAAGTGTTGATCCTCGAGTCTATTCCAAGGAAGATATTACAAAACGGATGAACTCTCTCTCTTTCTTTTTTGCACTCTTTTTTCTATCTCCTCTCCTCCAGATGTTTTTCTTGCTTTATATATCCAGCTTAAATGCATCTAGATTCTACACTTGGAAGGTTGGGATCACACTTCTAGAATTCTTGACCCATCTGGAACATACTAGCAAGCTTTACACTAAAATCTTAGCTGTGCCTCCACTGTTCATTATCACTTCTTCATTAATGCGGCCAAGGAACAATATGCTCTTAAAGTCTTACCCCCAAGTTTTTACACAGCAATCAAACCTGCCAATACAGCCTCACATTCGCCTTATTATTTGTTGCCAAAAAACTGAGCCTGAGTGACTTCTCCAATGTAATTCCATCTGGTGAAATCATCACAATTCCTATTCCTGAACCCTTCTGGTTGGCTGCACCATCCACGAATAGTTTCCAGGAGCGTTGAACTACTATAATTTCCACATGCCCTGCCTCCTCAGGTCTTACCCCCTCCTTTGAGTTTCCCAGTTCCTCGGTAAATTCTGCCATTAAATCTGCTAGAACTTGGCCCTTCATGGCTGTTTGGGACATATACTTGACATCAAATGCTCCGAGCATGGCTCCCCATTTTGCCAGTCTTCCCGTATAATCTGATTTTCGGAGCAATGCCTATAAGGGCAACTGAGTCAAAACAACCACAGTGTGCGCTTGAAAGTAATGAGACAGCTTCTTGGTGGCATGGATGATAGCAAGAATTACCTTTTCCAAATGGAGATACCTAACCTCAGCCTCTTAGAGGGACTTGCTAATGTAATATACTGGTTTCTGAATCCCTTCATCTATACATACCAAGACCAAACTCACTGCATGCCTAGCCATAGCAACATAGGCATATAAAACCTCCTCTATCTCTGGCTTGGACAAGACTGATGGAAGGGCTAGATACGCCTTCAACTCCGCAAAAGCCCTATCACATTCTTCAGACCATGTAAAATCTTGCCACTTGTGTAATAGTTGGAAGAATGGTCTACACCGTTCTGCAAATCTTGATAAAAACCTATTCAGAGCCATTGTCATCCCAATTAGGCACTGTACTTCTTTCGAGTTCCGAGGAGGATGCAAGCCATGAATAGCCTTAATCTGATCGGGGTTAACCTCAATCCCACAATGGGTTATCATATAGCCCAAAAACTTTCCTGACCCAACTCCAAAGGAGCATTTTGAAGCATTCAAACGTAGCCTGTGTTTTCTTAAGATTGCAAAAATGTCACCGAGGTCTGATAAATGGTCGGTCTCTTCTTTACTTTTCATGACCATATCATCAATATAGGCTTCCACATTTTTTCCCAACCGACTTTCAAACATTCTCGTCGCCATTCTTTGGTACGTGGACCCAGCGTTCTTTAGTCCGAATGGCATTACTCTATAATGGTAGTTTTCCGTTGGAGTAAGGAAGGCAGTTTTCTCTTGATTCAACACTGCCAAGGGGATTTGGTGGTAGCCCTGGAATGTGTCCAGGAAACTCATCCTAGGATGTCCAAATGTTGCATCCACCAACTGATCTATTCTAGGAATCAGAAACGGGTCTTTTGGACAGGCCTTATTGAGATCCATGAAATCTACAAACACTCTCCACTTTCCCGAATTCTTCTTCACCACCACCATATTGGCCAACCATTCAGGGTAGAAAACCTCTTTGATTGCTCCAGCCTATTTAAGCTTACGGAACTCATCTTTTATGGCTTTAGCGTGTTCTTTAGGTGACCGCCGAGGTAATTGTTTCTTGGTGTTGCACTAGGGTTAACATTCAAACGATGATGGATAAATTCGGGATCAATCCCAGGTGCTTTATATGCACTTCACGCAAAAACATCAAGATTATCCTTCAAAAAATCCACCAATTGTGCTCTGTCATTTGCTGGGAGTAGAGTCCCTACTTGAAAATAATTGTCTATGTCTTCCCCAATAATGACCCTTTTCAACTCCTTACACAATACTGAACTGTCCGAGGATGCTGGCGACTTGAGTTGTGATTGCTACAATGTCAGGACCACTTTAGAAGAACTCAACTCAATAACGTGATGATCAATCGTTGCCACCATGCATTGTCTAGCTGTTGATTGACATCCCACTAATTCAGCCACCCTTCCATTAACGAGATACTTCACCTTAACATGCAACGTAGATGTGACTGCCCCTATGACATGTAGCCATGGTCTAGCCAAAATGGCGGTGTATGGTGAAAAGGCATCCATGACTATAAAATCCACATTTACCATTCTGTCCCTAGTCAAAACTAGCACTCGGATTCTTCCTTTTAGGTTAGTGGTGTTCCCATCGAATCCAATCAGCGAAGCGTCATTTTAGTCCAAATCTTTAGGTTTGAGCCCTAGACCTTTAAACAAGTATGGATACATTATCTCAGCCCCACTGCATTGGTCAATCATCACCCTTTTGACATCATACCCCACTGTCCACAAGGTCACCACCAGAGCATCGTCATGTGGCTGAATGGTTCCTAACTTATCATCTTCAGAAAATCCTATGATTGGTTGATTCGAGACTTTACACCTTTTACTTGGGACTTCTCCCTCAGGGTCTTCCACTTATGATGACACCAGCATTACTCCGTTAGCTAAGTGAGGCTCCTCTTTCAAAGTTGCAAAAATGACATTTATTGTCCCCAAAGATGCCTGAGGTGCACCGTCATTATGAAATCCATTCCCGGGTCAATCTGCTTGATTATTTGATTGTTGTAGAAATTGTTTCAATTTTCCAGCTTTAACCAACTGGTCCAAAAAGGCTTGCAGGGTTCTGCAATCCTCAGTCGTATGGCCTCGATCTTGGTAATATTGACAATATAAGCTTTGATTTCTTTTAGTAAGGTCACTCCCCATCTTGTTTGGCCATCTAAAATAAGGTTCATGCTTAATCTTATCTAGAACATGATATATCGGCTCCTTAAACACAGAATTCACCATTTGAGGAGCTGCAACATCATGGGATGCTTGATTATAATACTCCCTCCTCGATCGAGAAGACGAGAACCGGCCTCTCGAGCTATCCCTTCGATCATTGGTGGAAACCTTAGATTTACCCTTGGCAGAGCTTTGATTGTCCTCGACCCTTTTATGCTCTTCGATCCAATCCATCAATTGGTGCATATTTCAAGGTGGTTTCATGGTAAGTGAAATCCACAAATCGGAGTTCGCAGGAAGACCCACTTTGAAAGTCCGTACAACGACGTCCTCAAAATCTCCGTCAATTTCGTCATAAACCTCCCAATAACGATTAGAATAAGTCTTCAATGTTTCTCCCTCTCTCATTGACATTGAGAGTAAAAAGTCCAAAGGTTTGGGGACTCGACTACAGGTCAAGAACCTTGCCCTAAAAGCCCTGGTCAACTCCTCAAAAGAATGTATCAACCCTTCCGCCAGACTGTCAAACCACCTCATTGCCACTGGACCAAGGCTTGAAGGGAAGACCTTACATATCAAAGCCTTATTCTTTGAGTGAATAGCCATCCTTTGATTAAAGTGGCTCACATGCTCGACAGGGCCAGTCCTACCATTGTAGATAGTAAAAGTAGGCTGATTGAAATAGTGAGGGAGCTCAGCTTGATTAATACGTTGAGAAAATGGTGAGCTAGATATTTAAAGGAGACCTTTACCCATGGCATCATGCCCCTAACCCCTCCTTGATGGGGTTCTAGATTTCTTACAATAATGCCTCCATCCTGAAGTATTTCGGGACGATGATGTGAATGACTCACTGGGTGGAGTCCTACTCCTAGGCCGATAACTTTCATCACTGCTAGAACTTGAGTATTGGCTTGAAGATGGAGTCTTGTCATTCCTCACTTGAGTCTTGTGTTGAAGACGTCTACGTAACCGTTCTAACTTTCTTTCCAAATTATGCACTTCGTCATCAAGCGACTGATGGCTAGCCTCCTACTGCCTCGTTCACCCTGAAGAAAAAGAAGATGCCCCTTGACTATGCGTATGAGTCTCATGGCGATCTCTCATCCATGCCAATTTAACGAAGTGGTCCCTCCGCTGAGAGCAAACAGATTCCAAGCCAACAGATTCCAATGATCCGCTTCACCCTTGACCAGACATAGCTAAGAAGTCGCACAAGGATATTCAAAGAGATTTCCCACAAACGCAACCAATCGTGGCAGGCAAAAAGCGAAAAAAAAATATAATAATAATAATAATAATAATAATAATAATAATAATAACTTTATGTCTTAAATGATGATTTTTGCTATTTGCTATCACTATTAATTTCTTTAGAGATAGGAAGTCAAGTCTATTTTATAATACCAAGTGCAAAGATTAAGAAGGCTTATGTCATAGAATTAAGAGAGAAATGGGATTGATTTCATTGATGTTTAGTTTGAAAGCTGATTAAAAAAAAAAAAACATAAGTGTTAATCCTCGGGTCTATTCCGAAGAAGATATTACAAAATGGATGAACTCTCTATCTTTCTTTTTTGCACTCTTTTTTCTATCTCCTCTCATCCAGATGTTTTTCTTGCTTTATATATCCAGCTTAAATGCATCTGGATTCTACACTTGAAGGGTTGGGATCACACTCCTAGAATTCTTGACCCATCCGAAACATACCAACAAGCTTTACACTAAAACCTTAGTTGTGCCTCCACTGCTCATGGTCACTTACTCATTAATGCGACCAGAGAAGTGGTTGTCCTGTATTTAATGCGGAGGGGATGTCTTCTATACCCTTCTTTCTTCATCATTCTCGTATTTCGTGCCAAGTTGGCTTTCTTTCCTCTCTGGCTGTTTAGCTTTGTGCCCTTTATACAACTAATGCTTGTCCATCTGAGATTCGAAGTATGTCCCCGAAATCCTCATCAAGTAAGTTACCCCAATCTCCCTTCAAATCGTGAGATTATCGCCCTAGATCATTTTTTCGAATTTTAGCTCCTCAGAAATAACCTTGACCGTCTGTTTACTTGTTTTGGATCCTCATCCCCCCCCCCCTCCCCCTCCCCCATATGTGTGTGTATGTATATATATATATATATATATATATATATTTATATTAAATTATTTTTTTTCTTTAAAATTTTTATCTTATTTGGTTAGTGGTTACATAGTACATACAACTTTTTAAAAGCCTCAATTTTTTAGTACTACAATTTTGACAACTTTGCGTAAATAAGCAAATAAGCTTTTAGCGAAAAGTTAATTTTAAAACACAATTTAGTTTATATATGATTTAATTTAATTTCATGTTTTATGTATAAAGGTATTCGCATTATCTTTTCTGTTTTTGGTTAAATTATTAGACTAATAGACTATTAGAATTAATTATTTGACTATAAAATTAAGGATTTATGTGTTTTCCAACTTTTTGTCTTTGAGATTTTTTTTATTACTCTATTTGTATTGGAAAAAAAAAACACAAAATAGAGGTTAGAAAGTATATTAATTTTTTGAATTAAAAAAATAGGTCATTATTTTAAAAGTTCTAGAGATAACCATCCACTCTATATAATAAAACTAGTATGTAACTTGTGCATAAGCACAAAAATGGTGAATTGTAGTAGTGTTATTAATGTTAGCTTAAGTTATTAAACATATAGGATATTAGTTCGACCATGACTTTTTTTTTTAGAAGCAATGACCATGACATTTGGATGAACTAAAATAGTTTTTTCTTACAATTTTCATGATATTGGTTATACCAAGTTTCTCATTACATTGCTATTATGTATAGAATATTAAAAATTATTATTAAATACTACATATATAATATCAATTCATAATCACTGTTTATAAAATTCTACTAAATACAACATAAAATAAAAGAATAGATTGATCCAATAGTATTTCCTAAATTGAATGGACCATATATTGTAATAGTATATTACATAAATGACTTATACATTTGAATTATTTTTAGTTACACAAAAAATGGCTCATAAATATAAAATTAGTCAAACTCTTTCCTCCTCTAATTTTATATATAGAGTTAGATATATGATTAGGTTTTTTTATAATTTATTTAAATTGAACTTCTCGTTTTCTGTGGGTTTCAGTTAGTTCAACTGGTAAAATTTTTGATAGTTGTATAAGAGATCTGGGGTTCAATCCCCGCCTACACCAAAAACTGATTGGTGTCTTGGTCTGATAATAAAGAGCGATCATCAGAATCGGACGTCATAGGTTGAAACTCTCTAAAAAAAAAAACTTCTCGTTTTCTACACTAAATTAACTCACTTAATACAAAAGTAAACTCTAATTAAAGTCCAATTTTTACACTGAATTAACTCACTTGGCACAAAATTTAAAAAATTTAGATTACATGAAACACGTAGCACAAAATTAAACTTTAATTAAAATCGAATTGAATTTTCTCTCAACTTTAGCTATATATATATATATATATATATTTACCTATATTTAATCCCGATCAACCTAACCCGTTTGACAGGTCTAAACATACATAAGAGCACCCATTGGCTTTTGAGTGTCATTCTACTACATTCAGTAACAACAACTTTGGTATGGTTTCTTTAAGTTTGATGATGATGATGATGATAAGCCTTCACCAGTTTTATCTCAAAGAGTAAAGGTTCCGTCTGAATGGTTATACCGACCTCACCTAGGGAACATAATTGACCATAATCTTCGTAATTGAATCATCATGGTCCTCTCGCATCAGAACTTCTTTTGACCTTTTCACTAAGATACAAAATAATTCATCCAATAACAATAGCAATAACAATAACAAAAGTAAATAAAATTTTTAATAAGAACAATAATTGTACATGGAGTGCAAAAGAAATGTAATTGCGAAAAATAAAAACAAAAACTATGTTTTCATTGGGATTGACTATATGCTACATCCGGATGATGCAGTACCATGATGGACACGTTATAACCGAAGATTGACAAAATTGAGTATCAACTTTCGAAAATGTTAAAATTATACAAAATGTTTACAATATGATACGGTACAAATATAATTGATGTCACATAAATAATATAATATAAACAAATGTTTGAATTGTTTTTATACGATTGGTGAAATATTAATTTGGAAAAATCATGTAGTTAAATTTGCAATATCCTTTACATCACTTTTCAACTTTTAATTTTTTTTTTTTTTTTTTTTTTTTTTTTTTTTTTAAGTTTGAAAAATTGATAGGGCTTCTTAGTTCTTTAACATACTGACTGAAAATGAAATAAACCAAACTCTATATATTTAGCTTTTCTTTAACGTTAAAAAATCTACTAAAATAAGGGTTATTGGTTTTGGGTTGAAATTTTGATTTTGATTTTTTTAAAAAAAATTTAAAGGCCTAGTTAATGTTGAACTTTTCTTATGAAACTACTACTAAATTTCACCCCAGAAGGAAGGTAACAAAAATAAGAAAAAAGGAAACAAATGTAGGGAAAGGGATAGCTGAGCAGGTTATGACTTGTGAGTCATGACCCGCCATTAATCAAGTTGAAGTTTCCGAATTGTTCTTTTCGTGGCCAAGGTTTTTCCTAAAGATATATATTTTATCAAGTAAAGTTTTTGGTAATATTAAGGGATATTTAAAAAGATTTATGCACTTGAGTAGCTTTTGTTAGGACAAAGTATGCTCCAAACCGCTTTAGAGAATTCTTTTTCAATATACTAAGTAGTGTATTATTTAAATTTGTCTATTTTACGTTCACATTTATATAACTCAATATCTTTTAAGTTGCAATAATTAGAAAGTATCTTATGAGACTGTCTCATACAAGAATTTTCCTGTAACAATAGATACAGAAAATCGTAAAGTGGCAATCTAGCTTTGAAAAGTTGCAATCTAATTCACAAGATCAATGAGCTTTTGAAAAAAAAAAAAAAAAAAAGATGGCGAAAGATCGCCTATAATGATGTTCAATTAAGGGGGTAAGGTGAGGACCAACCAAGTCACGAACTTTTCCCAAAACTTCGTATGATCAACTTCAATCCTGGGCCTAAAGAAAAGGACATATTAAGTAGCAGCATTTGGGGCCACATGTTTCAATCGGCTCTGGACTGAGCTTAAGCTATCAGACCTTGGGCTGCCCCACATTGCAATCTTTCTTTCTTCTTATTTTGGTATATCATACATGACATGAGTAAAGGACTCTCCTTCAATTTCAAACTTTTTTTTTGATGAACTCCTTCATTTTCAAACTACTTTTGCTTTGCCTCCATCCATTTATTAATAGTAGATTCGCCTTGACAATTCTTACCCTATGTCTACCAATCTACAATGACTGGCATAGAATTTATGAATAGATAATTCATATGTTTCGGCCGAAAAGCAAATATTAACACTTTCGTTTGAGAGGTGGGAAATGAATGTAAAAAATTTAAATGGACAAAATCATTTTAAAATATTTATTTTATTCCCTTGTTTAAGAGTTTAAGTGGATATGAATAACTAGATAATAGAGGAATACTCATTCCTCCTTTTTTCCTCATAACCTCAAATTTTCATTCGCCCCAAAATTAAGTGGAATGAAAAGAATGAAATTAGATTTAATGAAATTTTTACTAAAACTCTCAAAATATCTCTAAATATTCAGCCCTTTACTTTAAATTAGGAATAAATAGTAATGTTATAAAATTATTCAATCTCGTTCAATCTATATTTCTTCCAAACAAATTTACTTACATTTTATTTTTTTATTTTAAAACATTCAAACAATATTACTTCATTCTATTTCTTTCTATTCCTTTATGAACTTCCAACAACGTTTAAATGAATTACACAACTACCAATCTATAGTGAATAGAAGAATCTGTTGTATTATGAACTTTATGTGACCAAATGGTTCCTACGTTATTTCAATCGACCAAATGGTTCCTATCAACTCCCAATAAGCACATCTAAAATGATAACCAAAACAGAAATGCACTCATACAAAATTATATCAAAAATTTTGGTCATCAACGTTACAGAGAGTTATCTCATTTGCGCTTGTTGAGGGGTTTTGGCGGATGCTTGGTCCTCTTCCTGTTTTGCACCAACCTGATTCGCATTTGCGATTTTTTCTGCTTCAGCTTTTTCAAGCAAAGCCTGCTGTTGCATCGTTTTCATCATCTCCTTCAGTGTCTTCTCCTCTCCATCTAGTTGCATTTTCATTATGACCTCAGCTTCTTTATCAATCGGTTTGAAGTACTCTTCAATAGCGGCCTCCTGCACATAAACATGATTTTGTCACAAAACGACTCATAGATTTCAACAGGGGCAACGAACAAAAAGAAAACAGAAGGGGCTCATTTAAGATAGTGAAACATCTTCCCTTATTTATAGAAAATGAAATGATTCATTCAGCCAAACATCTTCCATGCTAGAAATAAGGCTCTATTTAAGATCAACTAGAAAGAAATATCACCATATACAGAGCTCTCAGCTTTTGAGATATTAATAGACAAGTTTTTTAAAATTTGATGGAAAGCAGAAAGTATTAAACACTGAAAGCATTTGAATTCTATGAGAGGGCTTAAAGGTTAGATCATGCAATGCTCTTTAAAAGGTTGAATGAATTTAAGGTATCATTTCACATTCATAGCTATACTCTTTTATAAGAGTTATAAGCAATAAATTTTTTCATTAAAGAAGACAGTTCCAAGTACACTTTTTTTAAGAGTTCAATTACACTGGATGTGTATCAAAATATAACTAAGGAATTACAATATGAAATTCAAGGGATCTAAAATATCTAAAAAAGATGATGAAGGTATGCTGCCCAAAGCATTTATCCAATCAGAAAAGGATCTCAACAGAGTGTTTAATAACATGGTGAGGACATTCAACACCAGTAAACTTCAAAGACTCTTCCTCTCTCACCAAATTGCCCACTATATGCAGATATGGAAAATCCTTCTGGATTTTCAAACTCCTTTGATGATGAAAACTTCCTTGCCAACAAGCCAACATTTGAATCACAATCTTTGGCATAAACCAAGATACCCTAAATAATGCAATCACAAGAGACCCAATATCTCTACCCACTTTCCTCAAAACAAAAAACAAAAAAATCTCTACCCACTAAACAATGAAGTAGAAAGTACTAAACTGTCTACTCATTATTCCTATATATACAACACCAATCAATAATCACAATGTTTTGTTTTCTTAAATTATTCACATTTAAAATTTTACCCAATGCTGCTGTCCAAGTGAAAAAACAACTCGAGGTACCTGAGCACCCCATATCGTCCTGAGCTCCTCTAAGGAAATTTTATTCCATAGATCTCCTCAACGCATAATATGATCAAACATCAAACATCAGACTTTCCACTTTTTGTTTTTTTGTTTTTTTTGTTTTTTTAAGAGTAAAGAAAATTTTATTCAAAGACATAATAATGAGTCACCCAAGTATACAGCAAGGGACCAAAACAATCAAATACAGAAATTACAAGCATCCATCAAATCATTAACCAAAAAAATAGAATGACTTCCTATGATAGACATCCAATCCGATAGAGTTTAAAATCGACAATAGTCCTTTTAGAATCTTCAAAACACAGGTTGTTTTTCTCCCTCCAAATGCACCACATCAAACAATGAGGGACATCTATCTGGATAACACCATTATGATGATGACCAAAATTTCCTTGCCATCATGCAAGGAGCTAAACCACAGTTTTTGGCATCACCCAATAAATACCAGACAAGGTGAACACCATAGACCACAACTCAAAAACAATAGGACAATGTAGTAAAAGACGGTCTACCAATTCTCCATTACTTTTGCACATATAACAGCAATCTAGAATCAACACCGTCTGCTTATGTAAATTATCAATGGTCAAGATGGTTCCTAAAGCTGCAGTCCAAACAAAAAACACTCTAAAAGGAACCTTTTGCTTCCAAATACTTCTCCAAGGGAAGGACTGAGTACATACACCCAACAAGCTTGGTAATATCTGCTTACCTCAAAGCAGGAGCAAGTGTCCAACACATCTCATCCTCACCACCACCCCTCAATGAGACTCCATATATAACATCCCAAAAAACAGATAACGATTTTGATTCCCTATCATGAATTTCTCGCAAGAATTCCAAGTCCCAAAGAAGAATCCCGTTAGGAAACTACATGAGATCAGCCACATAAGCCTCCTTATCATTACTTATTTTGAATAAATCAGGAAAACACATACTCAAAGGATTATCCACACACCGGACATCCTGCCAAAATTTCACTCTAATCCCATCTTCAATCTGAAACTGAATGTAGCGAGAAAAAGTAGACCAACCACTACTAATAGTTTTCCGTAAACTCACCCCATAGGAGCCTGGAGCAGAATTAGAGAACCAATCTCCCCCCTCAACTCCATATTTAACCCTTATAATCCTTCTCCATAACGCTTCTCTCTCATACCCAAATCTCCACAACCATTTTCCCAATAGCGCTTCATTAAAGTATCTCAAATTTCGAATTGCTAGACTCCTAGACAAGATAGGAGAGTATACCTTGGACTAATTCACCAAGTGACGTTTAGAATCATCTCCCAGACCACCCTAAAGAAAATTTCGTTGAGGTTGTTGTATACGGTATGCCATATCCGCTTGAATTGGAAAAAGGGAGAGGAGATAAGTAAGTAAATTGGATAAAGTACTTTTTATGAGAGTAAGTCTCCCCCCTTTAGATAGATACAATCTTTTCCATCCCACTGGGATCCCAAACTTCTCTATCTTTCCATTTTGCACCCAATGGAAGGCCTAAATATTTCATAGGAAGTGAGCCTTGCTTACAACCCAACACATCTACTAGCATCTCAAAATTTGGAACCACTCCCGCGAGAACTAGATCAGACTTATCCAAATTAATGTTCAATCTCGATATAATCTCAAACCATGACAAAATCAAGCGCAAAAACATCTGGTCAATATCAGCATCACACATGACCAATGTATCATCTGCAAAGAGAAGATGAGTTACCTGTAAGTGATCACCTGTGGAGGTACCCACACTAAATCCAGACAATCAACCTTCCGTCATTTTGCTAACTGCCTCCATAACAACAACAAACAACAATGAGAACAAAGGATCACCTTGTTGAAAACCTCTATAATTCTCAAAGAAACCACATGGAGCTCTATTAATCAAAACTGAAAATTTGATCGTGGATATACAGTAAAAAAATCCATTTTCCCCATTTTTTTTGGGAAACCGAACCGGTCAAGCATATACATTAGGAAACCCCAATTCACATGATCATAAGCCTTCTCCACATCCAACTTACACAACACCCCCAGAACTCCTGATCTCAGCCTACTATCTAAGCACTCGTTTGCAATGAGACATGAGTCTAGAATCTACCTATTCTTAAAGAAGGCATTCTGAGACTTCGAAATAACATCCCCAATCACCTCTTTCAACCTATTAGCCAATACTTTAGCAATTATTTTATAAACCCCCCTATTAGACTAATAGGCCAAAAATCCTTCACCTCTACTGCATCTGATTTTTTGGTTCCACTTTTTGTTAGCTTTAAGGATTTGTGATCCTTACCTTGGCTAGATGGCAAACTAGGATACAACAAATCAAAGAGATCTCCATGGAATCCAATCCCCAATCTTGAAATGATCCACTAGATTGAGGATTCCAATACCACACTCCTCTCTCAGTTGAATCACCTAAATAATAGGCAATTGAAGCATTATTTTCCACTGCCAGGGAAAAGATTTGTACACCATAAGTCATTCCAAAATCAAACTCATGTGCCCCCAATAACAAATTTAATGTCTAGAATCTTATTTTTGATAAGCGAGTTTTGGCTCCAAGGGGACGGGAAAAAATGGAGATATTCTAGAAAATTATTCCCCGTCTCCTCTAATACTTTTCCACGGGTTCACCCCATGTGATCCCCTAACCAGCTTCATTTACCAACTCCCCATGCTTCTCCATATTTAACAAAAAATGAATGCCTCCAAAGCTGTTCTCACTCAACTCCAAATCTCTATAATCTTTATAGGGGAAGGAGAATGTTAGGAACCTAGTAGTTCCTAATGGGATTGGATGGGAATTGTAGGGGAATGTATGTGAATTGTAGGGGGATTCAATTCAAGGTAGTCACCCTCCATAGAGAAATATTAAGAGAGAGAGAGAGAGGAAATGCACTAAGCAATCAATTGGTTTATTCTTCAATGATGAAAATGTGATTACAAGTAGATATTTATAAAACCATAAAAATATTCTATTGGCCCATATGGCCTTATCCTAATGGTCCTATTATTCCCCATGTGCATTAATATTTCCAACATGTATTAAATGTGATTAACATGCTTGGGATTGTAACTAACCAACCAACTAACTAACTAAATGCATTCTATACCCAAATGTAGGTTCCTAAGCATCTGTCTTTTGTAGTGGGCGAAGGTAATCGTATCCGGTTTTGGCAAGATAGGTGGATTGGTGATAATACTCTAAAAGATCTCTATCTTGAGCTCTATGTGTGTTCAGCGGTCAAAGATGCTTAAATCTCTGAGGTCTTGTGGATTCTAGAAGGGGGTACTGTTAGAGTGTGGAATTTAAGGTTTCATAGAGCTTTTGAAGATTGGGAGTTAGCTACTTCTTATTCTCTACTTCAGCTTATCCAAAATCGTATTCCTCGAGGTGAGAGGAGAGATACTCTTTGCTGGCGGCTAAAAGGTAATGGTAAGTTTGACACCCGGTCTTACTATCATGCGATTCGGGGTGCTTCGAATTCTCAGTTTCCTTGGAAGGGGATTTGGAAACCAAAGATTTCTAAGTGCGTGGCGGTCTTTCTGTGGACAACTGCTCATGGTTGGATCCTCACTTTGGATAATCTAATGCTTAAGAGTCACCCCTTGGCTAATTGGTGTTGTATGTGTTGCCGTGATGGGGAGTCGGTAGACCACCTTCTTCTTCATTGCCCTGTTACTCATTCTCTATGGTCTTATATGCTTCAGGCTTTTGGAATGCATTGGGTTATGCTAGGTTCAGTGGCAGGTTTGTTATCTTGTTGGCATCAGTGGCTTGGGAAGCATAATTCGAATATTTGGAATTTGGTTCCAAGGTGCTTAATGTGGATTGTGTGGTTGGAACGCAATCGTTGATCTTTTGAGGACAAGGAGACGTTGGATGAGTTAAAGGTGTTAAGTCATCGCAGTCTTTTGGAGTGAGCTCGTTGTTGGGGTTTTACTAATTGTTCTTCTCTCTCTAAGTTTATGCCTTCCCTTAGCTTAGTTTCCTGATTCCCCACTTTGTGTTGTGCTGTGTGCTCTCTTGTTTTTTTTTTTTTTCTTCTTCTTGTTCATCATCATGAACATCTTGTACTTTTCTCATATTGTTTTATCATTAATATTATTTCTCTGATTACCTATAAAAAAAAAACATTTCCCTCTCCTTCAAAACACCTTGCCCACAAGGTGTTGTTGCAGTTGACATCTTCACAAGGGGAAACCGGCCACTAACCCAATACTCCAAAGCATCGTGAATATTGAACACACCAACTACTTCCAAGCTCCTTGTGACTACCTCGAATTAAGTCATTTCCCTACAATTCACATACATTACCCTATAATTTCCATCCAATCCCATTAGGAACTACTAGGTTCCTAACATTGAAAGGGGAGATTGTCTAGAAAAAGAAGCCCTGCCGCCTCTAATGCTTTTCCATAGGCTCACATCTGACCCCTAACCAGCTTTGTTGACTTGACACACACCCCCCCCCCCCCCCCCCAATGCTTCTCCATATTTGATACAAATGGTATGCCTCCAAAGCTGTCCCCTTTCAACTCCGCATCTCCATAATCTTTATAGATATACTTTAAGCAATCTATTTAGTTTCCTTTGCATCTCTAAAATTCTAATATAACCATTACAATGAAATAAACTCAAAGAGTACATCAAAAAGTCATCACTAAGACTAACATTGTTAAGACATAAGGCTTCCTTCTATAATCTTCAATCATGAAGACTTGGGGGTAACTTTTTTGTCTGCTTTAGCACTGTTATTTCCTATGTTTCAAGTTCAATATTGATGAATAAAAATTCACATCGTTTTATAGTGAATTAAAAAGAATTTTTCCACAAATGCAATCAACTGAATGTTAAAAGTAGAGCTTCAAATAATCCAATAAACCTTCTTCAATTATCCACCACAGGTGAAACCAAAACTTACAGTTTCTTCCAGCTTCTTATTTAAATTTTGCATCTCCACAACCATACGGCGAACCTCTGCTAAAATAGCCTGTTCTGGGACCTTTCTTAAGGCAGCCTTCCTTTCTTGTGCCTGGACATAGAGACAGAGTGTCAAGCACATGGAGATAACCATGTTTATCATACGAATGGTGAATGTTAAATGTGAAAAAAATCCAAAAAGCAACAAAGGAGATAAAGCTGAGAAAATGGTAGTTTGGTGTGCTTCCCTAGTTGACAGCCAAGATAAATATGATGGGAAGAAGCACTATTACAATTGACTGTGGTGTGTGCCTGTGTCTTTTAACTCTTTTTCAAAACTAGGAGTTATCAAATCAATTGGGAGACTCCTGTACAAATTAAAATTAGATTTTAATTTTTTTTTTCAATATAAGATCTGTTATACTCAAACAATATTCTCATATGATCATTTCAGTCAGGAAAAGAATCTTCTCATCCATCAAAACTTGTATATCTCACAGAAAACCAAGCTCAAAACAAATTGAACATTACTCCACCAAATGTAATAAAATTACACACCATCTGACAGATAGGAATTACAAAGGCTTCCTACAATGAGATTTACAAGTTCTGATCAGGAATGTTCTATCAGTTTCAGATTAGTATTGCTGTAGGTGGTGGGGCCTAGCCCCTTCAAGTTCAAGATAGAATCATTGTCTTCCAACTTTTCTCACTGGTATACCAGCAATACCAGATCAAAAACCCACCTACAAGATCAAAGTCTTATCTCTCCTCCCCCACCCACCCCCCTTCCCCCCCACCCCCCCAAAAAAAAAAGAAAGTGGAAAAAAAAACCCAACCCCCAAACAATTCTTTTTAAAGGAAATAGGAACTCTATGCATTTCCACAAAGAGTCTTATTCAACTATAAAACACCTGCTGCAAGGTCTGGGTATCACCAATTGGTAGAAAGTAAAAAAGGTGAAACACAGAAGTTGCTAGAGAACTGAAGAAATGGAAGAGTAACCAAATGAGTCAGAAGGTCATGCACATTTAAATTGATTTTTGTATAAGAAGATGAGCCAACTCTATTTTGTAGAAAGTTAAGCATTCTTGAAGTTGATCATTTGACATGAACAGATACCAAAGACAAGCAAGCAAGACAGAGAGGGTGGAAACATTGAAGGCATTATGGGTAGCCTAACAAACACTAGAGACATTAACTAGTAAATTACCACATGTTTTTACACCACACCTTTTCTAACTCTATACATACACATGCACACACATGAATATATATATATATATATATATATATATATATATATATATATATATATTATTCAAATACTGCAATACCAATGATGAACCCTTCAAATTGATTGCTTGCTCTGGTATAAAAGCTCTCTAAAAAGCAAGTAAGTTTGAAAAAGATAAACAACCCAACTTACCCTACTTGGTACATAAGCAAAAAGCATCCACTACAATTACAACAGCAAATGAAACATGTAGCACAACTTAAGAACACACAGAATACACAACATCATAATACAACAAAGAAAGCACTACAGAAATTACATTGAAAATTAAGCAACACCTGTTTCATACGCTGCTCAAGCTCCAACCTAAACGATCGGATTCTGCGTTCTTCATACCCAGAAAGAACCCTAACATAGAATAGGGCCTTCCTTCCAAAATCTAATAGCTTATTCATACTAATAATAATTCTACTTTCCTGCAACAATTAACATTCATATGAATTTAATTCAATAGCATATAAATCACAATTTCTATGACTTCAATGCCAGCGTTTTAAAGTGTGAATGCAAAATGATTCAGCTAAAGCGCCCTATTTGGTTGCCATGAAAATATAGGAAAACACTAAGTATCGTTTCGCACACATTTTGCAAGTAAATTACTAAGAGATATGATCAGTGCAACGTTCGGTTTCAATAGGGAGAAAATCACTTCGAAAGTGACAATTCATTATTGGAATCTGTGTGTGTGTGTGTGTGTGTGTACACAAACTTTATTCTTTTTCTTTTTCTTTTTCAGCTTCTAAGTTTCTCGGCAACCAAACAGGAATGTGTCAAGAATTTGATAGAACATCAGGAGTAGACGGATTACAAGCTTGGTTGAAAATTGAATTCACGGCCGAAGGAAATCCCTAATTTTGACAGTTAATTCAAAGAAGAAGAAAAGAGAAGTGAGAGATTCTGACCCTGATATGATGGGATTCTGAGGGAGCAGTGTGACTGTGAGCTAGTCTGGCCGCTGATCAACAAGTGTTGTTTGGGTGTATTTGAATTCTTGGGTTATCCAAATCCAGGTTTAGATAAACATGTTGCCCAAACTACCCTGCTTTCTTGTATAAATGTCTTTGACAAGCTGTTTTACAATAGGTTTATGTGTCAGTTGTTGGATGAGCAAAGACTAGTGTCATAGTCTAAATTAGGGTAGTAAACGAGCTGAGCCAAGTAGAGTACTAAAGTTAAAATTGTTCATTTAATTTTATTTCAAACACAAACCAAGCTCAAGCTCCTCACCAAACTATATTAGAGCATCCACACCAGGCTCAATATAATTTTAGACAAATTTGATCTAAAAAGCCCACTTTTTTCTATTTTAGCTAATCTACTATTCATAAACACCTACATCAAGCTCCATACTCTATCTCTACTCTATTAAAACATTATTTCTTTATTCAATTTTGTAACAGTCATTTTTTTCAAATGCTAACATTTTCCAACACCCCAATGGTCATTTTTTGCAAAAGTAATATTTCTCCAACGGTCATATTTTAACGATCATATTCTCTTATTATAAAGAAGACCATTTCCTCTCAAATTTGAGTCCACCTCAACCCAAACACTCTCATTTTCACTCTCATATTCAGTCAACTTTGTTTTCTCTCAACACAAAATTATATTTCTTTCACTCATTCTTTGTTTTCTTTTGACCATCCTGCATTTA
Organism: Castanea sativa; assembly: GCF_040712315.1. NCBI lineage: Eukaryota > Viridiplantae > Streptophyta > Magnoliopsida > Fagales > Fagaceae > Castanea > Castanea sativa. The sequence continues at coordinate 8,946,686 of NC_134022.1, forward strand.
ACATAATTGCTAATGAATCATCATCCTCCAATGATGATGAGTTGGAGATAATCATACAACTAGCTATAGAAGAAAAACAATCAGGACCACACCGTGCTTCTGTTCAACGCCATAAGTTCATTAGGCGTGATTCTTTCCATGGCAATCGGAGGCTTAGTTCTCAACTACTTTGCCAAATCACTAGTATATCCTCTGAATATATTTTGAAGGAGGTTTCAAATGGGTCATTCACATAACAAACCTAAATGTGTCAGGTTTTCTTTGATCATTAAAACCTAAATGAATAAACTACAATTCTTGTAGTTTTAAAAGATATTTAGCCATTTTAAAAGAGTGTTAAAAGGAATTTCAGAAGGTGCACTACAATATAGAACTGCAGAATTTAGCAAAGTGAATTTCACTCCAATTTCAGAGAGTGCACGATTAGACCAAATAGATTTAACAACTACAATTCACTACAGCACACTCTATCAATTTTAATATGTATATTGTATAGAGTGCAGCCAATTACTTGTAGTTTGTTGAGAAATTTGAATGTGACTTTAGTAATACTTTCATTTGACAGATTTTAGCCAATTCCTTGTAGTTTGTTGAGAAATTTGAATAAACTCTGATCACCACAGCCTTTGGGCCAGAAATTCAGTAGATTACACAATCCTAGTTGACAATTTCATTCTATCTGGAGAGATATATCTTCTGTTACATAATCTTCTACTGCAAATACCTACTTTCTCAATTTCATTCTATCTAGCTTTGCTACTGTAATTCCCACAAAGCCCAATTCATCCCAATCATGACAGAATAAACCAAGAACATTCATTATTCTCCCTAGGCAACCATATTCATGTCATTTCACACTAAATGACTGCCCCAAACCAATAAGTGGCGTTACAAGATTAACCCGCAAATTGGGTATAAGGCTGCTAAGTGACAACACAATAATGGGACAGAATTGCTATGAAAGTATGTAAATTTCACTGACTGAGGCTGGAATTTGTGATGTTTTGGGAACCAAATCAACTCTATACTGACATAAAACATAAAACCCAAGGCACCTATCAACTCCATACTTTCAAAACAGAAACTCAGTAGCAAACACTGAAACACCACCTATAAAAACTAAAGCTCATGTTGTGCTCCTGAGTTTTACATGGGAAAATCTATCAAATCTATAAACTACAATGCAAAATGATCGAAACCCATGTGAAATTTTACAAATCTATCAACTCTATTAAACCCAAAGCCACCACCAACGCCAAAATTTGACACGCACGCACAACCGGGCATCATACCCATCCTCAATGGACAAAATTTCACATGGGTTTCGATCGGGATGAATAAAGTTTGGGGGAAAATCAAAGCGTACCTGAAATGGGTTTCGATTGGTGCCGTTGGAAAGCCCTTTCCCTGCGTCGGTGAAGTCAACGAACAGAACTCTCCTCCTTACTGAAAATGGCGCGAGCTCGAGCTCGAGCTCCAGCTGAGAGCCAGAGTGAAGAAAGATAGTGTCTCAACTCTCGAACTCAATTGATGTATTGAAACACAAGAAAATTTTGTTGTACATTGTATAGTACAGTCCGTTGAGCTCGAGCCTGATGCACAGGTGTTTTACTTTCTTTCTTTTTTTAGTAAATTTTTTTTTTTTTTCGCCTGGTTAAATTTTAGGCTTAAAAGGTGTTTTGCTTCTTTTTTTTCTTTTTTTTTTTTAAAGCTTTTTCATAGAAAAAATAATGGATAAAAAATATACATATTATGTCAACAATATTTTCATTACACTTTTACAACAAAATTTAGATAAAAAGTTGTTAAATATTTTTATTAGAGGGCAAGAAAGTAATTTTAGAAATTAATTCATATTAAAACTAATAATAATCTATTATCTAAAATTTGTTGTAAAAAACTAAAATAATAATCTATTATCTAGAATTTGTTATAAAAAAATTAAAAATGTTATGGAAATAGCAATCCTGTGAAAATACCTATGGTTGTTAATGGTTATATTAAAATGTTATGCCCTAAGCCATCACCAACCCCAACCTCCAAAGATGAAGTTTTATTTTTGTTTTGTTTCATTTAAAAAAAATTAGAAAAAACACATGGCAGCTTAGGTGGCAATAAAATAATATTTTAATACAATTAATAGTCATATCAACATTTTTCATACATTATTTTATGGCATGGGCTATTTTGACGCCATATGCAAGGAGATGAGAGAAGATCTTAAAAAAACTGACAATAGTGTATATCTAAAACTGCCTAATTCTTGAATATACAGCACAAGTTTTAAATCTCTTTAACACACACTCATTTTCTAATGTAGGATTTATCCACTGTTTTTTCTTTTAAGAATACTAAGTATTTTAACACACGCACACGGGAAGAAGGGAGAAAGTCTAAAAGAAATTAACAGTGGTATATATCCAAAATTGTCTAACTCTTGAATATATAGCACATGCTTTGAATCATAAAAGTCTCTTACAAAAATTAGGAGCTATAGTGTGTTGTTGGTTAAAAGGGTGATTTGTTCGATTGGTGAATGTTATAAGCTATTTAAGGTTAGTTTATTTTCTCATCAAACAAGTTCAAGTTTCTTAACCTGTTTTAAAGTTGGTTTATTTTATTGTTGAATAGGGACAGACCTAGGTGGGGGCCCAAGGGGCCCGGGCCCCCTCGAGTCCAAATTTTTTTTTCTTAGTTATAATATTTTTTATTTTTGTAGTTAGGTCCCCTTCCAAAACTTTAGGCCCCTTTCTCCACAATATGTCTAACTAACCTCACCCAAAGAAAAACTATCCAACCAAAAAACTTAACAAAAACAATAAAAATATTCACAATGGAGATTATATTTTAGCAACAAAAAAAAAACTATTTTACCACCAAAGAACCAAAAAATTATGTGTTATTGGAAAAGTTAAAGCTAAATTTTTTGCAACTACAGTAAACTGATATTAATACCAGTTGACTGTAGCAAGTTGTTAAAAATAAAATAAAATATTTTATTAAGATTATATCTCTTCCTTCAATTAAAAAACTCAAATTCTCTCGCATCATTTATTATTTTAATGAATTATTTATAATATCTTAAATGAAGTTATAAAAAAAAATAGAACATTTGATATTGAGTGTATTGTAAAGTGAGATAGTAAAATAGATAAAATAACTTTTTAAGGTACTAAAAGTTAAAATTTTTAGCACCACCAATGTGAATGCTCTAACTTCAACAATAACAAAAAATCCTAACTAACCTAGTATTAAAAAAAGAGATTATTTTGTCTTTGTTTATCTTTGTTGGTAAATGATTGTATCTTAATATATTTAGAAACAAAGATTTTGAGTATTTATAATTTTTTAATACTATATGGGTGTGTATTTGAAGTTTTTTTACTTTATATTTCGGCCCCCACTAACTTAAAATCTTGGGTCCGTCCTTGTTGTTGAACGAGTTCGAATGCTAATATATTTTTTAAAAAATTGTTATTATTCGATAAACACTAAGACTACACTTTTTTACCTCTTCATAAAAAACTGTAGTCTAATTATCTATGGGAACACAAATTTTATTAGTCTTTCCATCTAACTTGTGTTTTAAAACATGACTAAAATCACTCATATAGTCATATGAACATTAGACCAGGGACTAATAAGTTTGAGAAAGACTTAAGACACGACAAAATCTCATAATATTTTTACAACACCCTTATTTTGAGTTGTAATGGTCCGGGTAATATATTTTAATTTTATTTCATTTTTTATCTATAGTGGGTTGACAAGTCAACTAGTTATGAAAATGTTGTGAAATTTTATTGAATCCGTAGAAGAACTCAATAACTTTCAAGTTTCAACCGTTAATTTTGGGACTAGTATATTTTAGGGTTTTTTATTTTATTTTTTTGGCAAGGCTTAGCTCAAATGCATTGGGCCCAATACTATATGGATACATGGCAACATCATATCAAGTCTAGTATATAAGACACTAGACCCAAGCAGTGTCCTTCTTTTTTTTTTATGGAGAAATTTGATGGACACAACTAAATCTCATAACATTTTCACAACACACTTGTTTTTTATTATGGTGAGTCAAAGTCTAATATCTTATTATTTTATTTTAACCCATGAATGACTAACACGATGACACCTAAAAGTGAAAATATTGAAACAATTCGTTATATCCCTAGCACAACTCATTTAATAAGAACAAAAATTTGACTCTAAACATGTTTGAAGTCAAATGAGGGATTTTTTTTCTAAATAACCAAATCCCTCAAACAACTTTATTAGTTAGCAAGGTTTTGAAACTATTTAGTAATCTAACAAATCGAGTCCGCTGGACTTAATTTTGATCTTTGAAATCGAGGGAAGAAGAGTTAAGTTTCAATTTGAAATCAAGTGTTTCACACACGACTTCCATGAGGAGACTAGACGAAGAAACCCAGATGAAGAGCCATGAAGAAGGCGAAACCCAGCAAAGAAGAAACACAAACCAGCGGCGACAAAGCTCCAGGCCCTCTAATTCATTGTTTTCTTGTCTGGGTCTTTCGATTTGGTGATGCTTCGTTATTTGTTCTTGTTCTGGTCTGAGTGTTTTGATTTGGTGATGCTTCATTGTTTTTTCTTGTTCTGGTCTGATGTTCGTTGACTCTCAGGAAAATGGAGTCGTTGAGAGTCGAGTTCCATGGAAATCGAGTCTCTGAGACCCGATTTCCATGTAACTCGACTCTTACCGACTCGATTTAGGAAAACAAAATCGAGTACGCTAGACTCGATTTGTTAGATTATTAAATTGTTTCGAAACCTTGCTAACTAAAAAAATTGTTTGAGGGCTTTGGTTATTTTATGTAAAGGACGCATGTCACCTGGTTGAAACCAATGCTCTAAACATGATTAGAGTCAATTTTTTTTTTCTAGTTTTTGAGGGGTCATTTGATAACGTTGTTCTAATAACATTATTTATATTTTTTTAAATATGTATAAATAAAAAAATGTATAAAAATGCGTATAATATTGGTTAAAAACTATAGACGTGTCGTTAAACTACTGTACTAAACTGGCCAGCCTCTATCTCAAACGCGCTGCTTTTTTTTTTTTTTGTTACATATACGTTTCGAAAAACAAAGCAGTTACCAACTCTCAAACACACAAAAACTCACACGGTACGGAGAAAAGAGTTAAAGAGATTTTAATTGTGTGTGACCCTCCAAAGCTTTTGGCAACAAGTCACACCAATTGCATTTTCAGGTCCACATTGCTCTAACTCCTTCTATTCTTTTTAATATACATTGATGATTTTTGTTACCATGAACTTTATACTGCTTTGTGTTATAGTATATTAATTCTTCGTATAAGAGCTATTGGCAATGCATAAATTGGTAAAGTAAAAGATGAGGAACCCTAGATCTGGGATTCTTTGTTCTTTTCATAAAAATTCCTTTTAGTTTCGAGTATAAATGCTGAGTTTTGATTCATATTATATTCAATAATAATTGTTGTTGCAATTACAGCTTTGTTTCACCATATGGTTATTAAAGAATGTGATGGGAAATATATGAAAATTGTAAAACTTGATGTTTAAGGAAGCTCTCATTTAGCATTTTTTTTTTTCCTCTCCTTATTTTTTTTCCCTTACATTTTTCTGTAAAAGCAATTGAAACCCATAATGGGAATATGGAGAAGATCAAAGAATTTAAGAATTTTTTTTTTGCTGCCGCGGGGGGCGGGGTGGGGGTTAAAAACGTTGTGTTGTATTGTTTAGGGCTAGGCGTGGTCTTAGACTAAGAAGATTTTTGTAAGTGGTTTTGAGTTATTGAGGGAAGGTTTATTGGGATGAATTGAGCTGCAAATATTTTGGTAATGCGAAGTTTGCAACAGGAGAAATGTTTGTTGAGTGGTTACTTTAATGTTTATTACCTTTGCATAGATAGATGAATGATCTGAATTTTATGAATGGACTTCAAACAATTGCTCAAATATGTGCTAGTTCGCATCCATTGGTCTCAAAAGCAAAGGAATAGATGTTTTATTATTAGACATCCATCTTTCACATCTAAATGCTAATGCATGCTTATTAAATTATTTATTTATAAAATAAAATAAAATATAACATATATGTTTATCCAGCATATCTATAAGGTTGAATTTGATAAATAATTGAAGACTGTTGGGGAGATGTCACCTTGAGGAGCCTCTTTGAGTAGTTAATGTAACATATAGGGACACCACCTAATTCCCAACAAAGACAATTGTTAGAGAAGGAAAAGAGAAACTACTTTGAAATCTGGTGATGGTTATGTGCTTTATGAGCTTTTTGATCCTTGATCCTTCTATTAAAATATGCCATCCTAGAACCCAGTGGCTATCATCCAGTTTCTTGTTGAAAACACTATAAAGCTACTCTGAATATTATAATAATTTCTCTTTTCACTTGACCATAAAAATTATACAGTTTACGGAACTAATTTGGCTTTAATCATTACTATATGAGGGTTCTTTATGACTTGTACCAAACTCTATGTAATTAGATAGAACTCACCACTTTTTCACTTTGAGGCTTAAAAAAGGATGAAGAACTTAGTAATAAATTATCAACCTTAGAAACTAACAACATTTAAGGGCTAGAAAATATCCACCTGCAGATGAGAATTAGATGTCTTTGTGGTAATGTCATTCTTGCATCTAAAATGCTGCCTTACATATCAGAGCTTGCTTTAAGTTCCTTGAGTTCTATTTCAGGCTTTATCCCTCCACCGAGTACCCATTCTACTGCCCTGAAGAAAAAAAAGAAAAGGATCATTGGGTTAATTTCCTGATGTTAAAAAATCTGTAGAACTTGACTAAGTAAACAGCATGGTCATCAAGCCCTACCAATCCCTTCAATTGTGAACTCTAGTCAAAGATGTCCTTGTTGTTCTTAAGGAACCGTTATACATACTATTTTATTCATCTATGGTGTGTGTTAGCACCTGCGTGTGTGCTTGGAGGAAGGAAGGTAACTGCGTGCTGTCATGGGAGTTTTTTTTTTTTTGGGGGGGGGGGGGGCGGGGGTAGGGGTTGTGCTACAGAATTTTGGAGGCTATTCCGTTGTCTCATGTGGGCCATTAGAAGAGAGCGAGATCATCACGTTTTTTAGAAGAAGGAACCTTCCATACTGGACTTGAAATGTTTTATCTTGTGTTCTTTCTTTGTATGATTGGATGTCTATGATGAATACTTTTTTATTTTCCTCGTTAGTAGAATTTTGGATTTGTGTTCTGTTGATTTATAGGCCTATAGCAGTAGACTACTTGTGTAGTCAAAGGTAGCTTGTATTTTTTTTTAATAATAAAGTTCATCTTTACACATAAAAATAAAACTAATGGTGCGTGATTATGGCATATGACCTGACTAATAAGAATTTGAAGGTGGCATTACTAGCCTAAACTCATAATATCAGTCCCTTGATTTTATCACCTTATTACTGCATCACTCCCTCTCTCTATGTATCATTTCTTCCATGAGTTATTGTAGGACGAAAATGTTTGAATCACCCAAAAAACATTACTACAATAATTAAAGGGGCAAGATAATTAAGAAACCCACGGATAGAGATAGAAATAGAGAAAGATCTGTGAAAATCTTGAACAGATTAGTGTTTTGTGACAAAGAAGATGAATGCTGTGAAAATAAATTGCCATAAAGTGTTTTAGAATTTTTATTTAGAACAATTACCATTTGTTGTCTTAAAGATTTCAACTCATTGTATGAGTGATTTGTTTCTCTTCTTTTTTCCTTGAAATTGCAGGTGGAGGTGGAACAATAGAAAGATAATAAATATAGGATTAATGTCATAGCTACCAGTGATTTTAACTATGACTTCTGAACATCATACAACAAATACATCTCCACAGTCTTCTCCAGATGTTGGGCTACCTTCTCTATATGATGCCTTAACTCTGCAGCAGTATTATTTTGAACAGTCACTAGCAAGTGAGAAGCTGAGGTTCAAGAAGCTGGTTGACGAACAAGAAGCAAGCATAAAAGCAGCTGTCAAAGAAACCGCAGCTCGTGCAACAAAAGTTGGCAAAATTTTGATTGGGGAAAAAGATGCTGCACCAAAAGAGAAAGTTGAAGAATTTGATTCTCAGTGGTAAAATCCATAAACTTAGATCCTATCATTCACTTCAACTCTATTTAATGTCAGTTCTATTGCATCTATTTTTTGTTGTTGGATTTTTCTATGGTGGAGCATATTATTCCATTCTCCCAAGAAGAAAAAAAAAAAATATATATATATATATATATAGGTTATAGAAAATTCTCAAAATTCATTTAGTAGTTTTAACTTGAATATTTGCATCATTGTTGAATGGATTTCCACCAAAGAGCAACAATGTAAGTAATAAAATCATAAACTAAGACTTCATACCTGCATGCTTATTATGATAAAGAAGCCACAAGTAGTTCAACATACGTAATACTAAGATCTGATGAAAAGTTTGTTAATACATCATTTATATACACTTGTCAGCCTTGTCATAAGAGGGATCTAGAAATTTGTTAAATGCAAGCTGCCAATACTTGAATGTATTGAGTGATGACATTGAACTTACAGAAATTTGAAGAAAGTGTACCTCCCCAAGATAAAAATCATATAATATCTCATTAGTACTCTTTACCAACTTTGTGTCAAGACTTGAGAGATAGAACTATTGGGAAACTAGTTCCATTTGATTTTGGTGTAGAAGCGTACTCTGACTGAGCTATTCATGAGAATTGAAATGATGTCATATATTATATAGTGTGCTCTGTAAATTATTATGTTAAGAAATCATTTATGAAGCTCTAAGTATGTGTACCTTCAGTTGGTTGTATTTGTAACCAATACAAATATATTAAGAAACAAACAAAATTGCCTATTTTGTCACAACTTTTTAGCTCAAATTCCATGAAAACGTACCTGGCTCCATGTTATAGTTGTGACATTCTTTTTTATCTAATTAAATTTTTTGTTAATCACTAACATATTTTGTGCTAATTATGATCTTTAATACATGATTTGTCTTGTCCTTTGAATACTCAGCATGTCTAGGGGTGTTAAAGAGTTGCAATCTTGTTCACAGTCTCCATCTTCGCAATTTCTAAGGTCGAAATCCAGATCTCCTACTAGATACAAGAAAGAATATAAGGAGCACAAGGACCATTCATCAAAAGATACCACCAGTCATGGCCATCATAGACGTTCCAGTGACCATGACTGTTGGGATGATCACAAGCACCATTACAAGTCTAGTCACAGACGTAATAGATACTTTTCTGGTGGCAAATATGATTCAAACTCCCACCAGAATAAAAGCAGGCACACGACAAGGAGAAGATCTCGATCTAGATCACCTACTTGGAGACATCGTCCTGTTGACTCTAGTTCCCCAGGTTCTGGGTATTTTAGATCCGAGTTGCATGATTCTAGATGCTACAAACCTTCAAGAGTTACAGGTAGTCACAGCATGTCAAGAAGTCCTATCAGTGATTATAGCATTAGGAATAGAACTCAGCAGAGCGAGGACATCAACACGAGTATACCTAAAGTTCCAAGAAGGTCGCCCTCTATAGGGAACTTTTTGAGTAACAGAAGTGCAGGTCTTCAGGTGGATGACAGTGGTTACTATGCGAATCAAAATGTTAATGCAAGTAAGCAGCTGGAGAGAAAGGGAACCCCTATGAGAGAGCTGTTACTTAATTCTGAATCTTCATCAAGATCAATATGTTCTCTTGATTATTTTGGTGAAAGGACCACTGAAGCAATAAATGTTAGAAAAGATCTCTGGTCTGCACCTGGTGGTGGAAAACATCCAGCTGACGTGAATGCTGATGGAAGATTATTACCTGTAACCTCAGGTTGCAATTTTATGGATTCACCAGTATCTTCTCTTCCAAAATTTACTGGCTCCATGGACTATTCGACGCAGACAGACCGCCTGTCACGTATAGAGGATGTTGGCAATGGACATGATAGGATAGTGAAGAGTGAACATGAACTGTTGAATGTGACTGTGAAGGAGGTTGATGTAGATGACAGTAACCTTCCTACTCAGCAAGAGGTCTTTAATCATGAGGTGGATGTTATGCATGTAAGTGATCCTGCTAATTTAGCTTCCATCTCTTCTTTACTAGCAGATCCAAGTCCAAACAAATATAAATATTCAAAAGAGATTTGAAGCATCAGATGAGGTCAAAGAAGAGAGCAAAACATGAGAAACATCACCATGGTAGGCATCTAGAAGCACCTGAAGATGTTGACAAAGAACTGTAAGGCATAAGATGAAGGAACAAGAAGTTTGACATGACAAATACAAGGAAGAAACACTCTTGCTTAACTTTTGGTTGATATCCCTTCCTCTTAATCCTCTATTAGTTTGTTTGATGATGAGCTTCTGTGAATAGATCAAGTGGTTCCAGGAAGAAGAGAAGACTCTAGCTAGCTAGCTAGCTATCACTGTAGTACAGGCTAGTAGCAGAAACATTTATAGTTTTGCTGATGACGTTTCTTTTGTTTTGTTGATCATATATGTATATACCCCCTGTTCTGTTAAGCAATTGACCTTCTCTCTCATCTCTTTTACTATAATCTCCGGTGGCTTCACCTTATTAGGAAGGTAAAATGCCCATATTCCCACCGGGTTCTTGTTCTATGCAGATGTTCCCCACCTCGAAGAAAAGATGAGGTGAGAATTGAGCACTCATAATTCAGTCCTACCCCAATATTAGTCTGTTACCATGCCTGATAAGAACTGTCTTTACTCAACAATTGTACCTGTTTTTGGAGCACTAGATTGTTACTGTTGTTAAATGCCTAGGTGCATAGAGTGATGACTTACAAAACACATTAAGATAATTAGCCCCTAAAAGCCCAACCAAACGGGCACTTATACGCTTTTGCCCCTTTAGTCATTCCCTTGCATAATTATTATTCTTATTATTTGCTGAGTAAGAAAAATTCATTAAAACAATCACAGAAATTACAAGTTGGGGATTAACCCATCTCCATCCTGTTCCAAAAGGCAAAAATTAAGAATGGATGGGATGGGGATGTTTTCATCTTGCACAATCGTAGAGACCACCTAAAACTCTTCTCCGATTTAAGTTGACAGAAGACTATTTCAAAAATCCAATGCACTTGGAAATTTTGTGTCCAAATTTCTAGTTTAACTTCCATAGAAGATGTGATTTCACAAGCTCAAGCCCCTATAAAACTCACTATTACTCTTCACATTAATATCATAAGCATTGTTGTCATCGTCACACTACCATCGCAGTACCATAGACAACATCACTACCATGCAACATAGCTACCTTCCCCTTCAGGTACACTACTACTATTACAAATTTACAATATCCAAAAATCTTACCACCATCGTCACTGATGCCGCCACCCTCACAATAGTTTATAGCTACCAACACCATATTACTAACATTATCGCCAAATACATTATCAAGAACCTTGTAGCTCAACTGACACTTTATAATGTTTTTAGTAGGGTTATTCAAAGTTCAAATTATCACCCTCCCGTTATAACTATCGAACTTATAATTTTTTTTTTTTTTTTTAAAAGCCAAGTGCAATGTTAAGATTAAAAAAAAAAAAAAAAAGTGAAAGGATTTGAAACTTACAACATTTATTCATTCTATAATAATAATTTTTTTTTTAATCATCAAGATAGTTTCTTTTTTCAGTAAATCAGATTTAATTAATTCTTTTGGGGTAAAAAGGAAAGATTAGATTAACTAAAATGTAAATAGTAGAAAGTCTAAAGTATCCAACACCCCAAGCATCATCTAAAAGCTGGTACAAAATAGAGGAAAGAGGATTAAAATACAACGCAATATAATCACTAATTGAGTTTCCTTCACGGTGAACGTTACTAATGTGAGCTTCATCAAAAAAGCTAGAGGAGGGACTTGGAGCCAGAAATTAGAGCACTACAAGGGTGAAAGTCATCAATCAAGGTACAGTGAGATATGAGCTCTATATGTAGCTTGGGAATTTAAATGTTGTTTGCAAGGGTAAGTCCATCTCGGAGTCCCCATAATTCTACTGCCAAGGAGTGTGTGAAACCAATGCTTCTGGAGAAGCGCCCAATCCATGCCCTTTTCTATTACTCACTATTACTCTTCACATTAATATCATCAGCATTGTTGTCATCGTCACAATACCATCGCAGTACCATAGACAACATCACTAACATGCAACATAGCTACCTTCCCCTTCAGGTACACTACTACTATTACAAATATATAACATCCAAAAACCTTGCCACCATCGTCACTGTTGCCGCCACCCTCACAATAGTTTATAGCTATCAACACCATATTACTAACATTATCGCCAAATACGTTATCAAGAATCTTGTAGCTCAACTGACACTTCATAATATTTTTAGCAGGGTTATTCAAAGTTCAAATTATCACTCTTTCATTGTAACTATCGAACTTATAATTTTTTTATTTTATATATATTAAAAGCCAAGTGCAATGTTAATATTTAAATATATATTTTTATAGAAAAATAGAAGTGATAGGATTTGAAACTTACAACATTTATTCATTCTATAATAATTTAAAAAAAAAAATACAAATCATCAAGATAGTTTCTTTTTTAAGTAAATTAGATTTAATTGATTAACTAAAATGTAAATAGAACAAAGTCTAAAGTGTCCAACACCCCAAGCATCATCTAAAAGCTGGTACAAAATACAGGAAAGAGGATTAAAATACATCTCAATATAATCACTAATTAAGTTTCCTTCGCGGTGATCGTTACTAATGTGAGCTTCATCAAAAAAGCTGAAGGAGGAACTTGTAGCCAGAAATTAGAGCACTACAAGGGTGAGAGTCATCAATCAAGGTACAGTGAGATATGAGCTCTATATTTAGCTTGTGAATTTGATGTTGTTTGCAAGGGTAAGTCCATCTCGGAGTCTCCATAATTCTGCTGCCAAGGAGCGTGTGAAACCAATGCTTCTAGAGAAGCGCCCAATCCATGCCCTTGTCTATATGGTCTCTAATATATAAGTCCGCCAGTAGCGGCTTTGCTAAGGTTACTACAAGCGAATCCATTAGTGTTAAGTTTGAAGAAATCTAGAGGAGGTGGTTTCCATCTAATGAGGTTGCTATTTTTTGTTTGGTCACCTTTGTTTTATATGGCAGGGAGAAGAAAATTTTAGTTGCGGGGGATCTGATTCTTTTGAGAATTGAATGGCGTTCAAAAGGTTGGCATTCTATGGCAGTTTTGTTCGAGTTGTCCAGATGGTCCAAGTGCGATGGGAAATGTGATGTTCCCCGAGATATCAGGGGCTTGAAGGGTAGAACTGCACTTTCCTATTAAATATTCTTCCTGGGGATGACAATGGAATTCCTAGGAGAGTTGGGGGTGACTCAAATGGTTGACCCAGAGGGGTAGTTTCTTAGGATTTGGAGGGTTGATTATAGGTAGGGGTGACAATTCGTGTTCTTAGGTCAGGATGGTGTTGTGTCGAGTTATAAGTATTCGGCTATATGGGTCAACCCGAACCCGACCTGTTTAGTAAATGTGTCAAAACTCCTCAACTCAAACACGACCTGTTTATTAAACAGGTCGACCCAACCCGACACGTTTAACTCGTTTAATTAACAAGTCATGTAAAGGTCAATACAAATGACCCATTTAATAATCTATTTAATTAATAGGTCATACAAAACCTATATAATTTTTATCAATTCTCATATATCTAAAATTAAAATACAATTACAACTATAAATATAATAATAAACATATAAAAACAACTATTAATTAAGCAATAATATCAAAATAATTAATAATTTTATAAGTTAAGCTGGTCAAATGGGTTAAACAGGTTTACATGTTGAATACGAACACGATTCATTTATTAAATGGGTTAACCATGTCAACCCAAATATGACTCGAACTCGTTTAGCCTTAACACATGACCTGTTTATAAATAAGTTAGTTGTATTAGATTCGCGGGTCGTGTCAGATTTTGCCACCCTAATTATAGGTAATTATAGAGAGGACAGACATTAAGGAATCTTTCATCCATATTGGTTTCACAGAGGAGTCTCCACTCGGTCCAATTATCATGCCAGGAGTTAATGGAGACTTTGTTTCTAATAAGCAAACCAGTCCCTCTTATCACAAATGTCCTGGGCTTTGCAAAGATTGAACCAAGTGGAGGATTTTCTCTTTGAGGATCTAAGATTATGGGGATTCTTTTTCGTAAGCATCTGCATATCCACCCAGTGTTCAGAAGAATTCGTATAGATAGCCCACACTCCCTTGGCAGGGAGCCTGGGAGGGCTTTGTTACGACATAGGCTTCTCTTGTTACCAAGACCACCTAGGTATTTGGACTTTGTGATTGTTTCCTAGTTTAGAAGATAGTTTTCTTTTTGGTCGCAGTCTCCCCAAAGGAAGCTACGATTTCGTTTGTCCATTGCTTTGCAGATTCTTGTGGAGAGTAAGGTACACTGCAAAGTTTAAACCGGATTTAATCTCACGTCCTTTATTCAAGGATAAAAATTTTACCATGGAACCATACTTATAATAACATTCCTTATAAATTAAATCTTCATTTTTTGAAGGAATACATTAATCAGAAAATTAAAAAGATTTAGCATTATAAGAGGTTTTACTAAAAGAAGATTGGAATTACTAGAACTCTGGGCCCTACAGGATGTCTTGAGTTGGACTCTTCAAACCAGCTGTCAGGTGGATGATGATCAGCTTGCACGGGGCTGAAATTGATATTCATTCTAATTGCAAAATAAGTGTCGGTTTGGAAAAAAACTTATTTTTGCCAAATTATTTTATTAGTTTATTTTTGGTACTATTTATAGGTCTCATTATACTTTTTAGTACTATTCATGAGTCTGACTATACTATTTTAGCTAATTTTTAACTACTATTTATGGGTCTCACTACATTTTTTAGTACTATTCATGAGTTTCATGTACTATTTCAACCAATTTTTAACTTTATCTACAGTACTTTCAACAAAAAAAATCTTAATTTCAGCAAAACAAGTGAATTTCAAATTTTTACTACTATTTATGAGTTTCACTACAATTTTTGGTACTATTCATGAATGTCACTGTACTATTTCAGCTAACTTTTAACTACTATTTATGAGTCACACTACACTTTTTGGTACTATCACGAGTTTCATGTACTATTTTAACTAACTTTTAACTTTATCAACAATACTTTCAACAAAAAAAATCTTAATTTCAGCAAAACAAGCGAAATTTCAAATGAACCCTTATAGTTAAATCTCATTTATAATCCTTTTTACTCGGATGTATTGTAAATAAGCTTGGATGATATCAATTTCAATGGTCAGAGACCAAATGACTTTTGGACAAATGCTTATACCATTTGGAAATAGTTCCACAAATCAATTTGAAACAATTTATAAAACTCTCCTTTAATTTATTAGATGATGCCTCATTTAAAAATCGTGACTATACTAAAATTAAATATAAATAGCCTCTTCATTTACCACATAATACCAAATTGTAAAGAAAGATGGTTCTAAATTAATTTAGAGCTACACTTTTTCCTGGTATCCTTTCCATTCGTGACAAAAACATTCCGAAACGATTCTGTGCATACAGTCCGAAACGATTCTATGCATACAAAACGATCCATATCTGTTAACTTTGGATCATGCATCCAAATCGAGGAGAACTTCTATTTTTTTTTTCTAAAAAAAAACAACTAAAAATAGGATAAATCTAAATTTTCTTACTTGTAATTATTATTATTTTTCCCGGGTAGTTCTCATTATTTCAGTGAATTCAGATTCTCTGGTTGCCAAAGTGCCAACAGGCGAATGAACATGGAGGAAATTACAGCCCTCAACAAACAAAAACTACTAATATCCTTATAAAAGAGGGCAAGTTCAAGGCAGACATGAATTCTAGACGTCTATTCTACGTTAGAATCAAGGTCTGCAGAGACATTGGTAAAAGAGAACACAGAGTTCAGGTCAGAAATGAATCCGACTAAGTTTGAATCAAAGACTGCAGGCAGACTAGGTAAAAGAGAACACATGAATACAACGGCGTGTATACAAGGTTAGGCTAATATGGTCATAATCATAATTTAAATTTTAAACCATCAATTTACAAGGCCACAAGTAGAGAGCATCCATTGATAGAAAGCTGACACCAACGTCTTGATCTCAAACGAAATTCCGAACACATAACAGCAGCCAAAAAACACATACTAACACAACTACCCGGTAAGTACATATTCCGAAGTATTAACAGTAATTTGGTTCAGTTAAGAAAAGAAGCATATTTATGGACAAGATTTCACATGAGTAAGCCAAGGTTTCAAGAAGCATCACTCGTCCGGCTGCTGCTCCTTAGATACACTCTTAATCCCTCCTTTTCTTCTTCTTCTCACCCTTCTCAATGGAATTCTTCAACTGCACAACAAATAGAGCCATGTAAGTTCCACATAAATATATATAGGCAGCAAACAAGAGTGGTTACTAATACTGCCAAGGTTCACAATAGGAAGAGACTGTTTCATCACATTGTAGCTTGACTCACCATGATAACAAGAATTCGGACAAAAACAGCAACAAAATCAGTGAAAAGAAGCATCGCGTGATTCACATAGTCCATATCACCCAAATGAGCTTTCTCAATAATATCCTGGGTGTCCACAACGATGAAGCCGATAAACAACAGTAGCCCAAAGTACAACTGCAAATGCGATCAAGAAAAATTGAGTTAGATAACTGCCACCATCTATTTCAATAAGCAAAAATGGAAAATCTAATCACTACAATAAAAATAAAAAAAAAGTAAAAAGATTTGTAGTTATTAATCTCCTCACCTCAAACTTGAAGATGGCTGTAGAGCCCCCAAAGATTGCAGAAGCAAAATGTAGCCACAGGAGGACGCTAAGGCCAGAAGATAGCAAGCCACCAAGGTAGAGGTATTCTCTGCGCCTTGCTAACATAGCTGCTGCTGAGAAACAGCCAAATGCTAGTGCAGTCCCAACAAAAGCAGTAACCAAAATACTGGAAGAGACAAAAGAATTTCATGCTTTAGCATGTTCTAATTCTATTCCAACATCACTTTAAGGAGTAAAAGTAGAGATAGATGAAATTTCAATCAACATATCAAGAGGCAAATAAAACAAAAACATAAATATTACTGATGAAAACATTTTATCAACTTCAGTCCACAAAAAAAATCCCTCAATTTATTCGCTACATTGTTGGTCCTAGAGTTTATCCCATGAGCGATTTTATTACCTGAAGTTTAAAGTCATTGCTTTCACGTCAAGGAACTAAAAGCGAGCACTAAAATCGCTCTTGGGCTAAACTTAAGGGACCAACAATATATTTAAGCTTACAAAATATTTATGGAATGTTGTTAGCATAGGTAAATAGAACAGGTAACAATGGCAACACTTTGATTAATGGGCCCTACATACCTTGGGTCAACCGTGTTGGCTAAATCAAACAGAGGACCAAGTGAAGCCCCCTCAAATGTGGCAGCTGCCATCAACAGAGAAAACTTCTTTTTCTGCTTACCAAGAAAACGCCACACAAAAAAACTAGAGTAAAAACCAGAAACACGAGACATAAACAGATAAGAAAGCAACAAAAATCAACAGTGAATACCTCTTGATAAGCAGGGGTGGAGAATAGCCACAGAATGCTTCCAAAGCAAGCAATCGTGGTCAACATGCCACCTATGTTCCAGAGGGAATGCAGGTAAGCCCCGGCAGCGGAAGCGACCAAAGTAAAGCATAGTGTCACGTACACCTGCAACATTTCATTTTATGAAATTAGATAGGTAACCAAAACGGTCAACAAAATTTTCATGGCACATTCTCTTTATGCCTCAAAGTTCAAATGTCTCCTAAATATCATAACACAATTCACTGAAACTCACTTTCAAAACCCAACATGAACCATGACTAGTTAAAACCTAAAATCATTTATAGAAATTCAACCAGATTGTTAAGTCTTGAAAATTCAATAGTCACAACAATACAATTATATTTTCATATACTTCCTTTACTTACCTGAGTTCTCTCAGCAACTCTAAAGAATAAAATACGATCAGAAATTTTTTAAGAAAACTAGGGTTTTTCAATTTTCTAGGCAATCCAACGAAGAAAATTGCCCCGTTATTATGGAAACCGTACAATTAAGATCCAAAGCCTTTTCTCCTTGACTGTTCTTTTCTTTTCTGCCAGTTTTCTCAGAAACCAAACAAAGTAAAATTCGGTCTAAAAATATGAAAACATTTATTTTATTTTAAAAAAAAAAATCAATCATCAAGCATCCAAATCATACTCTCATTTCTTTTCCAAATCCTCTACTGCGACTAGGAAATTTGTCCTAAAAATTAATTTTCTTTGATTTCTTCCACATTTTCGGTCAAACTTTCACGGTAAACAAACAAAACCTAAATTCTCCGAGAAAATGTCAAATAAATAGAAAAATTACAAAAATTAAACATCTCCACAACATAAGATCGGGCTTCTCCTATCTCTTTCATTCATTTTTTTCCAAGAATTTTCAGCGAAGCGAAACAAATACTAAAAGATAGAGAGAATTTTAGCGAGAAAAATCAGTACCTTCTTAAGATGAGCCTGGACTTGGGGAGAGATCTGGCGGAAATTCTTGAGGGAATCGTAGCTCCAGCGGTTCTGTGTAGAACCGTAGGTATTGTAGAACGACGAGAATGCGTCCATTGATTCTTGATTGGAGCGAGAGAAAATGAGCGAGAAAGTACGCTATGATAGAGAAATCTCAGAAGTGGTTGAAGTTTTGGTATTCTTTATCCTTATATAGGGGTTTAGGTGGGTTATTTCGGCGAAACTTCCAGGCTTCGTCGAAGTACCGTAATGCCCCTTTTCTTTGTACTTATTTACGGATATACCTTATGGTGTTTCAGATCCGTGAACGATGGGATAGTTTCATTTTTAGGGAAGCCATTAGGTCCGTTGGTTGTCATAGTATACTGTTTAAGTATTATGGGAATATGTGTGAGTAAAAAAGTGTTGTTAAACATGCTATTAATTTGTTTGGCAAGGGTATTTAAACATAATTTTTTGTTTTTGTTTTGTATTGTAATTTATAAAATAGTAGGTCCTACATTTAAAATTATTGTTTGGTTAATATTTTCTAAATATATATATTTTTTCTTTTAAAAAACTGTATCATTTTTTCTTCTTAACAAGATTTTGAAAACGGTGGATATTTTCAAGATACAAAAAATATTTTTAATGATATAATAGTAAACAAATTGAAAACAGTGAATCACACATATTTGTCTAAACTCTTTTATCTCTAAAATTAAAAAAAAAAATACATGATGAGCTATATTTCCTTATCATTATCCACATAAAAAAATGGATTTTATCATTTGAGGTTTGGTGCTGTTTGGTATTTTGGATCATGATGAGCTTTTTTTTTAAAAAAATTTTTGAAAGCTTCTTATTCTTTTTTTAAAATTTATTTTTTAAAGAAAATAAATCAATAGAAATAAATGTATCCAGGGCCAAACTTAATTTACACGTAAAAGGAAAGAACAAGAACTTACTTTTCTTTTTTGTAGACTTTCTTTTGGCTTTATAAAAAAGTCACCTCAATTTACTTTAATACTAAGATGATGATAAATAGACCTTTAATAATAGTTTAAGAGACTCTAGAATATTTAAGGTAATTCCAGCATAAAATTATTAAAATTTTATTAATCCATTTAAAAAAAATTTATTGATGTTTGAAGTTAGTTAGAAAAAAAAATTTAAGGGAAAAGTTAGGTAGGAAATTAATTAAGAAATTTAATCCAATTTTATAAGGACCACAAAGGAGCATAGTGAGGTTGTGTTTACCGGGCATTGGGACAGAAATTGGAAGGAAGTTGGAGTGGGACACGGTTTATAACTGCAGGGGTAAAAAGGTAAATCAAGAGGTCGTTCAGGAAAAGTCCAGGCTTTAAAAAGACCAGTAGTTGTTGACTAGACTCATCGATGACGATGATTTCGAAGAGGTTATTTTGAAACGTAAAGACAGCAGCAACCCCTGTGCCAAGCAAAATAGGAAAAGTCTAGTGCCACAAAAACATCTGGACATGTAAGCAAAAATTAAAAAATCTAATAAAATAAAAAGTCTACAAAGTTCGTTTTATAATTATGTCTTTAAATATTTAATTTTTTTTTCTCCTAAACTATTTGAAAAAGCTTTTTGCAAAATTTGTTTGGGGGGGGGGGGGAGGGGGAATTATTATTAAAAAAAGTTAGACTTCAGTTCACGTCTATATTTTATTGATTAATTTTTTGATTTGATGATTAAAAAAAAATTAAAATTTGGGGCCAAGGAAAAAAATTTATATTATATAATAAATCAGAGGCGGAATTAAGAATAGATCAAGGGTGGCTCCTCTTGAATTTTAAATCATTTCTTCTTCTTTTTTTTGAGAAAGGAATTTTAAAACATTTCTAATAGTGTATATTAATAGATAGGTTTAAAATTTTTAATTCAAAACTTCATAGACGGCCCTCACAATTGAATATCATTCCCAAAAGTTATAATGGCTATCTAGCCCATATTTATGGCCGGTGGCTCCCTTCCAAAACAAAAGCAATTTTTTTACTAACAAAATAACAACAAATCCAATACCCAAAAAGAATCTGCTCATAGAAAAAATATATATATATATATATATATATATATATATATATATATATATATATATATATATATATATATATATATATATATATATGTTTTTTGGCCATGTATTTTAGTATGATACTTTGATTGTCTGCTTTTTTGAGACCCAAATTAATAATTTGAGACTTAAGATTTGGGTAAAGAATTGTTTGGGTGTTTTGTTTTTTTGTCATCAACAAGATGACTTTACTTTTAAGCATTATTATAGAGTGTATGTAATGAAGTTGTTTATTCTTAGCTTAGCTCTAGATCCTCAAGGGACACGTGAATCTTTTTAAAACTAATAATATTTATTTTTCGGTAAATAAATTTTATTAGCAAGATCAATAACCTATCAATTTGTTTATAAAATAGTTCTTATACTTATTCTTCCTTTTTTATTAATTACAATTATGAGACAAACATTTTTAACTATGAACATTATCGAAATGAGGTTCCACAATAAAAATGGTAGCTAATACTCTAACGGGTTCTTTGATTTTTTTTTAATAAAAAATTGCTGTGAAATTTAGTAAGAAATCACTAATTAATTTATTTTGAGATTTATAAGATCATCATGATAAATTTTGATAGAGTACAGATGATTGAGATGAAATCAAACTTTGTATGGTATAAATTGATAACAAATATTTTCTCTACTTCAGTAGAAGATTCTATACTTCCATTATGAGTTCAAATCAAACTTTGTATTGTACAAATTGTTAACAAAAATTTTCTCTACTTCAGTAGAAGATTCTAGATAGGGCATTTATTTCCTCCGTATGTACATTGATACATGCAACTATACATTTTTTTGAGGTAGGCCCCACCCTCCCCCCTCCCCCCAAAAAAAAACTCCTCTTTCTCTACCAATTATTTATGGAAACAAGCTAGTAGGCAAATACTTAACAAGTATCGTGCTATATTTGTTAAGGTTAAAATAATGTAAGTTTTATTTAATAAAAAAAATTGAATAAATGTGAAAAATTATATAAAATTGACCTTAAAACTTATAAAACTGGCAAAATACTGACATAAAGACAATAATTTTGATACAAAATACAAAAATTCTGACACAAAGTTTGGTGTTAGTGGTTAATTGTGATGCCGTCAAGGTCTTCGTTAACACAGCCTCCCATATATATATATATATATATATATATATGAATGAGAACATTTCATTAACACGCAACAACAAAGTATATAGAAAGAAAGAATATTTCATTAAAACACTAGAACGAAGTAGCAAGTGGCCGCACAAGTCAAATCAAAATAAGCTCAACAAAGGATGTGTTAAAAAATCAGTACGATTTGGCCCCGTAAATTAAAACCAACAAAACAAAAACAAAACCGTGTGCCTCTACCTGTTTCCAGGTTCATACTTACAGAGATCTGTATGGGTGACAAGAAATATGAACTTCAAACACATCCAAGAGAGGAATCAAAATACAAATGCAATCAACATACATATAATGAATTTATTTAGAGATCGAGAGAGCAATTAAAGGTTTAAGAATCAGCTTAAGTAATTAACCTATTTTTTGAAAGCTTCATTTAGATTGTTTAATATAGGATTAGGATCTATCGGTAAAGTCAATGTTTTGGGTATAATAATAGCAAAAGAAAATAAGTTATAGCTTTTTTATATTTCCCAAGTTTTGACGTCCGACTCAGGAATAATATTTAATAATCCTATGCCGAATTCTCTATTTGGCACCTTGTCTGCAACTGGCCTCTTTTTATTTTGAACTTTGGATGCATGGCACTATCTTACTTTTTTCATTACTCACTTAGTCCTGCTATTAAACTAGAAGATCCTATGATGATCAATATCATAAATTGCATGAACTTCTGCACAATCTGAAGCTGACCAGAGAATTAATGATTATCTGCTTTAGTTTTCCTTCATTCTGATGGTCACTGCTTCCAGATCCAAAAGGTAACACAGAATGCACAAAAATTATCAGATGAAAATGTTGCAATAGTTCAAGGCTTTCAAAATTTGAGACTTTCAAGTTTCCTCTAGATAACGCTACCTTGGGCTGAATTGGCTGATTATGCTCTTTTGGTAGCATTGCCTGGCAGATCAACTGTTCAAACATTACAATTGTTCCAAAATCATCTCTTCAATAATCTATCATCAAAGTGGAAGTCAGCCAGTAGCTTCGAAAATAATTTGATTTGCAAAGGAGACCTACCATTATTTGGATCACTTTCAAAGATAGAGGTCGGTCAAAAGCATTTATGAATATAATAAGTCTAGAGGATAATTCAGTGATATAACAATAGGGGGAAGTGGCAGCATACATAACATCTAAATGCATCTTACAGGGAGTAACAATTTGCATAGCTGCTCCTTTTGGAATTTGGATCAAACATATCTTTGCAGCTCTCCATACCATTTTAAATCATAATCATATCATTGAAAAAGTTACAACACTATAAGAAGAAACTATACAAGGTATAAAAAGAATTGAAATGGAACAGACAGCTGATATTGTACAAAATTACAATAAAAATTGCTATGACAAGCCTAAAGACTGAAAGCTAACCTACATTTTTTTATCGGTAAGTTACACATACATCGGCTGGATCTTGAACCCAAGACCTTGTCATGCACCTTGCTCTTACAAGGAGAGGATGTGATTTGCTAGAGCTCATTGGTGCACTAAGAACTAACATACAAGCAGGTTTAGAACACAAAGAGCCTCCACAAAGCTGATCAAGCTTGCTCTCCAGAATTCTTCACAGGTTTGATACTCTGATTTGTCCATGTCAAGAATGGCTAGTTCTAGAGTCCAGGCTGAAACCCTGCCTGCAAAGCCTCTCCTTTCTCAGAGCTTCATGGCATGGAGCAAAGAACTCATGCTTGAGAGCTTCCTCAGCATTAATCCTCAATCTAGGGTTTACTGTTAAACACTTGTCCACAAGATCAAAGAGAGATCTTGGGATTACCTCAAGAAATTCTGGTCTCTTTGTGTTTGTTTCACACCAATCCCTCAGCTTTGTAGATGGCAACGATTGCGTATCATAGAGTTCCTGTGACAACAAAAATGACATTCTTCAATACAAGGTGTCTTCTAATTTATATATCATTGAACAGATTGTAATATGAATGATAAATACCACTGGGAATGAGGATTCACGGTCATGTAGCTTGGCAACTTCCCATAAATCTTCACTGCCCCTAAACTTTGATATTTCCTTTATGTTCCTGACAACAGCAGTAGTATGGTTGGCCAAATGGAGTACGGAGATGAAAAACCAAGAGTGCATAAAACCAATAAAAAAGAAGAAGAAAACAATGATTCTTACTGTTCGGGATCTCCGAAAAAAGGCATTCTTCCAATCATCAGGTATAGTAAGGTGACCCCAGCAGACCAGATGTCAACCTTCGGGCCTTGATGTGGAGATTTGAACAGGACCTGCACTAATCACTCAAAACATGAGCTTCTCTAATCCTATTTGAAAACAAAAATCAAGCACAATTCTATTGATAAATGAGCTTGCAGTTCTCTCTGCTAGAATCTTAATTTTAAGACCAGGCAGCATGATTCTGCAACAGTTCCAGAGTGTCAGGGTAGGAAAAATTTGAAAAAAATTCAGATCAAAAGTTGATTATATTTTTCACCTCAGGAGCCCGAAAGCCTTTGGTTCCAACACAAGGACCTTCCCTCTTGTGCTTTCCATCCCCTAACAACAAATTAAACGGGATCAATAGGAAAAATACCGTTTACTTCCGTCCAAAATTGTGTCAATGCTATAAGAAACACACCTCTTTTCTTTATTAAGCCAGCACCAGCAACACCAATGACAGATGAATGCAGGGGCATGGGAGTAATATAGCCAAGCTTGCTATCCACTTTTCCAGGAGTGGCAGCAACTCTCTTTCTCATGGGGGCCGGAACACTTGATGCTTCATGATTTGGACTCTGCATTGTTTCCTGTAACAGGCTGATGAGCTCCTTCCTACCTTGGCATGGCATAGGTTCCCTCCGCCTTTCTGCTGAAGGAGTCCTAGTGCTTGTCACATCCTTCACAGAGGTTATGCCTGAGCCATCTGCACCTTGACTTTTGATTACATTCCAACTACCCAAGTCATTGTGGCCCTTTCCTTGCCCTGAAGCCTTTTTTTTAAGGTTCTTAGGATCTAAAGTTGACTTGGAGACTTTTGTTGTCTCCTGATTAACTGCTTGCAAAGTTTTAGCAGCCGGGAACTTCCCACCTTTGGTTGGAGGTGTAGATTTGGCATTCTGAACCATAACACGATTTATGCTTGAATCGTAGCCCATCCTTGATTTGCCTGTAAATGTATACAAATGAGCAGCAACAGCTTTAGTTTGATTCTGTGAAAGTAGAGCAGAACACATTAGACAACAAAGACACCCCCTTTTTCTCACATTAAGAAGGGGGGCGGGGGGGTGTTGGTTTAGAAAGCGACACCTTAGTTTCATTCTTTGTTTTTTTTCCCCCTCATTAAGTCTTACCAAATAAGGATTAATACAATGAAAATTGGAGGTGTACACAGTCGAATGTTACTTAGACTAAAACCAGTCCATCAGTAGATTAAAACACAAAACTTAAGAGGAACCAAGACTTACAAGTGTTTCCATACTTTTGATGCAAATCCTGTCAAACATATAAAGAAACACAATAGTAACCCAACAGGTTATAATCTGTGAGGGAAAAATTCAGCGGAAATAAACTAGATACAAGCATTAGAATAACAAGAGAAGTGTAACTAACCATGGCAAGGTTAAAATCGATGAGATAACCTTTATGGGCCTTACGAGAGAAAAGGAAATTGCCAGGTTTAACGTCTCTATGAACTATTCCCTGCTAATGCAAAACAGAAATTCTAAGAATCCCTAGCCATGCAAAAAGTACATGAATTCAAATAAAACATATAGGGAAACTATATTTACCTGCTTATGGAGACTCAAAAGTGCTCTGAACATGCAATAGCCATACCATCGGAGCTGAAGCACATCAATTTCTTTCTTTAGTACCTGAGAGTTATTGCAAAGTCAACATCCATGTTCAGACAAGAAAAAAAAGAAATGAGTATTGATTAATTACCTCAGGCCTGTCATGCTCAACATGCTCTAGAACAAAGCAATCGGAATTTCCATTCGTGAAACATCCTTCATATTTAATAATAAAGTTTTTACCCCTGAATTAAAACAATAACTTGCATATTAAATCACAACTTGTTGACTGCAAAACGCAATGCAGTTCATATAAATGAACTTCCATGAAATCCTTACCCAAACCGTTCCAACATCTTCTGTTCATTGCTAACATGGCGCCTATGAGCATTAGGGTGTGGGCCTGCAGAGCCATTAAAATACCTGAGATCAGGGAGTAATCTCGTACTCTAATAATTTTCTTGTTCTTTTGACAAGTTTCTCATACTTCTAGTATGTCACTATTCCTACAGAAGACAAACAGTGGTGGCATTCTTTATGATAATATTGGCTACACTAAGTTGTGAGCATCAATGTCAGGAATGACAAGTTGGCGAGTTTGATAAATCTCAGATTCTCCCATACCTAAATCCAGGTCATACCATGTCCAACACAAGTGTTTCACATTTTTAGACTCATGAAAATTGAAAAAAATCTACTTTAAAAGTGATTCCGTCATGAAAGATTATCTATGAGGGGGTGCAATAAGCAGAAACTCCAAATGGTTGTTGTAAGAACACAAAGAATATGCTAATATGCTTAGTATGCAATCAATACCCTTAGTATGAAACCATACAGCCCCTATAATATAAATTAGTCTAGGTTGACTACATAGGATTACTAGATCAAATGAACATAGCCTTCCTTCTCAGACAACCAGAAGAGAAAACTACAAGAAAGAGCAAGATGTAGAGAACAAAATCAAATAAATCCTAATAACGTTTCTAGATAGGAACATCATCTTTGATTAAAATAAATAAAATAAAATAAAATAAAAAGACGGCTTGGTTTACAATGTTACAGAATCACAAATGGGAAATATACAAATCCTAGACAATTTTTCTATTGATGAGACAACCTAACCCCCTCCCCCCCCCCCTCAATTGTAATGGCAGTTTAAGCCCCACTGCACTCCAGTTTTAGATTTAATCGTAGTTCACATTGAAGTAAGAAATGTCAAAAGAAGTCAAATTAAGTCCAAGATTGCAGGCACTTTAGTGATAATGTGCAGCTAAACAGATTCCAGGACTAAAACAGTCAATGGCATGACATATAATGTTGCCTCACTTACATTTAATTGCAACAGTGACTCCATCACTTCTTCTCTTTGCCCTGTAAACAGTGCCATAACCACCTGCAAGTTTGGGATTAGACAAATCAATCAATGACCTGCATAACAATCAATGGATTGCCAGAGATGTGGGTAAGATACCAGGAGGTAATCAAAGCTTTTGATACCTGAACCTTCTTCTTCTACTACTATATAAGATTCAAAGTCTGGAAGTACTTTTGGCTCCTGTTGATCCTACAAAGTAAGCATCTATAGTCAGTAACAACTAAAACTCAGCAGATAAGTTCATTTATTCCCTTTTCAGCCAGAAAATTAGCTCAAATTAAGACCAGGCAGCTGGACATAGATGTTGACCACTAAGTACAATATAAGATATGGATATTTCAGATTGGAGCTACCTTGGGATAAACAGAAGTTGAGCTTCCCCTTCTTTCCTTAATATGCATGTCATCATAATTACGCTTTAATTTTTGCGCCATGTTGACTGATGTTTGATCCCTTCTATGCTGCTGCTTCTTTTTGGGTGAACCAACAGCTTTACTATGCCCTAAAGACTTTGAGAGAGCATGCAGTCTTAGAGCCATCCCATCCTTGTGAATTGCCTTTGTTTTGGCAGAGGGTTTTGACAACTGCTTCTGAGCAACAGAGAGATCAGCTTCTGGAGAGACAGCTCGGGTTTCCAAATGTGTAGGCTTTTGCTCTTTGTTTAAAGAAGACGGCATATCAATAGAATTCACATTCTTCATCGTTCTAAAATCATTTTCAGGCGAAAGGTCCAGAAGAAAAGTATTAAACGGGCGTAAAGGATTTTCTGTTTCCCCTTTAAGACTTACAGAATCCACAAATTCTTCTTCCTCCTCCTGACCTTCCATAATGCTTTCATTTTCAAACGCTATAACTTGTGTAGCTTTAGAAGCATCATTAACATTCCTAGCCTCTAGTGGGCAACGTCTGGCATCAAGATTTGCTATACTTCCGAGATCTAAATCATTTATTTTAGCATCTTCACACAGAACTGGATGGTCCAAAATGGTATCTGGAAGAATGGCTCCCGGATCAGGCTCACATGCCGTTATTGATTTAGTCACCGTCCTTTGCAGAAATATGCTTGAATTAATGTCACCCTCTACATATTCCAGGTTCTTCAGTTTACAAGTTAGTTGACCAGCACTGGATTTGGCAAACATGGAGGGTGTGAGCATCAACTTATTCACCATTACTGACATGTTACTTGGCTGCATGTTTATGCTCCTACAAATATTGTCAGCCATTTGAAGCTGCACCTGAATGAATGATATGATTCATAAGCTATCTGGAAGAGTAATTTGCTAGCTTGCACCTCATTAAATAGAACATGTATTTTCTTGAAATAACATAAACAATAAGGCCCAACAAAATTTTGCTTCAAACAAAATAGAAAATAATAGGGGAAAAAAAGAAGAAAACACACAATTTCATGAAAACCACACTTGTTATTCTAGAGAGAGAGAGAGCGAGGTGTCACCCAAACAAAGTCAGTATTGAAGGCCATTTTAATATATAGTAGAAGACTAGTGTCATGCACTGACAATAAAATGTGCAAATCACCTGCATTTGGACATTTCACACTGATTAGGATTAGCCAACACGGTCTCATAAGATAATTCTAGCAACTGTACGTCTGTTACACTAATGAGGCAGGTATCTTATTTTTATTTATTTTATTTTATGAATAAGTTAAGGCCAAAATACACCATTTGTCTCTAAAAGTTAACCCGTGAACAATTTTAGTTCCTGAAGTTTAAAGTGATCGCTTTTAGCCCTTAACAAACTTATAGTGGCCGATTTTAGTGCCTATGGAGTGATGATGTGTCATCTAAGGGAAGAAGTAGAGAACATACATGCAAATACAATCAGTCCTCAACACAAGCAACATGAAGCCGCGGAGTCCTTCGTCAAAACTCACACAAACAAGAATTACAAAAGGAGCTCTAAACCAATTGCACAGCATCTTATTAGAAACATCAACACAAAACTATCCTCTTGAATTTCACATAACCACAACAGATGTAATAAATGCAAATCTAGCATAGTCTCATATTGGAAAAGCAAATTACTTCAACAATTTGAATTGCAATTCAAGTTAAATTCAACCAAAACCAAAAATAATAAAATCAAAGAGATACCTTTGGATAAACATACTGAATTGATTTCCGCGAACACGACGACGCGTTTTCCTCTACTTCTGCTGTAATTAATCATGAAAATTCAGTGTGTTTTCACAAAATTTGAATTTTTTTTTTTGAAAAGAACAAAAAAATTTCTCCTTACCAACTGTGTAATTCAAAATCGCTCTTCTTTTCGGCACTGGCGAAAGTTCACAATCCGAAAACGAAATCAGTTTGCGCTTCCGAGAGCACGTTGTGACAAAATCGATCTGATTCAACAGCCAATAGGCTTGGGGAACTCCGATTCGGATCCGCGACGGCGAGAAGAGGTGAATCAAGCTGGAATTTGCGGCGAACTGAGCGAGAGAAGTTAGGACGAGCGGGGAGAGAGTGACGTGGAGATCGGCGGTTAAGAAGAGCGGCGAGTTAGGGATGGAGCAGAGCGACTCGACGAGGTCTGAAGTGGCGCGGAACAAGGCGCATCGGGAAGCGAGCTCGGCTGGGCGAGCCGGCCGGCCTAGAGATAGGAGGATCGCGAGGAAGTGCCACGCTTTCTCCGACTCTGTGGCGGCGGTGGTGGTGGCGAGGCTGAGTTCGGAAGCCGAGTCGGCGAGACGAGTTTCCATAGAGCTTCAGATCTGAGAGAGAAATTGGGGGGGTTTAAACTTAAGAGTTAAGACAGTGAATAATGGAAGATTTTGCAGAAATGTTAAGAGAGAGAATGACAGGCGGGAAATTGGCACGAGTAGGGTTTGAGAATTGGCACGTGCACATTTCCCGCCATTTCTCTCTCTTTTTTTTTTTGGTATGGACAAAATGACGGGAGTACCCTTTTGATTTTTGGATAGTTTGCTGTTTTTGGCAAATTTTGAAATGGCATTGCTGGGGGTGGGGGCCACGTGTTTGAGCTTGTCTGAAAGAAAGCAACGCAATCCAATTTTAAAAAATTTGTTCCACGCTCCCATGATATGAGATTAGCAGAGAATTAGTTAGACCAGAAGAATTCACCCATTCCAATTGAGCAAGATTTTGATCAAATTTTATCAAACTAGCACGTCTTCTCTCTTGTAATTGTAAATAAAGGCCCCATCAAAAAAAAAAAAATTGTAAATAAAGGCACTCTTTGTTATTTTACTTTTATAGCTTTTATTTCCCAAAAATGTGTCTAGTTTTTATCTTAAAAAAAAATCTCATATCTCATGTCAAATAATTCATCCAAAATCCAAAGGTAAAAAATAAAGAAGTGCATTTTTCTTGTTTTATATAACTTTGAAAGTGATTCAAAAAGTCAATAATGGTTCTCATAAACGATAGAAAATCAAAGACCAAATAATAGCAACAAAGACCAAAGAAATCAATAAGACAATTAATGACAATGGAGACCAAAGGGAAAGCTAAAAGAAATAAACTTCTATAAGAAGAGTATTTCTCCAAGAAATAAGAAACCATTGTTTTTCTTACTTACAGCTCTTTTGGTATTCTTTTTTCCTTATCTCATTTCTCCTTGTATCCATAAATTCCCAATCCTCCAATTCCCACTTACATCTAGGATCTAGCTTTATCCTAAGTGTTCTGAATTTCAATATCAATATCTACAATTCTTCAATTCCCACTTACATCTAGCTTTATCCTAAGTGTTCTGAATTTCAATATCAATACCTACAATTCAAGATTCATTATCGTAGTCTATTCTAGTATATTTTAAGCTTCGCTTGTTTTAGATGTTTTTATTTCTATTGTTATTATTCTCTAGTGCATATGTATGAATGTATTGCAACTTAAGTTTCTTATGTGCGTTTACTAAATTCAATAACACTGTTTATAGTTTATTGATCAATGTAACCATGTGTTTGATTTAATTTAAAAAACCTCATGTGTTAGATTTAATTAAAAAACCTAATATACTGGGTATTGCTAACTGAATTTGAGCAATATCTAAATTAAAATTCTTTTGGGATGACACATTATCCTCCATCTGATCATACTGGGCTCCCTCGGAATGTTAATTCTCAAAGGTTAAAGGGGCAGTGCTTTCAAGGTGGCACTCAGCCTTCATCAGCTGGCAAGCAGCCCCATAAGAATGCCAGAAATGTCAAATGAAGTTGGCAATATTAACATTTGGGATTAAACGAATAATATTCACTGCCACATTGGGAGTGATGGAATGGAAACATGTTCTCTAAAACAGCCGATCACAACAGATTTACCATGATCAATATACAAAAGAAAAGAAAATAAGTGAACTTTCCATCAAACTGAGTGTGAGAATTATACATTGAAATTAACAAGTGAAAATAATATCTCCTGATGTTCTGCTGAGAGTTATCAATTCATTCTGTAGACGGTGAGGACAATGAGAGATTCAAGAGGAAGCCAACCATGATGCCAATAAGTGCCACGAAGATAGCAAAGGTGAATGAGAAGCCACGATCACTTTTTCGAAGTCTGCGTCTCTTCAGCATCTCCTATTGGAGAGAAAACAGATAGATTAGCTAGTAGTCACAAATGTCAGCAGCTTTATATTTCATAAAGAGTAAATTATAGAGAGAAACTCTATTATCTTGTGCAGCATATCTACACATAAAAATGAAGATGATATTAACTTTAACTGATCATTCTGAGCTCCCATCAACAGGTGAAAGAGACAATTAAACAACCAAACTGATCCAGAGGATTTCAATATGATACTAATATGCTGATCAGAATATCATGGAATGGGCTATACAAATGTGGTGTTGTTTTTTAATTTTATTGTTTATGATGGGAAACCTCCTCAAGATAGGGCCATTTGGACCCACCCCTGTAGAGTAAGCCTCGGATGCATGACCCTGCCCACAAGAACCGTGCATCGGGTAATCCTGGACTTGATCCCAGTACCTTGAGGGAGCACACCCTAAGGCCTACCAATCGAGCTAAACCGGGGCAGGCTATACGACTGTGTTGTTTTCAAACCATTTTACTCTACAGAGAATTGTCAATAATTCCAACAGTCAAGCTGGTAAGTCCAAGGTAACTGACTCAATAACAAGTTTTCAGTTGACTTTTAAAAGTGATTTATGTCATCAAAGTTTCAGGGGGGTATCGTTTAATGCACTCATGTACATTTAAAAATATACCATCTTCACTTGCAGAACCTGAGAGATTAACATTATCATCATCAAACTAATAAATAAGACTGAAAACAGATAGATCAGGGAAAAACATAATACATACCAGTTCCTGTTGCAGTTGCTTTGTTTGTCGAGCAGCTGCATCTCTTTCATCCTTCAGTCGCTGCAAAGCCTGGTTCTGCATGCAAAAGAAAATTTTGGACGAAAAGAGGGGGAAAAAGGAATTAGAAGTAGATTGAAAAATGTACAGCACACTGTAAACATCTCAATGAGCATGTTAAGAAGTTGGACTTAAGTAGTGGCTTCAATGTATACTTTGTTGTAGATAACAAGAAATCAATAACTGGACAGAAGTATGACAGAATTTTCCTCCAAACCAGGAAAAATCCTCACACCTATCACATGGCAATTTAAATGACTATGACGTTTACTTTTAATTGCATGACCTATTTTAATAATTATGCAATCTGCTTAAATGACTTCATGAGCATAATGCCTCATGCACAGTTCATGAGGCTGTTTTCAACACATAACTCATCTAACTTGCAAAAAGGAATATTCTCAGATTTTCTACGAATAGTATGGCACACATTTAAAGCCCTGATTTCATTCTTAGGCTTGTCTGTGATAAGATATCTAGGTGCTAATTTCATACAAGGCAATGAAGTAGTGCTTCTACGTACTTCCTTGAAAGTCATTTTAAAATGATGAAACATGTAAGTGCAGTTAACTGTGCCCCTAACAAACTAAAATAATATATCAAATGCATGCACAAACATGCATACATATCCCACATATTCTACCAAGCCAGACTTATTAATAAAAAAACTGAACCACAAAAACATAAAAACTTCTAGAAAACTTACAAGGTGAGTACTATCAGAACTTAGTTGGGAGTCTTCTGTTGAGTTTGCTTGAGCTGAGGAAGGGGAAATATACATAACCCTAAGCTTGCACTCCTCTATAGCCTTTCCACTGTCCTTATTAAACTGGATTCAATAGTAAACATCAACTGTACAACATCAGCATTATTTCAACAGAATATGATCAAGCTAGTCAAACAAAGGCACGACTCTCAAAATCAACGTTCTTACACAATCTTGTGGAAGATCATCAACATCAATATTTGGAGGCACTATTGTACTCTGCAAAAGAAATTTATCTTTGCATTGCATATCTGGAGGATATTCTCGCTGGGCTTGGAGGGTGACTGCAAATCAAGAAGTTTGTTAAAGGCAGCAATAAAAATAAGAAAATCTTCAGGGATTATTGGAGAATAATTTAAGAACAAATATTGTGATGGTTCACAGTGTGCGACCAAGTGGCATATGCTCAGTTAGTGCCAGCTAATAAACTTCTCAAATCAAAAGCGAACCATCACCCAACAGGTATTCATTGATTGACCAATCACTACTTTGCTCATGTCTATATGTTGGGCAGTTTCTCCTAAAGATATGTTCAATAGATTATCAAAAGGTCATTACTTGCAGGGGGAAAAAAAGATCTACCAAAAGATTTTTGCAGGGTATTAAAAAGCACCTCTTATGATGCATGAGTCCCAAGGATCTACAACTCCAGTATTGGGCCGCACGAAGTACTTTTTAGGTGAAGTGGTTTTAACCTAGCAAAAAAAGAAGGGGGGACATTCAAGTAATACGTAACTGATATGAAATTAGAATGGCTTGCTAAGTACATATCCAGAAACAAATAAAAATGTTTATATCTGTATAGTAATAGAGATAGTACCTTAAAAGCAACATGATTTTCTGTGTTGTTCACAACTTTAAGATCACAGTAGCTTTGCTTTTCCAGCTCAACTGATTACATGAACCCCAAGATATCCATAAGAAATTTCTTGAATAAAATTCTTAAAAAACAAACATAACCAAAAAGTACAAACTCATAGGCATACGAAGGAACCAAATAGATGTATGGAAGCAGGCATATATCTAAGTCAAGTTGTACTTAATTTTTTCAAATTCAATTTCATGCTTTTGGTCAGGTTTTTTTCCCCATATATTTAATGAACCAACCGAGGTGAACCTATCATTATCTCTCTTTCTTCTTTTCTATTTGTATTCCCCACATCCAACATGATTTTTGACTCATTTATTTAAATTGCGGAACTCTTCCAAAATAAACATACCCTATTTTAGTACATTTCAACCACTTTCCCCTCTCCTCTCATCTCCATTTGTTCCAACTGTAACCTTATTCTTATTCTAAAATCCCCCTTCCCCCAGGTTGCTCTGTTTTTTCCCCATTTCCTTTCATATGTTTCCTTTCAAAGCAAGGAATCTGCAAACATTAGTTAGGAAACTCAGATTTTGATAGCATCTCACACAAAGACAATCTCCTTGATCTTCTGAATAATCATAGGTTGTCATAAATCCTGTTTAAATTTCCAGTAACTATAGAGTGAAAAGCACATAATTTTCTCCATAACTTTGGATATATCCACAAGGTTAAACAAATTTCTAGCTGATTTTCCTTAGCTTAGAGAACATCGACATTCAATCAAATCTGGAAAAACCAAATGTTTCTGAATCAAGAGCATACGTAGTTCCGAACAAGAGAAGTGGACAAGAACAGATGAAGAAATGACCCACTTCTTCAATCCATTTTTCCCAATTGCCTTTTAATTTTCTTGTATGTAATTATCTCTTATCATATCATTCCTTCTTTTGGAACCTATCCACCATCCCAACATCCCCATATAAGCCTTACTCTTTTTTTTTTTGATAAGTCCATATATCCATGCCACCATCTTTTACATGAAATCCTCAAGGTACAAAAAAAAGTGTATTGGCACACATCCACAACCCAAAATCTTCATCTCTGCCACAACCAATCCCAATCCTTGATGTTTTCACTTGAAGATCATCACTTTTCCATGCTCCTTTGAAAATCCATGTAGCCATACAATCAAACCTGTGCATCCAATATTTTTAGCACATATATATTTCTTGACTGGTATCATCATCATCATCGTTCATAAATAACAAAAATCAGCAACACTGTATCATTTTTTTCTTCCTCCAAGAGCTTGTAGCTCAATTGGCACCTCAAAGATGTCCAAAATTCAAATCCCCTCTTCCCCAACTATCAAAAATATACATATTGATTGGTATCAA
This sequence comes from Castanea sativa, assembly GCF_040712315.1. Classification (NCBI taxonomy): domain Eukaryota; kingdom Viridiplantae; phylum Streptophyta; class Magnoliopsida; order Fagales; family Fagaceae; genus Castanea; species Castanea sativa. The sequence continues at coordinate 8,982,048 of NC_134022.1, forward strand.
TATCATCCTTCGTAAATAAAATCAGCAACACTGTATGGTTTCTCTCTTCATGCAACTCCCCCAATACCATTGAGAAACGATTGCTCTAGCATGGCCATGTGCATAGATGTTGTATGTTCCAAATTTTATGATTTTATGTAGCAGAAAACTTAGATTAGTTTCTTATTATAGAATATCAAATGAACCATTATCCCATAGCTCTCAAATAATTTTTACATTCACCTAAAAAAAATTAATTATATAAATAACATTTGAGAAGCTTTACCTTAGTCCTGCCTAATGAATAGAAACAAATAAATCACAGCTAAGAAATTGACACTTTCAATAAAAATGGGTAATTCCAATTGAGACACATGCAATGCAAAAACAACGTAACTGATTATAGATAAACAAAAGATGCCTAGAAAAATTAAGAGTAAAAGGAGAGAGAAGAGAGGGAAAATACATGTAAACTTGAGCTCATCAGGTTTAATAGAGACCAATTGATTGGTGGCAGCACCAGCAGCACCAACGGCACTCATGATGGTCGGTCAGGTCAGTGGCACAACAAAAATATCAAAGAATCAGTGAATCAAAACCTGTATGAGACTCGCCCATTCATTCACAGAATCCTTACATTCAACCCCACACACACACACACACAAACACAGATAGAAGCAAAAGAAAAGAATATGTTTGCGTGTGTGTGTGTTTGTGTGTGTGCGTTAGAGAGAGAATTATGTGTTGCTTGTGTCCGTTAGAGAGAGAATAATGTTTGTTAGAGAGAGAGAGAGAGAGAGAGATTGGTGTTGGTCTGTGATGGATGGGTGTAATGATCACAGAACAGAGCAGCAATCTGAGAGAAAGGGAAGGGAGGGAGGGTGGGTTGGAGATATCACACGTGTCAACCAGTGACGACAGCGACGCCCGCTTCAAATGTAAGAGAAAGAGAGAGGGAGAGAGTTGGTTTGGTTTTTTTTTGTTTCTTGTTTTGTTCTGTTTGTTTGAGGATTACCAGTCTGGATTTGGGTCCCACCACTAACGTATATCTACTTTCATTTTCATATCTACTGACTACTGCGTCTACGTATCTTCTCTCTCTGTTTTTTTTATTGGGTTTTATTAAGTGTGCGTATACGGACCAATTTTAAGAAATTTTTTATAGAAAAATAAAAAAATGATAAATTTAGCTTATTTTTAATACTTTTTTTTGCTGAAATGACAAGTAATAATGAGTTTTAATTTTCACATTTTATTTAGTTAATGTGTATTTTGTAAAAATTAAAAAGTCAGCTTATTTTACTATTCAACTTATTTTTGCTACTATTTATGGGTCTCACTGCACTTTTTGGTACTATTCATAAATCTCATTGTACTATTTCAGTTAACTTTTACCTTTATCTACCATACTTTTAGTAAAAAAAATTTCAGTTTCAACCACTGGCGGAGCCAGAGGGGGCGAGGGGGGCACTTGCCCCCCTGCTCCTAATTTTTTTTTTTTTTTTTGTATTAGTAGTCACATGGAGGGGGAAAAAAAACTTCTACCTGTTGAAACTTGAAAGTAACCAAACCACCTATTTCACTATTTTTTTATTTTTATTTATATCATTATTTACACCATTTTTACTATTTATGATACTTTTCATATCATTTTATCTTTGAATGATGCTAGAGATATTACAAATTTTACTACTTATGTCTTACAAATTGGCATGTCACTAATCACAAAAAATAATTTTAAACATTTATTCATTATATTTTTTAAGCAACACTAATCATATTTTTACTCCATCAGTTTGTAAATTTTTTAGTAGCTATGAATTGGTTGTTTTTGTTTATTTATTTTAATAATATAAAATATATTCATATTTGCTTACAATTGTTTATTTATTTTGTTATTATTGTTGATTAATGTTTTTTAGATAAGTTTCACTTTTAATATCGTCTTTTAATTTTGCCCTCTCTAGACTAAAATTCTAACTCCGTCACTAGTTTCAACAAAATAAGCGAATCCTAAACTGACCCTTAGTGGGTGATGTGGCAGTTTCTCTTTAAAACAAAGAGAGATTCCAATTAAAAAAAGTACTGAATGTAAAACAAATCTAAAAGGAGTTGACTGTTTTGACAGCTTTTTCAATTTTTCATAAAAATTTTCTCAAAATAGATGGTTAATGTATGAGGCATATATTAAGCCGACTCTTTTTAAATCTGTGGATAAAAAAATTATTTTGGTTAAAATGTCTCTGTGACTTGAAGCTTTAGGTAATCCATCACTTAAATATATGAATAAAAAAATGGGTAGTCAGCCATTTTCATTTTAATTATTCGAAAACTTGTCCCCGTTGCTTTAAGCATGAGTCCTTTTTTCATAAAAAAAAAAAAGCATGAGTTCTTTTTTTAGTGCAAAATCTACCACTTTGGAAAAAAAAAATTTGGAAACCAAAAATATTTTCAATTGATCAAGAAAACACAGTTGTGATCTTTGTAAAATAGTTCTGCGCCAAATAAAAAATTTATAAACCATTTTTCAAAACATCTTTGTCTCCCACTTTCCCTTTGCTTTTTCTTCAAAGTTGAGCCCTCCTCCCCCTTTATGAAAAGGGAGCCCCTCCCCTAACTAATCCCATTGGAGATTTGCCTCCATCACCGTCGAAGATGCATCTTTTGACACTGATATTGATATATCATCCGCTTACGTGTTGCTCCACCCAAATCAAAAAAAGAAAAAAGAGAGTCATTTAGGCATATAAAATTTTATAAGATATGTTTACAACTTGTTAAATTAAGTTGTGATTAGAGTAACATTATTTCACATGATTACATTATTGACATTTTTTTTTTCCTTGACATTACTTTCACAGTAACATTTTTTATAAAAATAATTATGAAAAATTTATGCCTATAAATTTATTGGGGGGGGGGGGAATAGAAGCCATAGAGCTGGAAAAACCAAATGAGTACTTTTAAATTTTTATTTGTGTTATCCTCATACATTGTATATAAACCCATAAATAATTCAACGGAGGCCAATAAGTGTGTAGATAACTTAGCCAGACGAGGTGCTCTCTTGGATCAAGATGTTGTTGTGTTTATCCATCCTCCTCCTGAGTCCAAATCTTCTGTCCCACTTTTCATACTCCACTCTATATTCCACCAATAAAAACTTGCCACGTGTTCACCTAATTAATTAAATACTATTATTAATTAATAACGGTAGAATTAATAAGTCAATAATGATAGTATTTAATTAATTAAGTGAACACGTGGCAATTTTTTATTGGTGGAGTATAGAGTGGAGCAGAAAAAGTGAGGCAGAAGATTTGGACTCCTCCTCCAGAGGTAGAGCTGCTTATTAGATTAGATGCCGTGGGCACCATGTATGACCGTTTTGTATCCTCTTCTCTAGAGGCTTTTTAGTTTGTTAATGAAGTTTCATTTTTACCAATAAATAAATAATTCAACGACTTAAATTTCCCATTTTTCCTTCTAACTTTGGGGTAATCCTAACGTGGGATGCATGATTACACATGTTTAAAAATTAACTAGGTTTAAAAAAAAATTAGACATGTTATTTAAAAAAAAAAAAAAAAAATTTACTAGTTAAAATCCTTATATACCCACCCACATGCACCATAAATATCACCACTCACCCAAATTAGGTAGGTTTGAAAGTATCTTGCAGGTTGCATCTTAGTTTTCATTAGAACTAGAAAGGGAGTAAATTGGATTGATTTTCACTTTTCAATTTGGTTACAATATTGAACTGGTAATTTTCTTTTTTCTTTTTTATTAAGAAACTTGTCAATACCTCATACATCATAATTTCTTGTCGTCATTGTGATTGGTAGCTGGAATTTCAGATTTAAATTACAAAAGGTAAATAACAAATATTATTTGATATTTTTTTGGAATATTACAATGATTCAAGTGATAACCCAATTATCAAACTGGCTGTTCCAAAGATCAACATTTTATCCGAGATGATGCTTCATATATTGTTCCCATAATTGTTGTTGTACTACTTTTATGAAGGCATATCTTAAGAACTTGAACTAATTTTTATGGAAAATAGTGCCACAAATTTTTTTACAAACGACTCATATTGTGAGTTATTGTATTAGTAAATATAGAAATAATGTCAAGTCTAGATAAGACCAGTAAAAATTTTCAACAATAATAGTTTGTAAAAAAAATTTGTGTCGGTATGTCATAAAGTATGTCAAGAAAAAGTGAATCCAATAAATTCCTAAATTTTTGGTGCCTAATTTTAAGGGAAATATTTGATTTTTTACCATTGATTTCAATCAAATATGTTACAGATATCCACTTAACAGTCCGTTTGTATGCTATTCTTCTCCCAAACAAAAAAACAAAACAAAAAAGTTCCTTGTTTGCTATCTAAATGTGAATAAAATTCAAAGATAGTTAATCCGGTTAATTGGAAGATGAATTTAATCTAGCTGAAATCATTGCAAAAATCTTCAATGATACTTTAAATTTCGAAATTTGTTGTAACATTTCGTCAATGTATTTGTTTTAAATAAGAAAATTTTGTAAACTCTCTTTAATCTCTTTGTTGAGTGATTTTCAATGGAGTTGAGATCGCTTTTGGTTTAAAAAAATAACGGTTTTGCAATTCTCTTTTTCCACAAATTATAAAATTGAAACTCAGACATTTTTTTTTTTTTTTTTGAGAAAGAACTTGAAGGGACTTTATTAAACTCAAAATGCCAAATTGGGTACATCATGTTGTGCTATAGAGAGTAAAGGATGAGGAACTTCCTCCATCCATACTGTGTAATCAGAAACATGAATCAAAAATCTAGCTAGACTGTGTGCTAGATTATTGCCATCTCTTCTACAATGAGAGTATAGCAATTTTGTGAATAAACCTGAGAAAATAATGGCATCTTGTATGAGGGGCTCCACTAAGGCTACGGTTGCATCTCCTGCCTTTAAAGAGTTTATAATCAACTCTGAATCTCCTTCAAGAACAGCTTCCGTTAGGCCTAATTCATGTCCAAATTCAAGAGCTCGTGCTGCTGCAATTGCCTCAATCTCTGCTGGTTGAAGTGTTGTGGATATACTTTGAGTTAGGGACGCTAGAATGGCACCTGTGTGGGTTCGAACTACCACGCCAATACCTTGAAGATTGCGCCATCAAAATTAATTTTGACTAAGCTCGCATCCGGTGGTTTCCAACGTACTTTTGGTTTCGGTGCTACTGGAAGGATAGGTGGAAGCGCAACACAAAATTCAGCCAGCTTCTCTTTTGCCTGCGACATGAGCTGATCCGAGGTGCAACATGGTCTGTGGTTTCGGACTTAATTTCGCTGGTGCCAAATTCCCCATGTAATCATCGCAAAGAGCTCCTTGTTTCCGTGATTCTTGAGTATCCATGACAGCAGCTCCTTAAAATTTGTCACACCTGAGTTTTGTCGAGAACTCCACTCTGTTTGAGTTCATACCAAGTTGAGCTCGCTGCAAGACCATAGCACATGTAATGTTGTTTCCTCCTCATTCCAACACCGTTCACACAGATGATTTTCCGTAATGTGCATTCGCTTCAAGTTGGCTTTTATGGGAATAGCCTCAGGACAAGCACGCCACAAGAAATTCTTGATTTTGTTTGGAACTCACAGACCCCAGATGCTTTTCTAGAAAACTTTATCTCCATTCTGTGCAACCTTAGACCCTTCCTCTTCTTCCTCCATCTTCAAAAACCGATAGCCCGATTTACATGAATATTTTCCACTCTGTGTCCACGGCCAGAACAGCTTGTCATCTAATGAATGTCTCAACAGAGTGATTTTCTTAATAAGTTCAGCTTCTTCAGGTACAAATAACCCATCTATTAGCTGCTAATTCCACGTCGTGCTGTCCTCATTTATCAAAACATCCACCGTGGTCTTCTCCCAACCCTCTAGCATTGGTGATTGGACACGGGTAGGGTGTTCAAGTGGCAACCATGTGGGTTGCCAAATCTGGACTTTCTTCCCGTTGCCTATTCTCCAACAAGCTCCTTGTTTAATCAAATCACAACCATGTAAAATGCTCTTCCAAGCATATGAACCACGACTAGATTCTGCTGCTTCCATTATTGTGCAATTTGGAAAAAATTGGGGTTTGAAGATCTTGTAAAATAAAGAGCCTTGATCCTGCAATAAGCGCCATGCTTGCCTGGCCAAGAGAGAGTCATTGTACAAAACTAAGTCACGGAACCCATACCACCCACACTTTTGGACTTTGTTACTTCACTCCATTTTAACGAATGAATTTTTCTTTTTTCTCCCCTCTATCCCCACCAAAACTTTCTTATCATCACCTCAATTTCATTGCACAAACCCATTGGTAATTTGAAGCAACCCATTGTATAAGTTGGGATAGCTGGGATAACCGCCTTGATGAGAGCCTCTCTTCCAGGTTGGGAAAGGAGTTTTCCTTCACACCCCTATAATTTCCTCCAAACTCTCTCTTTGATATAGTTGAAACTTGCTATTTTTCCTCTTCCCATCAAAGAGGGCAGCTCCAAGTATTTTTCATAGTGTTGGATTTCACGAACTCCAAGAATCCCTTTAATGATTTGTCTGTTAGCTTCAATTACAGATTTGGTGAAGAACAAAGCTGTTTTGTCTCTATTTATTTTCTGGCCTGAGACATCTTCATACAATGATAGCAAGTCCATCACCTTACTACATTCTGCAGAATTGGCCCTACAAAACAGAAGGCTATCATCTACAAAAAACAAATGGGTTAGTTTAGGTCCTTGTTTGCACAACCTGAAGCCATTGATGTCCCCATTGCTAGCTACCTTTTTAATAAGGCAATGTAGGCCCTTAGTACACAAGAGGAACAAGAAGGGTGAGAGGGGATCTCCTTGTCTAAGACCCCTGAAGGGATGAATCAAGCCCTTTCGGTTCACCATTCACTAATATAAAGTAGGTGACTGTTTTTACACACACCATGATAAGGCCTATCAATTGTTCACAAAACCCCATTTTTCTCATCACATTTTCCAAAAACACTCATTCGACCCCGTCGTATGCTTTACTCATGTCAAGCTTCAAAGCCATAAACCCATTTAAGCCAAAATTATAGTGTTTCATGCAATGCAAAGTTTCAAAGGCAATAAGAATATTATTGGTAATGAGGAATCCTTTGGAAAAAGCTGATTGGTGTTTAGTAATGATATTATTGAGGAATTTTTTTAGCCTATTAGCAAGGACTTTAGAAAAAAAATTTGTAAAGAACATTGCATAAACTTATGGGGCAATAATTTGACACACAACTTGGGTTTTTCTTTTTTGGGACAAGGGTGATAAAGGTATGATTTACTAGGTGTGGAAGAGTACCTGAATTTAACCATGATAACACCGAGTATGTCACATCCCCTTCAATCATGGGCTAGAAGTGTTGAAAAATAAAGGGGGCATTCCGTCAGGACCAGGAACCTTCATAGAAGCCATCTGCTTCAACGCTTGTACTACTTCCCATTCCTCAAACTTGCACATCAATTCTTGATTCATATCATCCGAGATGGTTTGTGGGATTTGATCCCGAACCTCTTACTGTAGGGATGGATTTGAGGTTGTAAAGAGTTCCTGGTAGGAGTTGATGAGAATCCCTCCTATATCATTCAGCTCTACCGTCCAAATCCCATGTGAATCATCAATTCCCAAGATTACATTTTTCCTAAACCGATGGGAAGCTTGGGTATGGAAAAATTTTGTGTTACCATCACCATTTTTCAACCAAAGGATACGGGAGCGTTGATTCCACATCCTAGTTTCCCGGTCCATCAATACATTATTCTCCTCTTTCAATGCTTTAATCCGTAAGTTGCTGCCTGTTCTTACAACCATGGCTTCTTCTTCAATAAGCAATTCCCTCTTCTTTATTAATCCCCTTCGAACATTGCCAAACACATTATAATTCCACCATGATAGATCCCTGCCACACTTGTCAATTTTTCCAAGGATTTCTCTATTTGAATTCCTTGCCACACATGACCTCCAAGCTGCCTCAACAACCTCTCCACACCTACTATCAGATAACCACATTTCCTCGAACCGTAAGGGCTTCTTGTATGATGGAATTTCAATACTTGTCGGGTTGATTAACAAAGGGCAGTGATCTAATGAAAGACAAGGTAGATGGTATACTCGAGTGCTAGGAAACTTCATGAACCACTCATTGGTAGCTAGTCCACAATCAAGTCTCTCCCATATTGAGTGTCAATTTGTGTAATGTTTGCTCCATGTGAAATTTGGTCCAATGTACCCCAAATCCATAAATCCACATTTGTCAATGACATCCCTAAATGCTTGCATTTGACTATGTGCATGAGTAGCTCCGCCCACCTTTTCCTCCAGTCTGGTGATTTCGTTGAAATTCCCGGCACACAGCCAAGGAATGTGTGGTTTATCATTAAGGGTTCAAAGTTTTGACCATGCCTCATGTCATCTTAATGTCACCGGTTCACCATAAAAGCCTGTGAATCGCCATTCCTGTGGAGTATTTTTTTTTCTAACAAGTACATCAATACAATATTTCGACGAATCTTCCACTGTGATTCTAATATATTCCTTCCACAATAGAATCTTCCACTGTGATTCTAATCTATTTCCACTTGCAACTGACCACTTATTTCTGAAATCAAAATTACACTACACTTGATCTAGCCTTGCATCATCTGTCCATGTCTCGGCTAAAAACACGATAGTAGGATCTTTTGCCCGGATGTAATCTTCAAGCTCCCTTAATGTACGTGAGTTCCCAAGCCCACGACAGTTCCAAATTAAAAGACTCATTGTGATGGGCGGGGCTGATCATCAGCCTCCGCCATATTAGAAGAATTAATCTCAAAGGAAACCATTCGTTTTTTGCTCAGTAAACCATTGGGATGGGATAGTTGCTCATGAGTTCTTTTTGTTTGTAGCACCGATACTTCCTTGACTGTGTTTGTGCTTTTCAGTACAGCCTAGGTAGGTACACGTTTCCAAGTCCCTTGTTGCTGCGTGATTTTTTTTTCCTGCTTCCCACTTGAGTCTGATTGGAATGTTGCATTATTTTCAGACCCCTGCACATGGCAAACCCTAGCCGCCTTGAATTCCTCATTAATTACGTGGCTTGATTGCCCTTTCCTTGTAACCTCTGAATTAGGAGCTAACCTGGCATTTAATTTAGATAAACCTTCATCAATCTCGGCAAGCTTAGATAGGAAAGGATCATAATTCACCGATTCAATTGGAGAATTACTCAGGATGGTTTCCTCATTAGTGTGCAATAAATTCGAGTTGAATAAGGAAGGAAATTCATTCCGTGCCTCATTTATTGGTAGGTTATTCTCCAAATTATTCTCTCCATTACCCAACGGCTTTGCATGAATGTGTTGCTGTTCAAAAACATGAGAGCAATAAATTTGTCCCTCTGTAACTGATCCCATTGAATGAGTCATTGAAGCCTCAGATTGGGTTTTTTCCACGTCAAACAATCCTCCCTGTGGTGGCTGAGCCATCGTGGAGTGTGCCTGAGTTTTCCTTGGAATGGCCAGACTCTTTGGAGTAAAAGCAACTCCTTTCGTCTTCTTGAACAATCCTGGTACAATGACCTTGTCCGACTAGTAAGTGCAGATCGTAGCCAAGAACTGAAATGCTGATCTTCAACTTTAAGTGACCCTTCACTCTCCAACCAAGTTTCACAGTCCCTCTCATCATGGTTGAGTTAACCACACCAATAGCAAATATTTGGTAGGCGCTCATACTTGAACGATACCCAAATTTCCTTCCCTTGCCCCAGTGACACCATTCTACCTTCGCTCAATGGAATAATAATGTCCACCCTAACCTGGACCCTCATAAAACTGCCACCCTCTCCCTCTATTTCAGACTTCTTAATGACCGTACCAACCTGGCTACAAATCCCCACTGCCACCTTTTGATTCATGAATTTGACCAGAATGTCGTGTACTTATACCCAAAAGGAAGTGTGGTTGAACTGTAACTCTTCAACTAGCGTGTCCTTATCATAGTGTTGCAACACCATGAGGTGTTTGTCAAAGCTCCAAGGCTCATTTTCGAGAATATTGTCAACTTCAAGCTTGTTGTCAAAGATAAAGAGGACTATGTGATTGCCCATATTCTTGACTTTAAAACCATTTTTTGATCTCCACAAAGGCTGAAATGTCGAGGCAATAGCTTCCATATTCAATGCTGGTCTTGTGAATCATTAATATTATTTGAAGGGAATCCCCCATAGGAATTAACCAATTAGGAAGTGCATTTAGTGAGTGTTTTGGCAAAATAAAATTGAAAAATAAATCTTTTAGCAAGAATTCCAATTTTATTGGTAAGACTTAAGAGCATGTAGAGTTCTGTTTAGGTTTTTGTCTGGTAGGGCTTTCCTTGCCAAAGTATTTCATTTTGATAAATTTAACTTTAGGATCCGTTTGGTTGGAGGGGTAGAAAAGTAGGAAGATAGAAAATAGTGAAATGATGGAAAAGTGAGAGGATATAAAAAAATTTTATTTTCTCTCCTTTTTGTTTGGTTGAGGGTGGAAAAGTGGAAAGATGGAAAAAATGAGTTTGAATAAATTTACTCGTATACCCTTGCTAAAGAATGATGCTTAATTAAAACAAAAAAGTAACAAATAACCACCAAAAAAGATAGCAATCATCCAAATTTATTAAAAAATAAAAATAATATTCCAAAATCAGAAGAGGCAATTTTACTGCCTGGAAAAAAAAAAGAAACAAAAGAATAGAAAAAAAAAAAAAAAAAGAGGCAACAACCCAAAAAAAAAAGAAAAAGAAAAGGGCAACAGTACTAAAAATCAAAAGAAACAAAAAGAATAGAAAAAAAAAAGGGGCAACAGTCCAAACAAAAAACAAAAAAAGGGCAACAGTACTGCCCAGTGAAAAAAAAAAAAATAAAACAAGAAAAGATAAAAATAAAAAATTAAAGGCAACTTGAAGAATATGCATATGGGCATTTTTTTCAATTAAGAAAAAATTCATCCCTACTCAGATATCTCTCTATTTTGGGGAGAATCGGAAAACTTTTTGGTGAGCCTTGAGAGAAAACACATAGGTCCCACCATTTATTTTCTTTCCTCCGCACCTAACCAAACGCACTAAAAAAAAATTTATTTTCTATTTTCTCTCCAAAATTTTTCATCCACCATATTTCATCTTCAAACAAACACACCTTTATGGTAATGAATATTGGTTGATAACCTTCACATTTGAGTGTGGTTATTGTTTGGTGAATCAAACAATGATATTAGGAAGAAGTCAATTTTTGTTACACACTCATTTGAAATCGTGTTTTCACAATTTTAATTTATGATTTTAAATGACGTGATCTTATGTATCTCGTACACACAGTGTGTAATTATTATCGCTCTTTAAAAAAAATATATTGTTTGAACTTTGAAATATCTCAACCAACTAGTTGGGGCGGTCCCTATTCAATAACAAGGTGCTTTATTGTAATCTGCCAATAAAACCGGCTGAAAATGGTATATGCTTTATTGTAACCATGTGCGTGCTTCCTGCAAAACCAAAAACATCTTCTTCTTTTTTTGGTTCATAACCAAAAGGCATGAATTGATAAGATTTGAATCTACTACCATCAAGATAGTATGTTTTCAAAATCTTAACATGAAAAGAAAGTTTGCTAAAGATGAGGAAATAAAAAACAGATGACTTATACGCAAAAACAATTCCTGCTATGATGAAAGCACGTATCATATAGTGACATATTTGCAAAAGCATGAATCATTAATTTATTCAGTTCATTGTGATAAGATGGATATAGGGAGCACATTGCAACTTTAAAATATATATAGGACTTTCTTAAATATGAAACAAAGAAGAGCCTAATAAACTTGTTGAGCTGGTTGCTATCTGGCTCAGTCATCAATGGGTTTATCTTATCTGTCATGTTTTCTTTTTATATGCAAGAGCAATAGATAGTCAAAAGGTATTCATTTTTTTTTTTTTTCATTCTCGAATTATTATGATTGTTGTATTCTATAGTTCACCCAATAGGATCTCTAAAATCAATAGCAGGATATAGTATTGGGTTACCAGGCTAATCGCGTCAAACTATGCTATAAGCATTGGAAGATAGGCATAACCACAGTTGTTTTTCTAATCAAACTTAGTCAATGCCAAGACCAGCATATTCTTCTATTTGTGCTTTTTACTTAAGCGACTTCCAACTTCGTATTGGCCATTGGAAGTGCTTATATACAAAAGGGGGAAGATTTGATGGGATGACTAAGTGGTTCTTAAGATTTCATTATATTAATGAAATTTTGGATTCGAAATCTCTTACCAATATCTTGGGCCACTCCTAAGGAATTATTCCGTGTAATAACCTGATGTGTATGAGACGGGAGACTGCATACAGCCAAAAATAATCGGATACTCGAAGAGGTTTGGATACCTTTATTTATAATAATAATAATAAAAAAAGCATGACTTGGGATTAAAAACTATATAGTAATACTATAAATACAACAATTGAATTGATACATTTTTATTGGTTTTTATTTGAGTCTATCACTAACATCATTTTATCATCTTACCAACATCTTGGGCCACCCCTTAGGAATTATTCCATGTAATAACCTAATGTGTATGGGAAGGGGGGCTGCATACACCCAAGAAAATAGTCAGATATTCGAAGAGGTCTGAATACCTTTATTTATAATAATAAAAAAGCACGGCTTGGGATTAAAAACTATATAGTAATACGATAAATACAACAATTAAATTGACATGTTATTATTGGTTTTTATTTGAGTCTATCACTAACATCATTTTATCATCTTACCAACATCTTGGGCTACCTTCAAATAATTATTTCATGTAATAACTTGATGTGTATGGGACAAAAGACTGCATACACCTAATAAAATAGTTAGATACTCGAAGAGGTCTGAATACCTTTTATTTATAATAATTAAAAAAGACATGTCTTGGGATTAAAAATTTGACATGTTTTTATTAGTTTTTATTTGAATCTATTACTAACATCATTTTATCATCTACCATTCATAACTTACTAACTTGATTCACATTATAAAATATTTTGTGAAAAATATTCTTACTCTAGACTTAAAAATGAAACAAACAAATAAATAAATAAACCAGCCAAGCAATTTAAGAAGAAGGATATATGAGATATGAAGAATTTTGTAGTCACTTTGTAAAATAATTCTCAGTGAAAGCTTGGCTATTGCCTACTGGTCAAGGAAAAAAAAGAAAAGGCTATAATTTTTTTTAATAATAATTTAATGGTTACAATGAAAGAAGGAATTTGAATCTGAATATCTTTACTCTTTATTAGAAATATCATGAGGTGTCAATTAATTTACAAGACCCTTAGCAAAATTATTTGAAAGTTAAGCTTTAGTTTAGTCATGGATTACATTCAAAGGCTCTGAAACTTTGTAAAGAAATTAAGCATGGTTCATTAATTTTGATAATGAGCTTGAGTTGAATTCAAGTTTGATGGGGTTAGAAAATTATCAATTCATTTCTAACACTTGGATTGGATGGTCTAATATGTTCGAACTTCGAAGAAGATCTTCCAGAGTCGCACGCCTATGTACGACCTTAAGACAAAGATGACCACAACGTTGGCACAAGAATCACATAGTTAACACCAATAAGTAATAATTCAAACATGATGGTGATGTTAAGATTGTCGAGAAAGCGCCTGGATCCTCACCCTCAAGAGGCATGAGCTTCATAAATGACACAAGTAAACCCCAGTTACCAATGATGCCCATAACGTCCATGCTGATGAAACATGGCAAGAATTAAAGTGGAGGAATTATGAGTGTTTATTGTAACCTCTTCTTCTTCTTCTTCTTTTTTCTTTTTTTTTTTAGCAAACAAAAATTGTAACATCTTCTTTTTCTTTTATTTTTATACAAGATAGAATTTCTAATCTAACATAATCTAAGTGCATATGTGTGCGATACTCCTTCCTAGAAACTTAAACTCCGGTCCTTACCCCCCACACCCCATAAGCATTTATACTTGTAAAGTGACCACCGCACCAATGGTGCGCGGTGGCTATTGTAACTTTATATTAACAACATTCCTTTTTGTATCACAAGTATGAGAAAAATACTTAATACTGCTCCATTATACAAAGAGATGAGATTAACTGACTTAAGTATTAGAGAAACTTAAACCACTGTCACATTGGTGCCATCTTAGTTATTTGTAACTTTATATTAACTGGCTATTGTAACTTTATATTAACAACATTCCTCTTTGTATCACAAGTATGAGAAAAATACTTAATACTGCTCCATTATACAAAGAGGCGAGATGAACTGACTTAAGTATTAGAGAAACTTAAACTATTGTCACATTGGTGCCATCTTAGTTATTTGATCCATTTCAATTCCGTCTTTAATCTTTGTTGTTTAAACTGGATTAACAATTTAATAAAATGACTTTTATTTGTTCACCAGCTCTATGAAATTTATTAAATAAAATGTCTTACACAGTTTTTTACTTGATTTTTTTTAGTGCATATAGATGAAGAGTAATATTAAGGACACATTTTTTTTCATAACTACTGACAATCTTCTATGATTGAAACGTCATTTTCACCTACGTCCACTGCTAACACCAATAACACCAATTTAATATGCACCAATCACAGATGACCATGTTAGTAGCTGTGAAAATAAAAACGTTCTTGTTCCTAGACTTAACCAATCACAATTCATAACAAAAGACATCTACTCTTAAATATCATAAGCCTAATGTCTAGGACTCAACACAATATCTGGTAAAATGCAAAAGCAAGAGGGAAGAGAAAGGATTTATTTTTTACTTCTTTAATAATAAAAGATTTCTGAGTTTGGTAAGTTTGGAAGGAGGAAGAAGAATAAGAGAAAATAACCTATTTATAGTCCCATCCTCAAAAGAATTTTGTTCATTCCCTTTCTTCTCAAACTAAGAAGAAAAACTAAGAGTCTTATAGCTTAGTGACAATGACTAGTTCCTCTTATAAGAAGAACCAATGTTCGAATCCCCTTTCCCCCAATTATTATAACAAAAAATAAAAAGAGAAAGAAAATGATGGGACAAGGAAGAAAATGAATCCCTTTTTTTCTTTCTACGATCCCTATTCTCCTTCACCAAACAATGGATTTTCTCTATTTTCCTTCCCTCTTCCTCAAAATCAAAGCTTCATGTGAATAGGCAACTAGCCTGCTAGACCGCATGCCTAATGATTATCAACCCCAGAAAAAGGCAAAATTTTGAAAAATAAAAACGTAAAGAAAAGGAAAAAGCAAAAGAAAGGTGGCAAGTTATATAATAGAAAAGAAAAAGAAAAAGAAAAAAAAAAAAAGACAAGAATGCAATATTATATATCACAACAGATTGATTACAAGGGTATTTAGTTCCTAAAAGTTACAACATCTCAAGTTTGAAGTAATTACTCTGAAAGTGAAAACAAACAAAAAGCAGCTGCACCGGAGTTGTTCTTATTTAAAAGTGGAGAGCCTGGGAAGCTTGTCTCTCAGGTAGTACAACCTTGCCCTCCTGACCTTCCTGTGTTTTACTACTTTAATTTCTTTGATGTTCGGTGAGTAACTGCAATAACAACGATAAAACACAATTATGCTGCTTCCAGTTCATGCAAGAGAAAAAAAGGATAGCATAAAAAAAAAAAAAAGATGAATTAAGAGTCGAGTAAAGCTTCAAAAGATAGCTCCTATGGGGATGATCATTGGAGCATCAGCTTCATCATCAGGAATCCAAAATGGCTTATAAAGCTGAAATCCAGACTCCAGACATCCCCTGGCCAAAGTTATCTATTATGTCCCTAGTGTAAAGATTCAACTGCCAGCTTTTTGCTAATTGCTACTAATGTGTTAAGACCTTTATTGTCATGACACTAGGAAAGCACTCATCACATCTGCTCTACACCCCAAAAAAACTAATCAAGTTAGAATTAGAGCTCCTTGATTTAGAGGTATCACATTTCGGTAAGTTATATGCGCATCCAATGGGTGTTGAGCCCACAACTTCATGCTCCACCCACACTTGTGAGAGGAGGGAGTACCAATTGAAGCAGGGTTCATTGGCTTACTACATATCCTTAAACCCTTCTGCACATTGTTATCCATTTTTTAAATGTTTTGCACTATGATGTCCCCATATAGAGTTCCCACGAAAAGAACAAGATATTAAATCTTTAAAAAAAAAAAAAAAAAACCCATGAACAGTCATGCAAAACTTATAATTTGCACTTGCATTTAATCTGTAGAGAATGTTATAAATCCCAAACCTATCCTAAATTTCCCATCATGTTTTCATAATCACATCCAAATTTTGAAAATATACTATAGTTTTAATTCTTCAATCAAATCCTATAATCATGGATACTCTTGAGTAAGTGAGGGATACACCTTTAACACTAGAATATGGCCTTTCATGTACAATAGGCATACTTGCATATAAAAACATAGGAAGGGACCATGATGGATGTTTTGACTAGCGTTTGAATAAAGAATGCTTGTGCAATTATACTATTACACAGTATAAGCAATTAGGTATCAAAACAACAAATAAATATATTTACTTTCAACCAATCCCTGTCTTTTCAACAATTCCTTTTTTCCCCTTTTAATTTTATTCATATCATATGATTCCCATATCCCATATCCTTACTCATGCTTTCCTAGCCCAACAGACTGTCCTACACCATGTGACCGACATTAGTATCCATACCACCCTAATAAAGCTAGGAAATGGGTGCCTAAATTCTTTCCTACTAATTACACAAACCTGTATAGCTTCCTTAATGTTTCTTTGGAATAAGAGCATCTTAGGATTTCATTTTATGGCTTCCATTTATATAAACTGCCAGCTGCTGTTATCCATATGCTACATAAAATACAATTAATGATTCCAACGCTACCAGCACTTGTAAAATTTTGGGTGGACATACTAATTTGAAAGCCACCTTAGTTTAAAATTCAATGACTACTATAAATCATTGTTTTTAATCTATTATGGTGTGTTTGAGTAGTAATTCACTGATTCTTATTTTCTCCTCTTTTCAAGAAGCAATAATCATTCATGGCTATTACCATCCTTGAATGAATTTCTCCATGTTCAGTTGCTTATTTTTATTTTTATTTTTAATTATTATTGTTTAAATAAGTAGCTTTCTCCAGGTTAGGTGGTTCAGATTCAAGTCACAACAAATCGAGATAACAAGTATAAATCCAGCTAGTTAATTACACACAGTTATATGACTGAAGACATACGATATATATATGATCCTCTAGCCAACTTAAGCAAAAAATTCACACCAAACTTTAAGAAGCAATGAAACAGGTACACTTACAGAGGGAAAACAATCTCAACCCCTACGCCAGCAATAATTCTGCGAATCCGGATAGTTGTGTGAATACCAGCATTTTGTCTTGACATAACAATCCCTTTGTAGACGGACAACCTACGCTTATTTTCAGGAACTTCCTGGAAGAGAAAGAATTTAACCAAAATCAGAAAAAATAAAAAGTAAAAAATCTTCGGTCAATAAACAGTACAGAAATATACATTAAAAAATAGAGTATCAGAAACACATTTACCAATTTAATTTCCAAAATATCTCCTGTTCTAATATCTGGGACTGGCCTCTCCTTCTCTGCCGCCTCAATTGCCCTCTTATTCAATATCTACACAAACAACAGCAAAATTTCTATCACATTATACCACAAAAATCACTACCTTGGTTTGTCTAGCGAGACCAAAAAAAAAAAAAGTTGGAATAAAAGGGAGATCCTACTCTTTTTCTTTTTCTTTTTTGGCTATGAAGACAATTAAAATAGTAATTTATAAGTTTCTAAGCGATGTCAATCATAATGGTGATAAAATTACATCCCTCATTGTTTAGGTTGATAAATCACACTAATTAGTAATCTCCCAAGTGATATTTAAGGGAGTATTTGAGGAACTTTTATTTATTTTATAGAAGATAGAATTTTAACCTATTTGTCTGCTCCATGATGATAGTTCTTTATCATTTGGACAATACACCAATTGGTTTTACACATGGTTCGAACCACAAACCTCCCCTTCAACAATAAGAGACTTTAACCAGTTGAGTTAACTGAAACCCTTAGAGGAACTCTGTAGTCTACAATCCATACACATATCTCAATTGAGTTGAACCTTTTCCGTTATATAGGTAATAAATCTAGCTGGATCCCCTCATGAAAATTCACTTGTCTAAAATCTTGGGACCTATTTTGTTTCTGTTCTCCGAAGATAGTTTTCCATTAGCAGAGCCACCAACAAAAAATGTCCAAAGAGAAATCTGTTTCTGGAAACTGTTTTTCTCAACTATTCAGTTTTCTTTTCAAACAACACATGTATTGAGAACATTTAGTTGATATTCTCAGTTTTTCTTTCCTCTTCATGAAAAAGAAATAGAATAAAAACATCATATTTTCAATGTCTTCCTATAACCAAAAAAAGAAATGTTTGATGCTTTTTAGTTGGTCATTATCTAAATAAGCAAATAAAATATATGGTAAAATTACAATTTCCCATGCTAAAACCCCAAACTATAAGGTAATTTGCAATGTCTCCTGAACTGTAAATTCCCAGTAATCAAAACTCCGAAATCATATACTAATCAATTGCAATGCCCCCCCACATTTAACATTTCCCCAATTTTCACGACATTGTAAGCTTAACTTCTACATGCTCAATGAATTTTCTTTTCCTGAACTTTCTCAAGAACCAAACAGACATTTAAAAAAAGAAGAACAAAACAAAACAGTTAAGAGTGAATCATTAGTTATTACCCCCATCACATCTCCGAGTTTAACCCGAGGCTTCCTCGGCGGCTTGGATTCCTCAGCCTCTGGTTCCTCAGATTCTTCAACAGCCTCATTGTCTTCAACATTATCGTCAACCACTACCCCTGCTTCGGAGTTGGACTCTGCTCTCACAACGAAAGACGGTTTCGGCAGTGCAGCGACAACGGAGCTCAAATTCCACGGGATTGAGGGGGACGAAAACCTAGAGGCGGAAGTGGGAGCACCGGAAACGAAGGAAGAAGAGGGACGGCGAGAGAGAAAAGAAGAAAACCCTAGCTTTCTGGAAGGACATTGAGTAGGAGTGATTATGAGAGCCTGAGGAAGAAGCTTGGAGGCCATGAGAAGAAGAAAAGAGAGAAATGGGAGAGAGAGAGAGAGAGAGAAAGAGAGATGAGTTACAGAGTTGAGTTCATGGGAGTATTAGGTTGGGTGTCACTGTGGTGTGGACTATCTTCTTGGGAGGAGGAGGACAACTGCAACGCCTTATCCGTTTTTTTTCTTTTTTTTTTTTTTTTAGTAAATTGCAAATTTCAATCGGTTTATTTGAATTTTAAAATTTAGATTTTATTCCTTAAAGTTTAAGGGTATTTAAATTTAATACCCAATATTTCAAAATTTGGACTTTACCCTCTAAATTTTAGGGGAGTTTGGATTTTATTTCCTAAAGTTTTGGAGTATTTGAAATTTACACCTTAAAATTTCAAAATTTGTGGGTATATACTCCAAACATTTCCAAATTTTAGAAGTTAAAGTCCAAATTCTAAAATGATAAGGTGTAAAATCCAAATATTCCAAACTTCAAGGGGTAAAATCTAAATTTTAAAATTTCAGGGTATACAATCCAAACATTCCCAAACTTTAGGAACGTGATTTGCAATTTACCTTTTTATTTTCTTTTTTTTTGCAAAAACTTTTGACCAAAATTCATTTGGGTATCCATCTTTGTTTTCATTCAATTAAAGGTTTGTTTGGAAACAGTTTATTTAGCTGAAATTGAAATTTTTTTGCTGAAAGTATAGGATAAAAAAAGTTAAAAAGTTAGCTGTATAGTACAATGAGACCCATGAATAATAGTACTAAAAGGTGTAATAAAACTCATAGATAATACCAAAAATATGTTAAAAAATTCAAATAAGCACACCCCAAACAGGTTTTAAATCTTCTAAATTTAAAATTTAAGCGTAAATGCACTTTTGGTTCCTATATTTTGGGGTAATTTCTATTTTAGTCCCTACATTTTCATTTCACCACTTTTAGTCCCTAAATCAATTAACGCGTTCCATTTTGGTCATTACCGTTACTCACTTAACAGAAATTGATGATGTGGCAAACGACGTCCACTGTTGGCACATTAAATGCTGACGTAACCAATAACATAATATTAAAAATGTCACGTCAGCTTATAAATAAAAAAATTTATTTATTTATTTTAACTAAATAAAAAAATTAAAAACAGATTGTTTAAAAAAGAAATTAAATTAATCAAATTAAAAAAAAATTCTTTACATTATGTTCTTCCCTACAAATCCTGTATATGAAAAATCAAACCCTCCATACAAACATCAAACCCATTTCCCTTTTCAGTTTCTCTTCACTATCACTCGCTCATTCACCAAACTATTTTATCTCCGTACCCATTTCCCTTTTCAATTTCTCTTCACTATCACTCGCTCATTCACCAAACAATTTTATCTCCGTTCTGTTTCATTTTTCTGATCTGTGATCACCTAAATCGAATCTCGATTGGTTGATCATTCCCTGACTTGAAAACAAGAAATCTATGTGCGATGGTGATAATTGGATTTTTTGGAGTTCTCGCAGTCGCTGGATGTGTATAATCGAACGGTGGAGAACACAAATGCACAGTATCGGATATATATTAAGGGTTGAGAGCCTATTTTTGGTTTTCATCACGGCAATTGGGTTTTTTATCCGGCGAAAATGGCGGCTCTCGGTGGCCAGAAAAGCCGAGATCAAGCGGTTTTTGGTGCTCACAGCTGAAGAAGCCGATAGAGCCGAGCTCGAAGCCTCGGCTGGCTACGGCCACAGCCACAGCCACAGCCCCAACCCCAACCCCAACCCCAACCCCGCCGACTCAGTCTCTGCGGCAGCGCCGACAGCTCCGATTTCCATGAATTATCAAAAGGCATCGGATTCTAACTCAAAGGAAAATGGGTTTGATATTTGTATGGAGGGTTTGATTTTTCATGTGTTCTGAGTTTGCTAGAGATTAAGGGTTAGGTTTGGGTTTGTGTTCTTTGTGTTTTGAATCTTTGAAGTTCTTTGTATTTTGTAGATCTTGTAGATCTGTGCCTTTTGATTTTGGGCGTTTCATGTTGGCATGTTCTTGATTTTGAGGAAGAACTCATGATGACTAGAAGAACACAATGTAAATAATTTTTTTTTAATGTAATTAATTTAATTTCTTTTTTAAACAATCTGTTTTTTATTTTTTTATTTAGTTAAAATAAAGAAATAATTTTTTATTTATTATAAGCTGACGTGATATTTTTAATATTATTTTATTGGCCACGTTAACATTTAATATGCTAACAGTGGATGCCGTTTGCCACATCAGCAATTTATGTTAAGTAAGTAACGGTAAAGACCAAAACGGAATGCATTAATTGATTTAGGGACTAAAAGTGATGAAATGAAAATGTAGAGATCAAAATAGAAATGACCCCAAAATGTAGGGCTAAAAGTGCATTTACGCCTAAAATTTAGTCAATTCAAGTCTCTACATTAACTTATCTAAAATGTTGTGGTGAAATGTCCTTTTTTTTTTCTTCAAAATTTTTAAAATTTAAAATTATAATTAATTATTGAAAACTATTTTCCAATTTTTTCAATTTAACTGAAGTTGAGGAAGATATATTTATTGAATAAACTTAAAACTTAGATCTAAATGAACGCAAACTAGAAACTTTACATGAATTTTGGTTAAACTTAGAAGATGAATAAAGGTCTTGAACTTTTTGAAACAATTAATAATACCCTAAGACCATTAGTTTAAAAAATATGTTAAAAAATTTTTATGAGAAAAAAAAAACTAGTTTTTTACAACTTTTATATATATATATATATATATATATATATATTTTTTTTTTTTTTTCAAAAACGTGATATCAAAACTTTTCTAAAATAATTCACTAACAAATGCCTTAAGGGCACTCGTTAATCAAACCCACCTCTAATGGTAATTTAAGATTTAAAAAAAAAAGGTAATAAATCAAATTTTAAAGTTCAAATTGGTGTAACATCATTTACCCATCCACTTAAAGGTAACTAGCAATTCTAAATATTACTATAAAAAAAAGATTAAAATTTTTTTTTAAAAAATAAACGTTTTTGGATTATACATGAGAGAGATAGAGAGGCATGTTGCATGCGGGTCACTGCTTGCCGCAAGCCTCCCTCAGTTGAACTTCGACAACCACCTTAAACCGTAGGCCACCATCACTAATAAACTTTTTTTTTTTTTTAAATCAAATTTTGATTTGGTTATATTTGTTTTTGGTATACTAATTTTGCCTAAAATTCAATTAATTCTTGTGACCTTTGATTTATTCATTTTAGTCATATAAATTTTTACTTTTATACAATGTGGTCCTTAGGTTAATTCTATGATATTGTGCCGTTAGATGTCCTAAAAACAATGTGGTTTTGAAAATTCAAAAACACTAAAATTTATCCTGTGTTTGGGGCATGTAACAACAACTCCTCCAATGAAAATGGACAGAAGTATTACATTGGAAACAAATGAAGGTTATAGTAATGAAATTAATAAATCAAAATTACATGATGAAATAAAATTTTGGAAAAAATTAGAAAATGCAATTGTAATTTAGTTAATAATTATTTTTTTCGAGTAGATTGTTATACATTCTATTTTAAGATGAGAATACAATCAACCAAACAAACATAATATTAGTTTTGTCTATTTGAGGTGATTGTTTTAAAAATCGAGAGGTGCTACGTCCACAATATTTTTACAACAAATCATAGGTGGTTAGTTGTTATTGGTTCAAATTTGAACCTAACACTAAGATTACTTTTTTGCCCCAACAATAACAACCAGTAACATCCTGCCACTTAGGATTTGTTGTAAAAATGTTGTGGACATATCATTTCTCTTTAAAAATTTGTTATGTAACAAAATGAGAAAAGAGGGAGATGAAAAGAGAGGAAACGGACACAAATAGAAAGGTGACCGTAATATATATATATATATATATATATATATATATATATATATATATATTTTGATGCGATGACCGTAATATATTTGAACTTTAGAATCCTTTACTCTTCCCTCGTTGCCTTCCATCGAGACATATTACCTACCCAAAGACACTTATAATTTACTAATTAATGCACTTTTTTTGTTTGTATATATGAACTATGAATATTAGTTTTTAGAAATATGGTTTTCCAAAATAAGCAAATCAATGATGATTTAAAAATAAAGTTTGATTCTAAACATGTTTGAAACTATTTTTTTAACATATTATATAAAGATTTATAAGACTGTATATTTGTTATTTAAAGAATGTTAACTTATTAAAAAAATATAAATAGTTTATTTAATAAACATGTCGGATCAGGCCAAAATAACTCCCAAATATATCCAAAAACAAACTTTTTCATGAATTAATACTTTCATCTGATAATACCCACACTAATAAAGAAAGGAAAATCTTGTTATATGATCGGGTCAGAGCAAAATAACTCCCAAAGATGTGCAGAGACAAACTTTTCTCATGAATAAATACTTTCATCCAATAGTATTTCACTAATTGCCACAACACTAAAGAAAGAAAAATCTTGTTATACATTCTTTGTTACACACTCTATACATATTTTATTTGAAATCATGTTTTTAGCCCACCTGAAATTAAAATGTGTAGTCGTAAAAAAAAAAAATTAAAAAAAAAAGTGTAATATTAACGTCATGATAATCAATACTTACCCACTTTATTTGAAACCGTGTTTTTAGCCCATGTGAAATTAAAATGTATAGTCATCAAAAAGGAAAAAAAAAAAATGTAATAAGAAGGCTGTGATAATCAATACTTACACAGAAAGCGGTGGAACTTCTAAGGAGGCGTTTTGTACGGGGTAATGTTTTAGGATTTTTAGGAATGTTTAAAGATTCCTATATTTGTTTGCAAATTACGCTAAAGAATCAGATGGCAGGGGAATCCTTAAACCCCTCTCAGTAGGAATGTGGATTCCCTTTAAAACAGGTGGGAATCCAGATTCCCAAGCTTAAAAGAAATTATATTTTTTATAAATTGACAATTTTAACCATTTTTCCTTATCATTTAAGCAATTAAGATAAATTATAAAACAAATTATCAATATCTTCTATCTTGTCTTTATCTTTTTCCACCAAAACAACATAAACAGGATAAATAACTCTGCTAATAGTTATTTTTGTATTATTCTTGTCATTTTGAAATGTTAGATCACAATTTTAATGAATGTGTTGCTAATTAATAGTTTATATAATGTTTTTTATCTATCTATTTAGAGTAAGATATTTTTTTAAAGGACTAATTAATAGTTTATATATATTTTTTCAGTATTTATTTAAAGGAAGCTTTTTTTTTTTTTAAAGGACTTGGTACTTCACATTCAAATCTAAAGACAAAATGGAAAAAACAAATAATTCATTTAAGATTCCTGAGAATACACCAAACATTATTATCTCACATTCTTAAAAATCTCTTAATGAAACCAAACATAAGAATAATTACATTCCTAAAAATATGATTCTTAAAAATCTAGACGTCAAGAATAACGTGAATTCTCCGAACCAAACTCCACGTAATGTTTTTGTTCCAACTCGCGACTCATTGCATTGTACTTATCATATATAGAATAGAACCCGACCAACTATGACACCACGTGTTAATACCCTGCACTTGCAGGCTTTTTTGTTTTTGTCTTTGTTGTTGTTTGGAGGTATGTGTTTGTGTTTGGAAGTGTAAGTTGTCACCAGTTCAGTTCCTAAAAAAACAAAAAAATTAAAATCACCAAAATTCGCCACGTCACCACCACCCCCCCGCCTTCTTTGCTTTCCCTTTCATATCTCTCTGGCTCTCACCTTGGTCGCGCTTTTTTCTCCATTTCGATCCATCAAAAGTCAGTAAGGTTTACGTTCTTGTTTCTTTACTGACACCTTTCTTTCTGGGGTTAGTTACCTTTTTTTTTTTTTTGCCTTTTTTGTTCTTGCATTAAATTCATCTTTTTCCAGATCAGTTTGTGGGTATATTCTAACTGCTACGGAATCAAGCCGTTTTTTGCTGTTATTTTAGCTTGTTTTACGTTGTTGGGTTATGTTACTTTACCTTAAATCATGAATGTGCTATGAGAGTTGTGGAGAATAATTGGTGAGGAATTTGAGTCTTTTTTTTTTTTTTTGGGGTGTAAGATCATAAACATGTCTCGGAGTTCTGACACAACAAGGCGAACCCCACCTGGGATTTTGCTTTTGAGAAGCATTAGAGGCAAGGATTGGAGCTTTTCTACTTACAGATATGTGGTTTTGTTTGTTACATTCATTGCATATGCTTGTTATCATGCTTCTCGAAAACCCACTAGCATAGTTAAGAGTGTATTGTATCCTGATCCCAATAGGCCCCTTGGCAATGGGCAGTACCCTTGGCCAATTGCCAACGTGTTTATCAAGGAGAGATTTTCAGATACTGGCATAAATAGGATGAGGAACAAGGGTTGGGCTCCGTTTAATGGACCGGACGGGACATCAAAATTAGGGGAGATTGATGTTGCATTTCTAGCGTGTTACTCTTTGGGAATGTATGTCGCAGGCCACCTGGGCGATACGTTGGACCTTCGGTTGTTTTTGACGACTGGGATGATTGGGAGTGGAATTTTTGTTGGGATATTTGGGATGGGATATTTTTGGAATGTGCATGTGTTTTGGTTTTATCTTGTAATGCAAATGGTTGCTGGATTGTTTCAAGCAACTGGTTGGCCTTCGGTTGTTGCTGTTATTGGCAATTGGTTTGGGAAGAGGAAGAGGGGTTTGATAATGGGTATTTGGAATGCACATACTTCGGTTGGGAATATTACTGGATCTCTTCTTGCTGCTAGTGTCTTGAACTACGGGTGGGGCTGGTCTTTCATAGTTCCTGGTGCAGTAATAGTCATGGGAGGCATACTGGTTTACTCTTTCTTGCCTGCTTACCCTGAGGATATTGGATTTACTTGCCCACAAGGTTCAGCTACTACTATGAATGTAGCGGCAGAGCCTAATGATGAAGAAGCTCAGATAAGTAAAAGAAATGTTGTTAGAGGGGAAATAAATACTGCTTCCCAACATGGGTCAGTGGGAAGAAAAAGTGTCGGGCTCCTTGAAGCTTGTTCAATTCCAGGAGTGATACCATTTGCATTGTGCCTTTTCTTTGCGAAGCTTGTGGCCTACACGTTTCTGTACTGGTTACCATTCTATTTAAGTCAGACAGGTATTTTTCTGTCTCCCTAGTTTATGTATTACCTTAATCGTTATAAAGGAGCAAACTAATGTTACTTATAAACTTGTAAGATTTTACATTGCTATCTACTTTGTCAGTTTGCTTCTGATTTTTTTTAATGGTATTTATTGTCTTGTTTATTGACTCTGAGAAGCTTTCAAGTAATTGTGTGTGGTTAGAAATAGTCAAGATTGATGATGTAAAGGAGGCGAAAGTAGAGCAGGTGCTAGTTTACTGTGGGACTTGCATAATAAATTTTTTTTGTTTTTTTGCATTCTCAACTTAAACTTCCCTAATAGAGGTGAAACTTTAGGTGTCATTTTCAAAACAATGATTAATGGTTGTATGTTTCCAATTAATAACTAAAAGGAGGAGTAGATATAAGTGTTATATAATCAGAAAAAAAAAAAGAGAGTAAAACTAAAAGGACTGGATATAGCTCCTGTATCTTGTGTTTCCGTCATTCTGCTCCCTATTGTTGCATGTAGTTATAGCTAATTCTGTAATTTTTTGATTAATGATTCTTCATTTCATCAAAACATTCTAGAATAAGAGTGATCAATTCATCTGCTGTTGTACACTTATGTTGGTGTCATTGTCTTCATCCATGCATTGATCCAACTGTTTTTCAAAGTGAAAGGTGTTCACGAAAATTTTTTATTTTATTTTTGATAAGTAATAAAATGTTAAGATATTTTATTATTTTTTAATAGTAACAATAGAGTTGAAGTACCTTTCTAGGTGGTTCATTTTTCTGATAAAGATTATTACCATGAGGTAATTCATGCTAATTTCTTATGCATTCTATATGTGGATGGTAACAGCCATCAAAATTTATAAAATCGATTTTATTACTGCTTAAAATTTATGATTTCCTTATAAAGATTGCTTTCAGTAGTTAAACACTTTTTATGCACAACGCTGTTAAGTTTGCAATCATATATGAATTCTCCTGGGTAGATTCTTGTACCTGTTACTTGTCTTTGCACACTTTAATGATTCCATGGAGCCATATCCTGTTTAGGGTCTCTTTATTGCTTATAAATCATCTTATTCATCTGCTATAATGTTTCTATCTTTATTCTTTTTTATGATTTGGCAGAAATTGGTGGAGAGTATGTTTCTGTAAAATCCGCTGGAAATCTGTCTACTTTGTTTGATGTAGGGGGCGTTGTGGGGGGAATCCTAGCTGGCTACATGTCTGATAAACTTAATGCTCGCGCTACTACAGCTGCCAGCTTCATGTATGCTGCAATTCCTTCAATGCTATTATATCGAACATATGGGAGTGTTTCGAAGACTGTCAACATTGTACTTATGATGACTGCTGGCTTGTTTATAAATGGACCCTATGCACTCATCACCACTGCAGTTTCTGCTGACCTTGGCACACATAGTTCTCTTCGAGGGGATTCTCGAGCACTGGCAACAGTGACTGCTATAATTGATGGTACAGGATCAATGGGTGCAGCTCTTGGCCCTCTTCTTACTGGGTTCATATCTACAAAGGGATGGGATGCAGTTTTTGTGATGCTAATGATCGGTGCTCTTATTGCGGGGCTTCTTTTATCACGTTTGGTCATTGCTGAACTTTCTGAGAAAACTTGTAAACCAATGTCTCAATCCAGTGGCCAGCAAAGTGTTGGAGGTAATATTGTCATTCCCCTTCCCCACTCCCACTCCCACCCCACCCCTCTTCTCCCCTTCTCTCTTTCCTCCTTTCTTTAACACGTTCATCAACATTGCTGTTTCTTATTGTTTACTTGGAGAAGTGCGTGCAAACACAAACACCCCCCCCCCCCCCCCCCCCTTTCACACCCAAAAAAAGAAAAAAGAAAAAAAAAGAGTGAGATAGAAAGGAGCAAGTTTACCAATCAACAGAATGTATAAATGTAGCATAAACATTTACTCGATAAACAATTGAGACCCGTGTTTTAACCTCAGTCAGAAACTTTAAGGTATTCATTGTATTTAGGAAGATTTTTGTTATATAGGTGGATAGTGAAATAATTATATACTGTGCTAGTTTAAATACAGGGTAATTAGTAATTACTACAAGGGTAACTCATAATATTATTTGTAAAGTTCATATTGGCCCTAATATAAAAATGAAAAGATAGATTGATAAATATCTTAGACGGAAGAAAGAATGAAACATAAATATTCCAGATAGAAAGCTGATGTTCATCTTCTCGTTATCTATAGACTATATATAAAAATATTCTTGCAATGGGTTGTAGGTGTCCTTTAGTGTTTGAATAATAGCGATTCTCAATAGTATAAACACATTTAATGTTTCAGTTTCTATAGTTGCTTCTAACTTTCATGGATCACATGATTGATTCATTTAGATATCCCATCTTAGTTATTTCAAAGTTGGAAATTAAAGGGCATATTACATCAACCTCCCTTGAGGTTTCAAGAATTGACACTCACCCCCAAACTCTAGTCAAAACGACAACCTACCCTTGTGGTTTGTGATAAATGTACAGATAAGTCCTCCTCTGACATCGTTACTAACTCTAATAAAAATTCTATTTTTTTACTAATTTTTGTATTCACCATGGTTAAATGTAACCATTAAACCCATCACCTCTTAACTTTACCATCCTCTTGTCCCCTTAGCCTAGGAAGCAAATGCGAGGAGTTCTGGATTGCCTTCTAATCTTGCCATGTCTTGCTCATCTAAGTCACCTGAGCTTCTATCCGATCCCCCAACCTTGCGTCAGCCAAAATTACTTGATTCTTGAACACACAGCCACTCGAACCATTGTTACTGATAGTCAGCTTCATTGAATCCACAACTACACTAACTGCCAATCACTAAGTAGTCTACTTCATCTTTGGAGCCTAGCCCCCAATTTCTTAGAGAGACTCTCACATCTCAGAATTCCTCGCTTCACCTTGCAGTTTTCTTAACAAAAACACCAATTCACCATCGATTTTTGATATTGCACCCCTTAGCCTTGGAGTCCCACCTCATCCTTTCCATGCACTGAGCAGAAATTAATAGTTTGCCCTCTCCAACATCCAAGATCATGAAAAACATGCTCTGGACCCCAAAATCTCGGGCTCTTCTTCTGGAAGGAACTCCTTTAGAGCTCAGATTGCCAAACCTAACAAGATCCAGTTCATGCCAGTTTGTCAATCTGGTGGCAGTACTTCTAACTGATGACAGAATTTCTGTGTTTATTGATGCAACAGATTTTTCAACTTTGAATTGGATATTTGGATTGCTCTAACATGAAATTGGGATTTTTGGTGTATATTAGTTTTTTGGTTTTTTAGGCTGATGAAGTTCTTTGAGGTGAAAATTGGGTCAATCTAGAATGATAATTTTCTTCTTTGATGCAATAATTTTCTTTATTTGTAGCTCAATGTCAGCTTTCTATGGATGTTTGGTCTTTCAGAGTTTTTTAGGTTAAAAGTGATATTCACATGATTTGGATTGCTTTTTAAGAGGTTTTTGGCTGATTTGACTTTTGGGATATGAAAATTTGAAACTTTGGTGAATTGGTGAAGAATGGTCTACTTTTGGCAATTACATCGGTACTTAGATCTCATCTTTTGCTATTCACTGCTGTATTTGCTGTTTGTCCAATAATGTTCCTGAAATGGAGTTGGCTCATGATGAATTTGGGAGTGATTTATGATCCTTTGCCTACGTGAAAATGTGAGTGTTTATAATTTGATTAAATGTTTTGGGTGGAAGTTTGGGGACTTTACTGATCTGCAAAGGGAGAAACCATAGGAAAAGAGAGAAACCAAGTGAAACTGGATTGGCTGCTAAGAGAGAAACCAAGGTAAAGAAGAAGAAGCAGAGAACACAAAAAGAAAGAGAAAAGAAGAAAGGGGCAATTTGGAGATTCATTGATAACCCTTGGGCAATATGGTAGCTTTGATGTCATTGGGGCGAAATGGTGATTTTGTAGCATGGGGGTGGGGAACAAAACTTATGTTAAGGTTAAAATAGGAACATCAATAATTCACTACTTGACCAAGGGCAGGTTAATTTACATAAAAACCTAACTTCTTAAATCTAAGTTGGTCTTTGGGGGTTGACTATCATTTTGGCTAAAGTTTGGAGAGTGTGGATTCCTAAACCTCAAGGGAGGTTGGTATAATTTACCCAACATTTACTCAGTTTGATTATTGTGCAATCTTGAGTGACTTGGGGTAGTCTGGACTGTTTATGGGAGTTGAATTGTTACCCAGTGCAAGTATTGTGTACTAAGATGACAATATTACTCACAAGTCACAAATGTGCTACTCTTGAGAAATCTTTGATTTAATGGTCTTTGGCTTTGCCAAAGAAAGTTAAATGGTGTCTGATACAGCCCATGTCTACAGATTCTTAAAACTCCATTCTTCTAATCCTAGTAACTGCCAAAGAAAGATAAATCCAGATTGTATTCATGATAAAACCCAATATCAATCAATGACATCTCATCTATTTTTTTTGGATCAAGGCCCCAGATTTCTCATGTTGAATTCCTCCTACTCCTGGGTAGGTCCAGATGTAGAATATCTAAGGCATGGTATAGCAATTCTTCTATTTCCATGGATCTCGGGTTCCAATTTCTGATGTAGAATTTATTCAGTCTACAGCCAGATCAGAATATTTTGACACAAGGAAGCTATACCTATTGCTAATATTATTGATAGTAAAATGTTCAGTACACATCCTTCAACACACTCCCTCCTCCCTAGGTGCCAAGAGTGGGAGCAACAGTGGACTTTTTAAATTTATCTCTAGACAATAGGCAGCCTCTTGTGGCAATCTTGGAAGATCAGTGAGATTTGTTGTAATCACGATGATGCGAATTTAATGTTTTTTTTATCTCACGGGAGGAGCCATAGGTAGGTTATTTTTTCAGTATCTATTGTTCTGGAAGGGGTGGACCTCTTGAATAATTAACAAACTTATTGCTTCTTCTTGTTTTATTGGGGAAAACATTATGCTTTTCTTCTGCCTTTTATTTCAAAATCACCAATTAAGAGGACAAGTGCATTGTTTTGTGCCTTACTGGATTTCAGTTTTCTCATTTCATATGTGAGTGGCATAATCTTTATTTTACTTCAAGAAGTTTTTTAAATATTAGCTAAAATAAGAAGATTGAAAGAGGTAAACTTGGTTATTTTGAAGCTTAAAAAGGCCTTTTTCTCTTAAGATGGCCTAGATCAGAGTTTATTGGGGAAGAAAATTAGATGAGGTAATGAGAGCACAAAAATAGGCAATTTCAAGGGCTCAGGCCCAGTGCCCTTGAAATGTCTTAAATTACAAATTGAAGCTTCTACTTGAGTGAAGGTAGCCTGAAAGAGTAATAATAAGGCATTTATGAAGGAAAATATGTGAGAAGTAATGAAGAAGTTGGGTTAACCGCCATGTCGGTTCAACAGATTAATGTACTGTTCAGAAGAGGTACTTTATCCTAGAAGTGTGCTAGCTTATTGTTTATTTTGATGTTGTGCCTTTGGATAGGATCATAATTTGCTAGCATCTTCAACCCTACCAACATCACTCTTCTTCGTTTTCCTCTTTTTTGTCGAAGTATCCATTTTGCATCACTGCTGTAATACCTATTCTCCCAGTAATCTGTAACCATTACATTAGTTTTGAACTTACAAGTGATCTCTTCTTTTGCAGCTCATGTGACTCAACCACTTCTAAGTGATCGTAGGTGATAATGAGGTATTTAATAGTACGGCATGGTTCCATGAACCTTGATGTTGTTGAGGAAAGTATAGAAAAAGGCTAAACATGCAAGTGGTAAATTGTATTTTTAAATATTTCTGAGATTTAATGAATTTATTTGTAACTTCTAGCATGTGTACATTGTCTTTTTTTTGATAAGTGTGTACATTGTCTTTATTGTACACAAACTGATAAGAAATGTTTAGATTTTGTCTAGTTTGGTTCACTGGGCTTTCCAAGCCAGTTGACTTTTGAGGAACCAAGTTGAGCTGTAGTTACAGACTTACAGCTACTGTTGCAGATGGAACCCGAGTTTTTTTGTCAAACCGTATTTCTTATTGCTTGTTCAGTTTTGTGCTATTCTAATAGTCCAAAATGATTGAACTTGGCAATAATGTTGTATTTAGCTTTTTGTCAAGCTCAATTCAAAATCCTTTTTCCATAGTGAACAGGAAACAAGTAACATATGAGGCTGAGAAAAGGAATCTCCTATCATTGTCATTATCATTATCCTTAATGCTTAGGATCATGGTTATTTGCCACTCAACACTAATTGGGTCTAAACTTGACTTGCAACTTCTGCTCTATTGTTTGCCTAATGTTTTACGAGACTTAACTATATCATGTTCCTTATCTGCATAATGTGAGGTTTTAGTAGCTGCCTTCTTGGAGTAATCTCATACGAGTAGTCTTTGAATAAAAGATGATTTTTTAATTTTTATTAATAAAGTGGGGTTTGAATATTACAAATTTAAATGCACTAGAAACCCTAACCCTAGCAAACGTGTAGTAGTGTATTCTAAAGTAAAGGAAAATCAGTTAGAACTCCTCCAAATATTAAGAAATAAAGAAAATGAAAAAAGACAATTGACAAGGGCTGGACTAGAAAAGCATAAAAATTATGTTGGACTAGAAAAAGATCATGACTAAAAAAGAATAAAACAATGTTGGGTTAGAAAATGGTCTTGAGACTAAGCTCTGTTATGGTCTGATTATTTGGGCTATCACCCAACTAAGCTATGTTGTGGTCTTATTATTTGGGCTATCACCCATCTGTTTGTTCAGGGAGATCTATAGAAACTTGTTCTACATTAGTCTCCTCCACTTGTAAAGAATTTGACATCAAATTAAGTTCTAGTTTTAGGTAGAAGGCTCGTAGAAGTCTTCGAAATTGCCGTTAAATCTGGTAGATCAAATACATTGTCAATTCTGTTTTGATAACTTTTCTAGTTTATTCATTGGAACAGAATATATTGGTACAGTCTATTTTGACATATCATTTTTGGATTACCACTAAATATATGCAAGTCTTCATCACATAAAACTATACCATATCATCATTACATAGCATAACATGTCATATATGAGTAAATAATATATACATATACATATACATATACATATATATAGGGCTGTCCAAACAACTTGTAGATCCGATCCACCCAGCCAAACCGACCGGACCCGAATCGTCTGCCACTCAATCCGACTACTCCAGCGGCCGACGGTAGGTCCTTACTTTCCAAAACCAATATCAGTGGATCGAGTGCAGGTCTCTTCCTCCAATACGCGAGCCACCTGACCCGACCGCCATATAAATGGGTTTAAAGGTCTGAAGTTTGTTAACTAGTCTCATTCCAGTCCTTACGTTTCAAAATCATACTCTCACTCTCAGTTCTTACTCTCACTCTCTCCTCTCAGTCTCACGATCTCTGCTTTTCACTAATGTTTACTCTTCGCTGATCCTGCTCATCGTTGATCTCTGCCTCTGCATTGTCGATCTCTACCTCTTTGTTGTTGATCTGTGCTCTTCATCGTCGACCTTCGTTCTTCGTTTGCAACATCCTAGCTCGTCTTCACCTCCATCTCTTAGATTTGATCTTTCTATTTCATCTCTTAGGTGTGGTTATCTATGTAATTGTTGTTTATTGTTGTTTTTGTTCTTTGGATTGGTGGATCTAGTCTTTGGGTTTGTAGATCTTCTCTTTTGGTTTGTAGATCTGTTGATTTTGTTCTTCAGGAATCAAACTTTAGTGTTTGATCTTTGTATTTCGATCGAAATCAAAGTCGACTGACGCCCACTCGAGCTAGATCCGACTCGACTGGTGGCTTTTCGCGGTCGGCGGCGGGCCTGGAACTTCTCCACCCAATCTGATCGGGTCAGTTGCGGGTTGGGCACAAACCCGACTTGTGGACAGCCCTATATATATAGGTCATATGCTAATAAAGTAAATAAGAAAAACACATTCTTAATGAAAAATAATGAAAAAATTCGTATGTAAGTTAGTAATAAAAGAAATGGGTTTGAGATAAAAAAAACAATGATTTGTTTACATACCAGCCGAAATCACCATACCTAATGGGCGGAAATGAATAGAAAGAATTGATTTGGGCCGGAATTTAGAACGAGATGGAATAAAAGGGTGATTTGTATCAGTTAACTAATAGGAATAGAATTTTCTGATAACATTGCCTTTTTTTTTTGTTTTTGTTTTTGTTGGGGTTTAAGCATATTATACATTCCCACTAGAGATCTCTCTTTCCCCTAATAGACCATAATCATGTCACCCTCTTTGAAGATCTCTGAAGACCTTGCTACGTCCATGTTTGTCAGTTGCTACTTTGTATTTCACATTGAATCTTCCAATTTTTGCTTGATCTCTGCATGGATTGCTTGAACTTGCCTGTGCCATATTTTTAGTTGCCACACTTGTTCTAGGAATTTTAGGAAGGCGAACTAAATCTAATGCACGTTTAGGAGACCTTTCATATACAATTAAAAAAGGTGGTCAAGCAAATTCTACTTGTGTGTAGTCTCCCATTGCTTAGGCTTGTCTGTATGGGAATGTGTAGTGCTGCTGAAGTTAAAAGAAATATCAAACATCTGCCATATGGTCTTCCAAAAATGACATAGGAACTTGGGATCCCGATTTGATGTAATAGATCTAGGAACTCTGTTGTGTCGAACAATTTCTTTGAAAGATAACCTTGCGACATGTGATGCATTTGATATTTTCTTGCAAGGAATGAAGAGAGCCATCTTCAAGTACCTGTGAACTGTAACAAAACCAAATGCTAATTTACATCGTTGTCTAAGGCTTGAACTACGTACTAGTAAAAAAACCCACACATTTTTGGAGAGATTTGCCCCAAAATTTGCTAATAGAGATTACTCCAAGCTGATCCATCCTCCTCACTGGGCCGCAAAACCCCCCAAACCAATCACATTGTTGCCCGTGGTGAAGAGAATGAGCAAGAGCTGAGATGGGAGAGAGGTAGTACAACGAAGAGGGAGAAGAGGAGTCTAAGTTCAGGAATGAAACAGAAAGAAGTGGCGTTTGATTTTAGGTTAGAGGAGAGAGAGAGAAAAAAGAGAGAGCCAAATGGGTTGTAATAACTTAATATAATATATAGGATAATATTAAAATAATATAATAGAAAGCTATAGTAATCGTGTATATACACGGTTATTAATTCACTGTTATCGTAGCAAGTTTGGATATTTACAAAGTTATACAAGGTTTGATGCGTGTGTTTTTTATGCTATATTGTGTAATTTTTTGCACTTTTTATATTTTAGATCCACTGATGCAATTGCTCTAACATTTGTGTCCAAAGTAGGCCAGTCATAAAATCCATAGACAAATTTTCCCAAACTATTTCAGGAATGTACAAATCGTTATTCTGAGACTAGCCTTCAGTTGTCCGGCAAGTAGAGGACTTCCTTACCAAATTTCCTTCATCTCTCTTCAAATGGGGGTGAACATTACAATTCTTCTACACCAGCTATCATCTTATCAGTTAGGTGTCTAGCAAGACCACCTCCATGCAAGTCATGAATTATCTTCTCTTGTAATAAAGTCCTAAAAATGCACAAACTGGTTCCCACGGATCAAGTAACTCTCATAAATGTGGAATTAATTCTTCAATAGGTTGCTTTTGTACCCATTTGGCTCCAATTTCACTAAAATCTTCACTCTAGACTAGTAGTTGACAGCACCCATCACACAAGTAGAGGAAATCACTCTCTGTGATCCTAGCACCATTGAAAAAGAGGAGCATATCAAGGAACTCACTCGCCATGATCCAAGCACCCTTAACACAGAAAGATATCACTCGTTAAGATTTTCAAAACCAATCGAAAATGGTTGTGTTATTGTTGGAAAGTTTTAGTTGTGTGTGCATAATTATCTCTTATGTTTCTTCTATGTCTTTATAATACCTTTTGTAACCTTATGTATATAAGAAATACAATTTTTTTTCTCTCTCTCTCTCAACCTGTGAGATAGAAGATAGTTGGGTCCGTTTGGTAACGTTGTTTATATTTTTTAGAAATATGTAGGTGAAAAAGTGTGTAAAAATACGTATAATGTTGTTTAAAAACTGAAAAGTGTTGCTCAAACAACCATACCAAATGGCCCTCGAATTTCTCAAAAATCTTTAGTATTTTGTTGCAGATGGGTTTCAAAGTGGTTCTCAAACATTCCAAAATCAAGTGGCGACTTCTTTCCGCCTTGACCTACGAGGCTTGCAGTGTACTCCTATCTTATGTGTAGGTCGGTTCACACTAGTTAACCGGTTTATTTCATTGTGATCCATCATCGTAAACCTTGATTGAAAACAATGGGGTCTCGACTAGGGGTGTTCGCGTTGTGGTGCGGTGCGGTGCGGTTTTGGGCCATTTTTAGCACCACACATTGCGGTGCGGTTTAGCTAAAATTATAACTGCATCACACCTTATTTTTGCGGTCACATGTGTGGTGCGATGCGGTGTGGTGTAGGTTAAAGTTTAGCCAAAACTATAACCACACCGCACCTTATTTTTGCGGTCACATATGCGGTGCGGTGTATAAGATGCGGTTTGAATGATTTGAAGTTAGTATATTTTTCAAATTTTTGGCTTTTTCTACCCAGCCCAAAACTAATTTTTTCCTTTCTTTTGGTCCAAGTTTTAAACTATTGAGCTAGTTTTTCTTTATTTTGGGCTGGTTTTCCTAATCAACACTTGTTAGAGTTATTAAATTATTATTATTTTTTTGAAAACTAGGATTATTAAACTATTAATTATATATTTAATATTAAAAATAATTAAATATATTAATATATAGAGAGAGGGTGCGGTGCGGTTTGTGCGGTTTTCTTATTGTAAAACCACAAACCGCACTGCACTATGCAGTGTGGTGCGGTGCGGTGCACTATTACTTGCGGTGCGGTGTGGTTATGCCATTTTGTTGGAGGTTTTGGTGTGATTTTTGTGATTTGTGCGGTTTATGCGGTTTGGTGAACACCCCTAGTCTCGACTAAGATGCTCATAAGTCATAAGTATCCCCACTCAAACTTTAAAAGGCTAGACTGATTATTTCTATTTACTACGTTACATTACTCTTGAATCTCATTCAAAAGAGAAAAAAAAAAAAAAAAGTCGTGTTATAAGAAGTTTTTTTTTTTTTTTTTTGGTTGAGAAAGATGTTATTTGAAGTCATTGTAGATCCCAATTGAAACCAATGGGGTCCCGACTATTAAATAAATTCATGTGCCATTCACATGGATTTGCCAACGTGATTTTATTTTTATGCATGCGTAAATAGACATTTGATTGAAAGATGTAAAAACTATTTTTTGTTGGTAATAAGTGATGGAAAAACTTTTATTATTCAGAGAGATGTATATTGGTACCTTTTATTTTTATCCAATTATAGACAACTTAAAAAAAAAAAGTGGCTATGAAATATATTTTATTTTAGATTGGCATATAGTATAATATTATACTATAGTACTATAATGGTAGGGTATTTAGGGTTTGAGTGATAGTCCATGGTATTGAGACTTGAGAGTTAACACCCTCTATAATGCCTAGTGTGGTTCCAATCCCACCTCACTTCTCCCTCATTATTTACCAAGCAAAACATTAAAAAATAAAATTGTATGTATGGTCTATTTATTTTCCATGTGGGAATCTTAAACAATTACTTACGTCCAAAAAGAAGACCCAGCTAGCACTCGGTTCTTCAACACATCTAGTTTCATGTCAAGTCAAGCTCTTTGGAAGCTGAATTATTCATTTTATATAATTATATTGTAATGTGAAAAATGGAGTTGAATGATTTGAGGGTATGTCTATGTCATGTCACAATATTTACGGGCAACTCTTAATAGTACCTCTGCAAATTTTTTTGCTTAGAATCTAATGATCGTCATGCAATGAAGCTGACAAAGGTTGAGCCACCATAATCATATCGTTTTCCCCAGAAATTTTATGTTCCACATCTCCTTGTTCCATATCTCCTTTCATATCATGCAAAAATTCAGAAGCTTCATAATGACTGGTGATGTAATTTTGGAACAACTGCCTCGAAATTAGGTAACAGTAAATTATTTTACTAATTGGCATGAGATTTATGAGGTTTTATTTCGGGCAGCCAATAAATTTGGAGGTGTAAGGCGATTCAATGGGACTTTTTTATTATCATTTAAATAATATTAAATTTTATAATTTTTTAAAATTCATTTTTTTATTTCCTTTTTTTTTTGGTTTAGAAAAAAAGTTAAAGTTATAATAAATTTTACTACAAAAAACTTATAAATGATGTAGTAACGAATGTGATCAGTGACACTTCAAGACGATGTAATAAACAAGTATTTTAATAAATAATAAAGATATTATAAAATTTACAACCTAGGCTTACAAAGATGTATCACCAATCAACAAAAGCAATTCAAAAATGTATTTAATAGGTTGTTGAAGCTTACAAATTTTTATTAATTGTCACATTAATTTGTAAAGGTTATGAAGTAAAATTTATAGTATTTTTAGCATTTTTCTACTTGAATTACTTTTTGTTATTAGTGACACATATATTTGTAACACTTATATATTTAAAGTTGTCTTTTCTCTAGTATTATTCAATTCTAATTTTTTTTTTCTATATCTCCAAAAAAAATTAAAAAAAAAAATCAATTTTTGCATTTTGGGGCCTTTCTCTTGTAGGAGAAAATACACTATGCATGATATACTTCCACCTCTTATAGAGGGCTCTAGGCAATGGGTTAAGTGGCCTAGGCATAGGGCGGTCCTGATTTTATTGTTCATTGAGGGGACCACTGATGTACATTAAACACTAAAAACAAGATGCTGATGTACAAAGATTTGTACAAATAGGATATTTCTTTTTTTGGTAAACTGAAGATTATATTAAGACAAAGGAATTAAAGGTTCAATACAGCGCCTACTTAAATACATTCCTGCAAAATCAAAATCAACAAAAGACTGTATTTCCACAAGCGGACAGTCATAAACAGTAAATTCCATAATACGAATAGGATATTTCTTGAAGTAAATCGAGTGCTTTAGCCATGTACAGCCTATCATACTACAGAAAACCTTCCAAAATTCTTTAAACCCAAAGCATTTGCTCTAGGTGTTCACGTATTAAAAGTTCTGGTAATTCATAAAGTATTGATGACGATTTTATATGGTGTATGTGTATCCAGTGTCTTATTTAAAATTTTAAATAATAAATTCATGAAATAAAATCTTAAAAGTGTAAAATAGATAGACTCTCATCAATGAGGGTGGTATGTGCTTGTTTTTCTCGCCATAATGAAGCACTTGTGTGTCTGGCTTATGTGTAGAGACTTCCACACTGTAGAAGATGTTATTCTCTCTCCTCCAACCTTTTTTTTTTTTAATTACTAAAAAAAGAAAAAGAAAAAGGGAATAGAATCTCTTAACTTTACTTGAATAATCAGTATCTTGAGAAGCCAAATTATTGAGGTGGCTGAGTTTAAAGTTTAAACCAAGTCTACCGTCATTACTTGGCAACAAAAATGTGGTTTTTCCAGCTATGTGGTGGGGCAGTACTCGCAGTAGGAGCCTTCTTGCAAAGCAACAATAGGTTGTTTTCTGCGAAGCTGTTAGAAGATATCAGAAATTGTTTGTATGTAAACCAGCCCCACACCCGTGCTGGTTAACATTTGCCATAATTTAATTACAAGCGGTATATGTGATGTGATTATGTGAATACGACAGCTTCCAGAACCTGCCTCGAATTGCTGCTGTTGAGATCAAAACATTAAAAACTTGTTATGTCCTGTTTGAAAGCTCCAAAATGGACGTATGATATTAGTGATAGAGAATTGATACAAAGAAAATAATTTGGAAATATAAACTGTAAAATTTATGCAAAAACCTAGAAAGCAATCAATACATGGACACAGACATGAGTATGAGTATAACACAATGACATAAGAAATTTTTGAAAAATTATAATATATAACGGCTAGTATGATAAATGACACATATACGACATTCTAAATAAAATTTCTGTACTTCTTAAATAAAAACATAATCTTGACTTTCCACAAGATATCTTCATTGACTCTCTCTCTCTTTGGTTTATCTTTGACATGAAAAGTTAGAGTGTTTATTTGACGAATTGTTAAAACTCTTAGCAAAAGATGCATATTTAATAATATAAGCTATTTGGGCCTATTTGGTAAAAGATTTCAAATAATAGTGTTCAATATTTAAACACTGAAATTGTGAGAAAAAAATGGTGTGTTTGGTAAAGTTGTTTAACTGAGAGTGTTCGAGTTATAGTTCTCAATTTACAAACATACAGGTGTGGGGTTTTCTTTTTATTACACTTTTTTGACTGACATGTTTACCCGTCATTCTAGATCAAAATCCGGTTTCCTCTAGGAATAGTTGCCTTCTTTTAAGGAAAAAGTTAATGGATGTTTTAAGGGTATTTGTGAATTATTTTAAGAAAGATTTTATAGGAAAAGAAAAAAATAATAATTAGAGGTTGTTTGGTACATGTATTTAAACATATGTTTTTAGTTTTTAAATAATTTTACACGTATTTTTACATATTTTTTTCACCCACATATATTTTCAAAAAATACAAACAACGTTACTAGAACAACGTTACCAAATGACCCCTTAATGTTTTGAAATTTTTTTCTTCATAAAAGTGATATCAAATTTTTTTTAAAATAGTTTATTAACAATTAACTAAAGACATCCATTAATATAACTATTCTTCTCATTTTTAACAAAAAGGACCCATTATTTTGAAGCTCCAGTGAGTCAGGTAGAGTACATTATCCATACGCCCTTTTCTAAATTCGATAATTTCTCTACAAGGGGACAGAGTTCATAATTGAACCACTTGGTGAGCTGTATGGAACATTATAACATGTAATTAATGGTATTTGTCCCAATTCTATAACATGGAAATGACATACTCTGGTAAAATTAAATCAATCTAATTAACCCGGTCCCCACATCTTCATAGACTTTTCCCTGAGTCTTCAAGTTCGACCTCTTTGTAATTTTGTATAATATCTATAATGGATTCATGGCCAATTGGGATTGATTTCGATCTTACAATTATTGACCCTTTAAAAAAGAATTTTAATTTTAGTTTAAATCATTGGATAATAATATATATGTTGGTTCATACTTGGGCAAACGCAAACGCCGCAAACCTGTGGATAATGAACGTTCTAAATTAATTCTTTATTTGTTGCTTAAGGAATATACTTTAAACTTTTTTTTTTTTTACAGGAAAATATACTTTACACTAAATAAATACATTTAATAAAGATGCTCATGCGTAGGCACGAATAGCACGTAATATTCTTTCTAAATTAGTTTGGTTTAGAAGAAAGAAAATTATATAAATAAAATAATAAAATACATTGCATACTGCATCGATCCACTTCCTGTCACGCGTCATTTTTTTCTTCTTCTGGGTACCCAAAGTTATAAAAAAAAAAAAAAAAAAACCCAAAATCAGATGCATGACATATTGTAATTGATGTAGAATAAAATGTTCTATAAGCTAGCCACACAAAATGATGTTTGAAGTTTGTAGTGTGCAATTGACATTGGTGGGGTGATTTTTAGCCAACACATGTCTTTTTCTCCTATAATATTTCTCTTTAGAAAAGGTTTGATTCCAAATATATTTAAAGCTATCTCGATCAAACTCATGAGGTGGGGATTAAATAGACTATTTATGTATAATTTTAGTTTTTTTTTTATTAAAAATGTATAGTTTTAGTCACATAACTTTTATAATGAACTATATGACTTGTTTAAATAATACACATGGATAGTCTTATAAATCACCATGTAATAGATTGAAAAAGATAGTTTCAAACATATTTGAACTTATGGTTGCTAAAACAGTTGCCTTGCCACATCGACAACAACCTTTGGGAAAGGAATATTAACGTTACAAAACAAAAATGCCCAAATAATGTCACCTTGAGAATCTACAATTCGCAACAACTACTACTTTAAGCAATTGATAATTTTAAATTTATGTAGCACTAATTAGAGTCCAATTACACTAACGAATTAACTACAAATTTGATTTGAAGGACAAAAATCCTAACACAGAGTTTAAATGGGTTGTAGAAATGTGATTCTGTCAAAATCTCCAGTATACTTATCTTTGAGGGGAGTTCCTAG
Source organism: Castanea sativa (assembly GCF_040712315.1). Taxonomy (NCBI): domain Eukaryota; kingdom Viridiplantae; phylum Streptophyta; class Magnoliopsida; order Fagales; family Fagaceae; genus Castanea; species Castanea sativa. Next base: position 9,024,581 of record NC_134022.1, read on the forward strand.
TTGTCCTTCCCAGAGCCAAAAGGACCCTCTCAAAATTTATTTCCATCCTATTGGTACCATTAAAACAACAACAGCAACAAAACAAAAAGGGGAGACACATTATTGGAGGGGTCTAGTAGGTACTAGATGGCAATCATAGATTTAGCTGAATGTTTCATCATGTGTCACCTTACTCAAGTTTTATTTATTTATTTATTTATATAGTTTAATACTTTTTTATATAATTCTATAACGCAAGTTTTGATATTTTTAATGGAATTATTCAAGATTTAAATTCTTCATTTATATTATTAATGTGATGTGACATACTTAAAAGTTCTAAGAAATGCATGGGAAAGTGTATCAGATTTGTTAGAAATACTGAATTGAATAGTATTGTATTTCTCAAGTAAAATAATATACATGAGTGCCTTTATATAGGAGGCATATGAGTGCAGTACAAGTAGTACAGTGTGCAGTACAAGTAGTACAGTGTGCAGTACAAGTAAGTGATCTAAATGGGCCAAGCCCACATATGAGTGTACGTTAACATCCCCCCTCAAACTCAAGGTGGATGTGAGACCAACTTGAGGTTGTCAACCAAATCACGAAGGCGTCCCTTAGGATGGGACTTGGTGAAGATATCTGCAAGTTGATCTTTGGAGGAGACAGAGAAGAGCTTGAGAGCACCATGAACAAGATGATAACGGATAAAATGACAATCAATCTCAATATGTTTAGTCCGTTCATAGAAGACATCATTATGAGCAATGTGAATGGCACTCTGATTATCACAATAAAGAGGTGTAGCAGAGGATGTAGACACACCTAAGTCTGTAAGACGCCATCGTAACCACAGAAGCTTAGATGTGGTATCGGCAAAGAGCACGATATTAAAAAACCGCTCGCATGCGGAGCGGGCCACGAAAGGTTTGTTTCTTACTTCGCCAAGAAATCAAGGAAGAGCCAAGTAGAAAACAATAGCCGGTGGTGGACCTACGATCGGTGGGATCTCCCAATTGTCCGGCATCGGAGAATGCACGAAGTACAAGAGGAGATTGAGGGGCGAGTAGAAAAGGCCATGGAAGAGAGTGCCCTTCAAGTAACGGAGAATGCGCGAACGAGCGGCGTAGTGAGTCGACCGTGGAGCGGACAAATGCGGGCGACCCGATGAACGCATAAGAAATGTACGGGACGAGTAGCTGTGAGATAAACTAGGCCGCCAACTAATTGTACGTAAAGAGAAGGATTAGACAATGGTTTCCCACAGGGAGTCGGATGCGCATTAAGCTCAGCGGGGTGTCAACGGTTTCTTTGTCGGTGGGTCCGACGAGACAAAAGATCGAAGCATACTTGGCTTGAGTAATATAAAGACCATGCGAGGAACGAGTGATTTCAAGCCCCGAAATAGCTAAGATGTCCAAGATCTTTCATCTCAAGCTGTGACTAAGAAAATCCTTGAGTTATTGTATGCCTTTAAGGTCATCACAGATTATGATCATATCATCCACATAGAGGAGAAGTAGAATGGTGCCTTTATCGGTACGACGAAGAAATAAGGCGGCATCATAAGGATTGGCAAAGTGTAACCCAAGCGAGAAATAGTAGAGCTAAATTTTGCAAACTGTGCTCGAGGAGCTTGTTTAAGACTATACAATGCTCGGGGAAGGCAACAATCCTTGTTGGAGTCAATGGAGAGACTTGGAGGAGGTTGCATGTAAACTTCTTCACTCAAGTCCCCATTAAGGAATGCATTTTTAACATCCATCCGAAAAAGATCCCATTTTCTAGCGGCGAAGAAGGCGGGGAGGGCACGAACGGATGAGATGCGGGCAAATTTGGTGCAAAGGTCTCTTCATAGTCAATCCCGTACTCCGTGTAAAACCTTTTGCAACAAGGCGAGCCTTATAGCGCTCGATGGACCCATCCGAGCGAGTCTTAATCTTGTAGATCCAACACAACCAACCACGGTTGATCCCGGGAGGGAGAGGAACTAAGTCCCAAGTATGGTTTTTGGTTAATGCATCAATTTCCTCTTTCATTGCAACCTGCCATAAAGGGTCGAGTGGAGGCCTCACGATAGGTTTGAGGCTCGTGGAGTGTAGCAAGTGCGGTGTAACAATGGTAATCGAGTAAATGTGTAGGAATGGATCTTACCGGGTTGGTGACGAGGTGGAATGTCTTGTGGAGGTGGAAGGTCTTGTGGAGGATCTTCGGGCGGAGCGGGAGCGGGGGACCTAGGCTCGAGTTGGGATAGCTCGTCATCAAATCGCTCATCTTCGACCCGGCCGGAAGAGACATTGAAAGGATCGGGTGTTTGTATAGAAAAGTCTAAAGGAGGATCGATAGGAGTTGGAGAAGGAACATGAGACTCCTCCGGAAAGACTTCAGTACAGATGAGGTAGTGAGGGAAGAACGAAAATGAGAGAGTTCAACAAACAAGCGGTGTTCCAAAGACAACATTACGAGAAACACGAAGGCGATGAGAGACAGGATCATAACAGCGATACCCTTTTTGTGTTTCGCCATAACCAAGGAAACAACAAAGTCTAGATCGAGGCTCAAGTTTGTTGTGCTCATGAGACTGAAGAAGAACGAAACAAGCAGATCCAAAAAAACGAAGGTGATGATAGTCAGGGGGTGACCCAAAGAGGCGCTCATACGGAGTTTGATTATGGATGACAGTGCTTGGAATGCGGTTAATGGTGTGAACAACATGAAGAGCAGCTTCACCCCAGAATGGAGGAGGAACCTTGGCAGAAAGAAGAAGAGTACGAACAGTGTCAAGAATATGACGAAGTTTACGTTCAAATTTCGACCATTTTCTTTGAGAGGTACCTGGACAAGTTAGATGATGTACAGTGCCATAGGAGTGTAACAGAGCTTGAAAAGCATATTGAGTGTATTCAAGAGCATTATCAGAACGAAATATTTTAATTCTTTTGGAGAATTGGGTTTCAACCATTTTTGCAAAGTTACTGTATATTGGCAAAATTTCAGAACGAGATTTCATAGGAAATATCCAACTATAACGAGAATAATCATCGATGAAAACAACAAAATATCGAGATCCACCAATACTAGCAACAGGAGAAGGTCCCCAAACATCAGAATGAATTAACTCAAAGATACTATTAGAAATAGAATCACTATTATTAAAAGGTAAAGCTGGTTGTTTTCCTAACTGGCATGAAGTACAATCAAAATTGTCTTTGGACACGAACCCTAACGAGACCCTTAGAAGCTAACTGTTGTACCCGAGAAGAGGGTGCATGACCAAGAACGAGAGTGCCAAAGTGAGAGAGAAGGTAGGGGAAGACACGCTTGCCGGCGAGCGGCGGCGGCAACGTACACGGAGCAACGGGTGAAAGATGAAGATTATCCACGCGGAAACATACGCCCAACTACGAGGCGGTCTCCAAGCTCTTGCCCGTCCTCGGATCCCGCACAATACACCCGGAATAGTCAAAAATAAGGCGATAACCTAGTTCAGCTAATTGTCCCACGAGAACACAAATTATAGGATAGGTCGGGAACATGGTAGACCACAGGAACGAGAGAGGTTGGAGGTTGAAACAAAACCAAGACTATTCCCATGCATGGTGGAACCATCGGCTATGTGAATATTGAGGGGATGTGGAGCGGGATTAAGTTTGGAGAATAAGGACGAGTGAGGTGTCATGTGATTGCAACAGAGTGCGAGTCAAAAAGCCAAGTTTGAGACTTACGGGTAAAGCGGGAGAGCGTGGAAAGAGATGCATTACCGGCCATACGAACGGCTTGAGCTATGATCTCCGTAGGTCGGTAGGTGAGAGGTTGATAGTGGATCCGGAAGGCGGGACTCGCTGAAATGGGAGGCATGGGCGGAGTAGACTCGGTGTTAGCAACCGGCGGTAGATTTGTTGCGACGGTAACAAGTCTCAATAGTGTGGCCGGTGGCGCTTGCAATAGTTGCGAGAACTTTTTATTGGTGCATGCCGGCCGATTCTTGGAGCCGGAAGAATCACCCGAGTGCCGAGGTTGCTCTTATGGAAGGAGTAAGGGCCAGAGAAAATTAAACTTATCCCGGGCTCGAAGAGTTGCAAGGCGAGCTTCTTCTGCGACTAACTCATTCACGGTAGTATCGAGAGGAGGAGGACAACGATTCGAGAAGGCGGCCTCGAATGGGCTCATAGTTCTTGTGGAGTGACATCGGGAACTCATAGAGACGAAATTCATCTCTAATAGCGGCATATTGTTGGGCATCTTTTGAGCATGCCCAAGTTGGATCGAAGGAATCCGAATTTGGTCCCAAATGAAGCGAAGGCGATCATAGTAGTCATTGATGGGCCGCCGGTTCTTGCACCGAGTTGATGCAATTCAACCACTAACTGATATTTCATGGATCCGTGAGTGGTAGAGTATCTTTGGGCCAACATATCCCATGCCGATTTCGCATCATCAAAGCTTGACAAATTGGAGATGGAGGGAATGAAAGTATTTCGAATCCATGTGAGGATCATGTGATTGTGACTATCCCATTCAATCATGCGATTGAGAAAAACAGCATCTTCTTCACTTTCCCCCTTCACAGGAATAGTGATTGCACCAGTGCAATAATGCCAGAGCATGCGACCCTTAGAAGCTGCGCATAGCTTGAGACCCAGAGATAAGTAATTCCTAGTCCCTCCAATACGATTGATGGGACGAGGAAGAAAAACATCCTTTTTATCCATTTAGAGACACAATATGCAAAAACAGACTGCAAAAATGAAATCTACGCGAAAAACTGAGTAAGGAGAACCTGGCCCGAAAAAGTCAACTCCAGAAAAGTCAACGGTCCAAGTCAACGGTCAACGGTCAAAGGTGACGTCAGCAGCGCGCTGGAAGGTGACGTCAGCGATGACGTGGCAAGCTGACGTGGCAGGCTGACGTGGCAGGTGACGTGTCTAGGGCTGACGTCAGCAGGATGGACCTGGCGCGTGACGGCGCGTGGTAGCGCGTGGCGGCTCAGATCGGCGCGTGGGCGCGTGACCTTTAGGGCAGAACCTTTGGGCGGCGCGTGAGGGCGCGTGGAAGCTCCGATGACTGTAAGGTTTTCATGAGCAGGCAGATCGGAGCAAGACGATCTTCGTGGTACCTTCAGAAAATTTTTCGGAGCAATATTCACGGCGGTGCCGAAAAGGCAGTGGTCTTTGCAGTGTTCGAACTCCCCAACAGCGGCTGCTATAGGTCCGGAACCTGAGGACGATGTCTGGAAGACTCGAAGGTTCAATGGCGAAAGACTGTGGCAGTTGTTGTGACAGCGGAAGCAATATGAAGAATGGAGTTACACCAATAAAGACAAGACTGCGAAGAAAAGGTCAGAGCAGTGGCTCTGATACCATGTTAGAAATACTGAATTGAATAGTATTGTATTTCTCAAGTAAAATAATATACATGAGTGCCTTTATATAGGAGGCATATGAGTGCAGTACAAGTAGTACAGTGTGCAGTACAAGTAAGTGATCTAAATGGGCCAAGCCCACATATGAGTGTACATTAACAAGATTAATTAACCCTAAAAAAAGTGATTTAAAAATGGATTTTGACCTAATGTTTCTGGGTATGTCAGACCAAAGATTTTACTCATTCAATAGTAAATTTTATTCCCCCAATAGTAAAACCCTGGAAATAAAGCAAAAACGACTCTCAGAGAGTACATGTTACAAACGGTTGTCTTTGCCCAAAAAAAAAAAGTGCTTATTTTAGAGGGTGTTTCGTTGAGTAGTTTGAGATGAAATTTTTGTAATTTTTTAAAATTTATATAAATAAAAAAATATATAAAATTATTTAAAATGTAAAAATATAAGTTTGAGTTCGTGGTACATGCCCTTATTTTCTAAAGCCAAATCCATGAGCAAAATTGCCAATCAAAAGATTAAAAGGGACCTTATAAAAAAAAAGAGATTGAAAGGGACGGGTCAATAAATGTGGAACTGTGAGGATTAAAAGCATGGAGATATAAATGTTGCATCTCTTTCTTATCCCTGCAAAACCAGCTAGCTAACACTAGTAGCAGCAGCAGTAGTAGAAGACATGTATAACAATGATTATATGAACCATAATAAATTAATAATGGGTCATGCTAACGAATAGTGTTGGTTAACAATCTATTTTAAGGAAGTTTTGACATCACTTTTATGAGAAATAAAAAAAGTTGTTAAAATATTAATTTCTTTTCTTTCTTTCTCCATAAAAATTTTCTTTAAATAAATTATTAAACAATGCCCTAAGAGCATTCGTTAGCATTCTTGTAAACTGTGTTAGGCTAAATGGTGACCACAGACTTTGCTATGTGTCTCCATTATATGTATTTTCCATTTCTAGAGGCTTCCAACCGCGTGCTTTGGTGCTTCCTCCCACTTTTGCTGGTGGTGCTCATTGACTCACAGTCACAGAATAAAGATGTAGTGCTTTTTAATTTTATTCTTCAATAAGGAAAAATTCTCTCCTTTCATATAAAAGCATTGCAGACTTTTATATACAGTTGGTAATGTGTTTACAAAGACCATAACACAGACACTCAATTCATTTATAGACTTAATTGAAGCAACAATAGGGGTGGACTTTTGATAGCTAGCATTCCAGCAACCCTTTGTTTCTTGATTTATGGCGAGTGTGATTTGAACATATGAGTCCAAACTGTCTCGACACCTTACTGCTCATTATTCTTCAGTCAAATTATTGTGGTTTATGTATCTTACACAAAAATGGCAAATTAACAGTATGAATGATGGATAAGGATTTGTTGCAAACTAAGCTTATAGTAAATCCTGTAAAATAGTGAAGTGTCAATACCTGAGAACACCACTTGTCTTGCAAAATTCTATTTTGCAGGATTTACTGCAAACTTAGTTTGCAGCAAATCTTTGCTCGTATAGAATTATTGCGGCGTCTCAATCTTTGGTTTAACTATTTTATTTTTTATTCATAAGACACTCTAAAAATCTCATGAATTGATGGTGTGGTGAATAGAACTTGACACACAACATATATATATATATATATATATATATATATATATATATATATATATATATAAATTAATTTTATTATTATTAACCACACACTACATATTCTATTTCATTAGAAGAGTAAGCTTTTTATTTTTAATGCAATGTGGAGCACATAGTGATTTATTTTACATCAACTCAATTAAAATTTGGGTGGTGTTCCAAGAATCCAAAGTTCTTTCAGTCCCCCCAAAAAAGGAATGGCCATTTAGAATCACACTGACATATTCTAGTGCATTAGCCAAATAAGATACGGAGTATTATTTATTTGCTTTTTCAAACAGGAACACCCTTACCTCTAATGTTTTATTTTAGGAAAGAAAAAAAGATTCCCTGAACTTTGAGTAAAATTTAACTGACTATTTATTATTTAAATTTGAGATATTAAGTCCCTGTACTTTTAGAAATGTCTAAATTGATCATATTGTTATTATTCTATTAGCAAATTCAAATTACTTTTATTTTTAAATAAATATTTTATTAAGATGAATAACTTACTCTTCACATGATATATTTTCCATCCAATAGCTTGCTGCTCGCATGATGTATTTTTCATCCAATCCTATTAACAAAATAGTAACGTATAATGATACCATTACGATAGACGATAGTAGAAAAAGATATATAGTTACATACAAATAGTCTTATAAAATTAATTTTACTTCTCTTTCTTACAAATTAAGAGGTGTAAAAAAGTTGATCTATAGTAAATATAAGATTTATAAGAATTAACCCTAGAAAAGAATTAATGATATATATCAAGATCCTTGTAACTTAGCGTGCGTTTAGCATGAATTATTTTTTTCAACTTATTTTATTATTCAGCTTATTTTTGCCACTATTCATGAGTCCCACTGCACGTTTTGATACTATTCATGGATTCTAGTGCATTATTTTAGCTAATTTTTACTTTTATCTATAGTACTTTTAACAAAAAAATTTCAGTTTTAGCAAAATAAGCGGATCCTAAACGGATAATTAGTAGTGTTCTCTCATCTCCAGGAACTAGGGTTTGAATTTGAATCCCCTCCTCCATTTGTTGTAACAATTGAATTATATATGTGTGTGTGGGTGTCTAGAGATACTAAAAATTTTACTAAATAAAGCAAACAAACTAATGTGCCACCAATCATAAAAAAAAAGTAATTCAAAAATTCATTTATTGGGTTGGTGAAGTTGTTTCTCAAAAAAAAAAAAAAGGTTGGTGAAATTCACCAATCATATTCATGGCCAAATTAATTTATAAACATTTTGTAGTAGGTTTAACATTTCCCTTTTACTAAATAAGTTTTACAAATTGATGTCACCAATCACAAAAAGTACTTTATGCATTTATTTATTATGATGTTGAAGTGATAGATATTTACGATCAATTTCTAAATCTTTTAATGGTTAAACTAATGGTAATATTAACATTTTTTCATTATTATTTCATGACATTTGGTTTAGAGAATTCATATCACCCTTGGCATCCAAAATCTTAGGAGTGTGATGCTGGAATCTAAATGCCTAGGGATGTACGGCGGTTTGATGTATTTGGATGCCTTAGGTGAAAACTGAATTGAGATTTTTTATATATTTAAATATGACTTTAAAAAAAATATTACTTAAACTTTATTATTTTGTTTTAGATGCAAAATTACTAATTAATTGTGTTGAATGAGAACTAGTAAAAGTTTGTCATAGCAAAAGTTTGCTAACTCAACTGTTGTAAAAAATGTTGTGAAATTTTTTGTGTATTGCTCTTTTTTAAAAGTGTTACATTCACAATATTTTCGCAACAAATCCTAAGTGTTAAGTTGTTACTAGTTCTTATTTGAACTCACCATTGAATATATTCCACAAATATATGTAGTGACAATCTGACACTTAGGATTTGTTGTAAAAAATGTTGTAGACGTGGTATTTTTTTTTTATTTGATAAAAAATATTATTTTATTTATTGGCTAATATTTGGGTTGAATTAATACTATTATAATGAAAAAAATAACCATATTGATTAAAATTTGGTATCTCTTTTCTACTTGGGCGCTTTAGATGATTGCCTCATTTGTCTGTACCATAAAATTGATTCTGGATGTAACTATATATTACATGTTTGGTTTAATTAGAAATCTACTAGGAACTCATAAAGATTCTTATGTTTGGATTATTTCATGAAATTTTATAAGAATTATTTATCATTTCCAAAATATACTTAGATTTATAAACGCAATATCAAGTCACTATTTTGGTATCTTCCTACAAATAGATACTGAGAAAATTAATATAAACTATCATAAAGCAAGTCAAATTTATTAAAACAATGGTCTGACATTTTTGTATGACACGTAGACATCAAAATTTTAATGATGTATTAATTGTTGATTGCTTAATCATGATTAATATTTTTGATTAATTCAATTTTTAAGTGGTGATGTGTTGATAATGGGTCAGTAAACAAGCTTGAACTCTATAAGATTGAGCCACATGTCAAGTCCTATAAGTTGTTTTAACTCACCTAAAAATGATGAGTCATGACTTGCAAGCCAACTGAAGCCATAGTCCTTACGGTGGATCATGTCACTTATCTAATATTTCACTAAAAAATTTTCACTTGTTAAAAATTGCTGAGTTAGTAATTAGTTTCTGTTTAAAAAAAAATTTCTGACTTAGCAATTTTAAATAGGTGGGAGACTTTTAGTAGAATAGTAGACAAATGACGTGGTTCACTATGAGAATTGTATAATTTCTCTAGCATCGGATGAAAAGTTTTATATGGAAATTTTAATTAAATACAAGACCAAAATTTAAATTCAAATTCAAAGTTTGTAATTAAGTCTTGGTAAGGAAAAATTCCAAAGTCAAGTAGCATTGAATTGCTTATAAATTGAGGCCTCTTATATAAGAAAACACACATTTGGGAAAGAATCCCATGAAGACTTTGTTTTAAAAGAGTCTTTACTCATCCAAAATCAAGGCCTATTCATTACTCTCCAAATTAAAGTAGGAATTTTCTTTCAACTTCCTTTTGATTTGGTTCGAGAACAAGTACTCAATGGCCCTCGACATTAAATCAAATACTTTCAGTTGGAAGATATCAAGAAATGATTCGAGAACAAGTTCCATAGCTCTTGAATCATAATGTGTAGCAGGGATCAAGCCAACTACCACTGGCATTAAATAAACACTCTTCTTCACATCAAGTTTGAAGATATCATATCAATACATGATTAAAGGTAAAGATTCATAGCCCTTGCATGGTAAAGTTTGCTGGAGATTGAATAAAAAGATTTCATTATATTATATTTTTTTTGTAATGAATTATATAGAGAATTGTACTCACCTTAATACAAATTGATTATTTGTTACACTCTGTGTAACTGTATCATTTATCACCATGAAATTTGCATGTACAGAGACTGTTTAAACTCTAAAGCCTTTATCATCCACTATCTAGACTGAAAAACTTTTATTAACTTCAAAATGAGTTTCTTATAATTAATATACAAAAGGAAAGTAAGAAAAGAAAATGCAATCAAGTCGGTGTTAACTTTATCACACAGCTTCGACAAAAAACATGACCATTTGCTAGTTACTGCAATCAACTGAATCAAGGAGGAGAAGACAAAAAAAGGCAAAGTACGTCTGGATCAGTCCAATTCAGTGCTTCTCAAGACTCTAAATCACGAGAAAGTTTGTACTCACAAAAAATTTGTTATAGCCCGTTGATATGATAGATTCATAGTAATAGGAAGAAAAAAAGTAATATTAATGTGTGTTCAAATAAAACGAAGAAAATTTTGTCAACTCAATTGTTATAAAATTTGGTGTGTATCATATATTTATCATTGTGATTCTCGTGATTAGGTTGTAGACCACAAATTTGGTGGGAGACAAACTACTTGCGTGCAAGCGTGATAGCACTCTATAATGTGTGAGTGTGCAATTTAAACTAAGGACCCACTAAACACAGCTCTTCCATCCCCTTTTTTTAGTCCTTCCAAATTATAACGAGATAATGTTCTCCGCTAAATCAGTCGGAGAAATCTCTTCCAATTTACTATACAATGATTTATAAAATTACTCATATGTATTATTTAAAAAAAATTATTTGAGTTGTTGGAGAAATTTCTTTCAATCTACTTCACAATAAATTATAAAACTATTTATATATATTAATTTTAAAAAATAACTCGAATAGTAAAATAACTCGTGTAACTAAAAGTACGCTTGAATGGTCTCCAAATCATGATTGGTAAACTTTTTCCTTACAATGGAGGGCCATAAGAAACTGGGACAAATCAGCACCACAGCCTTTGCTAGGCTAGGCCTCCCCCTGTTTTTGTTTTTATTCTTTGGTGAGAAACGATTCTTTAACTAGTCGAGGCAGAGCAGTTTCATGCCTTTGAAATTTTTGGAATCAAGACAAGCTGCCCATTGAAAAATCAAGAATTTAGGAAGATTATAATATAAAAATATTCGGAAAGGAATCTCGAAATTCTAATTTATGGATTAATTTGTCTCTGACCCAGTATGACTCTTTATGGCATTAATGAAATCAGTTAATTAAGTGTCACATAATCTCTGTATTCAATGAACATGCATATGGTGATGAAAATTTCCCTCTTTTTATACTTAGTTTCTTCTCCTTTAATTGTACTACAAGATAATGTAAACATCAATAATCCCATGCAATGTTATTAAGGGGGAAACAAAGTATCTCTAATCTTTCTAAGTCATGGTCTCTCCTAAGGTTTAAATGATAACTTAATGGCAATAGTATCTTTTATGGTACTTTATATCTATGCTTTAAACATTACCTTTCTCTACCTAATAATCCACCTATCTAAAAAAGAAATCATTGTATATTGATAACGATCTAATTGTAATGGGACACCAAAATAATGATTATACAAGGAAAGCAAGAAAAAGAAAGTGCAATCATGTTAGAAGTATTATAAATATGTACACGTTAAGGTACAATATTAAAAGAACTGTATCTAAAAATTTATACATAATTTTTTGTAAATTATGTATCAACTTGGCCAGCCCTAGGCCTAGGTTACATAGGCCATGGGCTAGGGTCTCCTACTAGAGAAAGGACCACAATTCTGGAGGGAGCAAGTGATTTAAAAAAAAATTATTTATAAAAAAAATATTTTTTTAGATATTAAAAAAAATTTGTAGTACATTTTTTTTCCCACTTTTAAAAAAAGCCTAAAACATTTAGTAATGCTAAAAATAATACAAGTTTTACTACATAGGTCTTACATATAGATATGTCACCAATCAAAAGAAGTAATTTAAATAGAAAAATGCTAGAGATTCTATAAATTTTATCACATAGCATTCACAAATTGATGTGACAATGAATATAATTGATGGGCTTTAACAACCTAATAAATGCATGTTTGAATTATTTTTATACTCGTTATTGTGCATTCATCGTACAAACATTGTCATATGGACTCAAATTGTGTTTTGAAAACAAAATTTTACGATTTCATAATTTTAACTAAAATCGTATTTTTAATATGATTTCAAATGAAATGTGTATAGAGTGTGCAATAATGAGTGTGTAATAATATTTTCATTATTTTTTATTTTCAAATGAAATGTGTGAATTAGTCACATTAAAATGTAAGAATACTAAATACGAAATTATAATATAAAATAAAAACTAAATATTATTTAAGTGATTAATTATAAAAATGTCTATTTAAAATTAGCTGTCTTGACTTGTGCCGACCCTAGTGTCAACCAAAATGTTGATGGCATAAAATCTCCATGCACTCAAGTGTAAACATACCAAGATATATTCTCCAAACTTTTCTTCCCTTTCCTTTCTCTTTATCTATATATCAACCTCACACACCCCTATTCCTCACAAAACCTCTGTCTCTCTCTCTCTGTCTCTCATTTCTTGTTCCTTCAAACCCTAAGTTCCTCCTGTGTATCATTCCACTACAGTAAACAAACACCGACACGGACATAGAAAGAGCCATGGCTCTCTCACGTGCCGTGCTCGTGCTAACCCTGTCACTCACACTCATTGCATCCTCCATTGCTCAAGGTCCATCATCAGCACCTACAAGCTCCACCGCCAAGCCACCAAGTCCCTCCATAGTCACTCCTCCAACAGCTTCTCCACCAACCACAACAGCCCTGCCACCAAGCACTGCAGCTCCTCCTACCATCGCAGCCACACCAACATCTATTTCTGGACCTCCAGCTACACCTCCTGCAGTTTCATCAACCCCACCAACGGCAACTCCTCCAGCTGGAAGCCCAACAACAACAAGCACACCTACTATCTCACCACCTGCACCACCGCCTGAAGCGCCAGGGATACCTTCACCAGCTTCTACTCCTCCCCCAGTACCATCTACTCCGACGTCGAACATTGGAGAACCAGCAGCGGCCCCTTCCCCACCTTCAAACAAAGGAACTAGTGTTCGTGGAAGCAGCATGGCTATGCTAGCATTGTTTGGAGGGATTGCACTCCTTAATGTTTAATTGTTAATGACACCATGCTAGGGTCATTAATTGTCTAAATTCATGTAGATTAATTATGATACTTATTCGTGTATTCATTTTTTGTTTTTGTTTTTGTTTTTTCTTTTCTTGTGGATGATTCTTGGGAGCTGATTCCATTTGTGATTTTGTGAGAGTAGGAGATGGGTTTGGAGATTTATCAGATTTTACAGCTCTTTTGTAGCATTTTGACTTAGTTGAATAAGATGGACTTTCGATTCCTGTTTGTGTTTTCAAGTGTGAGATTTTAGGAAAATCTAAAGTTATTACCAATTCATCATAAAAGGCTTAGAAACTGCCCTGATAATTGATAATAAATATGATTGGTGTTACAATAATAACATAATTATTGTTTTTTTATTTATGACAGGTAGCATAATAATTAATAAATCTAATGTTGGTAAAATTTATTACTTTTAGCACCACATGCTCTACATTTTATATATACTAGCTAGCTAAAAGAAAATGGCATCCTGATTTTTCTATGAAGACAGAAAGGTACAATTTCAGTGTCGGTTTCACTTGGTTAGCTTAATTAGAAAAGTGGATTAAGCATTGGTTTTAGAAGTGGGATGACAAAGAAATGAACCAACTTGCTATCTGCTTCACTGACTCAGCTTGCTATAAGCTCCAATTACTAGCTAGTTTAAACATGCTTTATTTATTTACTTTAAGAACTAGTTGTTGTTAATATTTTTTTACACAGAGTTTCCAATATTACTTTAGAGTAAAAAACATATAGAGGAAATGAATAATGACATTTAAAAGCATTGTTCCAAAAATAAGAAAGGTAGTTGGCTACGAATAGGGGTAGATGGGAGGTTTGATGAATAGGTGTGAATGGGTGTAGTAGTACAAGAAGTAAGTGGTGGGGAAGGAATGGATGAAGAAAAAGTTAGGTGCTAGCTGTTAAGATTGAACTATATGTGGAAGAAAGATGTGAAATTGCTTTTGGAAATGGGGGAAGGAGTTCTTTGGACTTTATTGAGTGCGGGTTGAAGGAGAAATGGGGCATTTTTTTCGTGGTGGCAGCATATATAAGGGAGGCGATGATTGATTGTGTTGCTGTGGGGCTTGTGACAAATCAATATGACTAGGAAAGTGATGCGCACATGGTTTCTTAGCCCCACAAAACGTATGTGCATTGAGAGAGAGAGAGAGAGAGAGAGAGAGAGAGAGAGAGAGATTTTCAAGTTTCTAACATCAGTATGAAAAAAAATTCTCATACCACTACATTGTGAGAGACACAATGATCAAAACAACTCAATTCCCAAAAATTCTTATCCTTACAACTCAATCTAAAAATAAAAACATGGCTTATCTTTGATGCTCTAATGCATTCCAAAGGCAACATAATGTATCTGATTTTTACCACGTGTTAAAATCGTGTCAGTTCTTGTGCACTGGAATACTGAAACCAAATCTTATCCAATATAAAAAATGTTAACATGAACCTTTCACAATAGTGTCAAGCATATTATTTCCTATATACCATCATTCTCTTTACTTTCTATTTTTGCAACATTCCTTTATAATAACTTACTTTCTATTTTCTAAGGCCCATTATTAAAATTTTCTCTTATAATATATGGGTGTCAAGAGTGTTGTAATTTAACTTACATTTTATGGTGTTTTTAACTAAAATATCTAAGATTTAAATATTTCCTCCCATTTAAAAAAAGAAAAAAGAAAAGAAAGAAAGGGATATCTAGTGATCATGGATGACAACGGCCAAAGAATCCTCCCATTAATGCCTATAGAGAATATTTTTGAAAGAGGACAATAGATACAATATTTAAGAGTGATAAGTTTGTTAGTTTTTTTTTTCTTCTTTTTGAGAGGAGTTTGATAGTTAAACTTATAAATGGTAAATAATTATTAAATATTGTCACATACTCACATCCATACTTAAAAAAAAGTGTGTAAATAGTATTTTTGATAACTATAAATGGAAAAAAGAAAATCAGTTAGAGATATAAAAAGATTCACCAATTCAATCTTATAAAATGTAATAAATTAATTTTATACCCTATTGCCACAACGCAGCAGCCCTATTTCTTTTCCTACTATAAATTACTATTTACCTGTATATTTTACCCCGTGAAACTCATTCTATCCTGTGATCAATAGGCACTCGAGCAAAATAAAGTATAGATGCATGCATTGCCCTAAAAGACAGATTTTCATATAATTTACAAAAGGTGTTGTCTAAAGAAAGTGAATAAAAGCATTGGATTCCTTTAAAAAGAGCTATATGAATAAGAAACTATTAAGAATCATTGTCCTCTTTTATATCTTTGCCTTTATTCATAAAGACGTGATACCACCCACAACCACAAAATTGTTTGTAAAAAAACTAAAACCTTAGAAATATTGCCTATTCCTTATAAAACTTTACCGAGTCAAAGCAAATAGTCATGGTGGCTTTTGAATTCTGAGTCCAATTGTTGTGATAACATTGGCAAATCACAAAATGACACTGCCTCCTTCTTCCTAGTTTATTTTAGACATTTTGATCCTCAATGGTTTCTATCTCTTTTCACTTGCGGGCCCAAATGTCACTCAAGCCTTAAAATAGCGACAAAACCCACATGTTAGCTGTTTGTTACCTTAGTTTTCCTGATATTGTCGGCTTACCAATTCTTTAAATATAAAGGATAAGTCTCCTTAATCTTTAGAGTAGAGTAATACTAGAAAAACAACCATTTTTACCATAATTGAGTTGACAAGTTTTTATTAATTTTTATTTAGATTCACTTATAAAATCTTTTTTTTTTTTTTTACCTATTAATAATAACTTGCCATCTCAGTAATTATGAATTTTTTTGGTGTCTTTAGACTTATTGATACTGTGAATGAGCATTTTGGTTCTCTCTCTCTCTCTCAAAGTATTTCAGTGTAGGTGTTGAGAGTGTGTTGGAATTAAAATTACCACCGAAGGGAATTAGGGCACGACTTTCATGTTGTTGATCTTTTTGGGTTCAAATGTCCATACTGTCTATTTGGATAAAGGCAAAAGCAAATTTTGTTTTTATTTATTTTTGGCTAATAATATAATTTTTTGTAATTTTTAAAAATGAGTTTGCTTTTACTTTTTTTTTCCCAAAAATTTAACATAAAAATTACTAAAAACTGTGTATTTTGATAAATACTTTCCAAATAAACAACTGAAAACTACAAAAGCCCAAACGGACTCATAGTGTTTGTGGGCATGATATTATCCGCACATCAGGTGTCATATAATGCATAGATAGGCCTTCAGTTGGGCTCTAGCCCACCAATCAGGTGACAAGACAATGAACATTACTTGGAAGATATTTCTCTTTGGATTCCATCGTACCCTTACTTGAAGTTATTTATGAAAGAGTATGGGCATGTTGCATGTTTGATACATGTGTTTAAACATATGTTTTCAGTTTTTAAACAATATTATACGTATTTTCATTAACATGTATTTTCAAAAAAATTGAAAACTATTGTTTAAACGTACGTACCAAACGGGCACTAAGCCTGGGCCATTTCATCAATGACCCACCATGCCAAACAGTGGGCCCACCAAGTCAAAGCTTGTAGGCCATGCCCATATCTGCCCCATTCGATGATGCTATGAATGCACTAGCTAAAATAATATCAACAATAGCATTTCAGCAAATCTTAACTAGGAATTTTTTTTTATAACCAATCTATAATCTAGGTATTAAATTTAATACTCAAAAGACGCGAAGTAATTTTTAAATTTTAATGACCAAAGGAAAAGAGAGAAAAAAAAAAGTTTAATAGTCTTACTCCAAATAGTAGTGAGCTAAAAACTAAATACAAAGGAGTTCAATGTAAATTGTTTTTACATCAAATGGTGGTTTAACTAGGAGAATCTTGGCAAGCCCTTAAGTTGATGATGTTAGATATTGCTTCCCTATTATCATTAAGCAGTAACTCAAAACATCAATCAATCAAACATGATACAATCATAGCTCTTCTGGCTAGTCCATGTACCCAAAAAAAAAAAAAAAAAAGCATTCAAAAAATTAACATTATATCTTACATTGCACACACAACAGTAATGCAGGCATTCCAGTTGCAGAATTTGATCTCACTCAAATTGGTGGAACGCAAAAAACATTAGCAAAAACACACCCGGAAGAAAAGAAAGGACAAAACAGTAGTATTACTGAGGACAGACTCTGCGCCTACACGGTTGAAGGCTTGAAGAGTTTGTCTTAAGGATCCCAACAGAATTTGTGAAATTTTAGTGTTCAGCAAGGAATTGAAAAAGCCTCAGACAATCTACAGATTTTTCCCTCTGCTTTACTTTTGCACAGTTGCAACTTCAAAGAATAATAGAATATGTAAATTTATGAAGGGATGTAGCAAAAACAACCTCGAAACAAGAAGTTTTAATTAGCTTGGTTCTTAACTAGAAAAGGAGAGAGAAAAAAAAACCTTCTATGACTGGTAGTTTTTCCACTCTCCTGTAATGCTTAAAGTGTTTAATACATTTGTTTGTGAGGTAATCTAGATTCTACTATTGTGATCACTTTGACCCCCGAGAATAATTCTGTGTTGCAAACCCTTAGGTGAAAGAGTATCAGTTAAAATTTGTGGTAAAAAGCACTTAAAAATAGAGTCTACTGAAATTATCATAGTTATCTTCATCTACTTTCTTCTTTGTTTTCTTCGGCACTCAAAACAATCAGTACATGGGGACTTATCTCTACTTGAATAATTAACTTGAAGCTTGCTGGATGGTATTTTCAGGTCTTCAACTAGTACCTGGCGAAGCTTTTCATTTTCCTCCAAAAGCTCCTGAATGACTTGCTGGTGTTTTAGTACCTGAATGCATAGGCAATTTAGTTAACTGGACTATTTAAACAAGTTCTTCAAACCAGATGGATAACACAACTAGAAGCTTAGACAGGAAAAAGAAAAGGCAAATGTTTTATTGATAGCCAAACTTGTAACCATTTAATTCATTTCTAAACAGACACCATGCACATATGGAGGTTAAAAAACCTTGTATGGATGTCACAAACAAATCCATCAACCCAAAACTTAGCTGCTCAGTTGCACATAACCTATGAAGTACGGACGCGGTTGGGAGGTGCCGCACCAGAGTCCGATGCGGTTGCCCGTGTGTCGATGGCGCGTCTGAGCATTTATTTTTTATTTTTCACGGATTCACGCCGACTCGGCTCAATTCATGCTGACTTGGCTTCGATTCGCGCCGAACCGGGCAGATTCGGCCAGAATCAACCTGTATTGGTTAGCGACCGAAACGACCGAAACGTACTGAAATAGGCCGAAATCTGCCTTGAATCACGCCAGAACAGCCGAAATTGGCTTTGAATGAGGCCCAAACATCCTAAATCTGTCATTCCTTAATTTTATTCTGAATATTTGTTACTTCTTTTGTGTTTTCTTTTACGTTTTGTTTTGTGTTTTTTGCCTTCTTTCTTTGTTTTGTGAATCAAGGCATAGTAATGTGTTTTTTAAGTATATTTTAATAGTAAAAATATATAGAAAATAAAAATAAAAATAAAAATATTTTTAATAATTTTTTAATCGCCGCACCCCGCTGCACCCGCACCCAACTTTTTCAAAAATTGCCGAGTCCCACACCTGCAACCGCTCCCGAATCCGGAAACGCACCCGTGCTTCAAAGCACATAACTCTATTCGTTGCTTATTGGATGAATTCACCAATCAGGTTATTAAATAATCCAACATGGATGAGGCGACAGAGATGTGTGATTTCTTGTAAAAAGTTCTTTCTAGGGGCATTCACAATGAGCTCAGTAAATCATTGTTTTTCAAAATTTTGATGAGCCAAATCCCTATTTGGGTCTCCAACAAACTAGCCAGTCACTAAACAAATTATTGCAAAGCTACAGTGACTCAACAACATTGTTGAGTACTGTACCTTTGATAAATAATTTCCTACCCATTTTTTTTAATTTATTCCAACAGATCTCTCTCTCTCTCTCTCTCTTACAAGACCAGACCTTCATGGATGCTTTCTAGATCTGCCCCCTGCCACCATTCACCATTGCCACTGCCAACTCTGTCGATGGCCTCTCTTTTATTTTTATTTTTTTTCCTCGTTTTGGTTCTCATTTTTCTTTCTTTTCCTCTACACCAGGTCTCTCTCTTGTTCCACTCTTATTTTTTCTCACCTTCTCACTAGGGCCAAACCTACTCTCTCTCTTTTTCTCCATTATTACATGATCAGCATTTTTCAACAGAAAAATAAAATAACTTGAAATCAGTTGAAAATCACCAGTCATTTTAAAATTACCACGTGAAGCATGTTGTTTTCTGACCGCAAGCGTCCAGCCTACAAAGGTCAATTCCACAAATTAGAATTTCACTACCACATAACACCCTGCTGGCAGCAACTCAAGTAACATGAATATGTATATATAAGTTCTAAATATATCTAAGATCAAGTTACATGCATTTATGAGACAATGTTGCGTAAGGTTACAGGGTAATGATATTTTTCAGCAGTAACCAATACAAGAAATTGTATAAGGATTTTACAGGTGGTACTCCATCTGAATGGTCCATCAAACAAATGAATTCAAGGCACTAATCTCTCTTAGAGGAATAAATTTCAAGTCAAATAAAAAATAAAAAAATACTCTTAACTAGTTTGCAGAATAAGCTTGATCTGCAGTACTTAAAAAAGGAGAGTAAAAAATTGCACTTCAAGCAAACCTGATAATGACAAACAGATGTGGTCCATCAGTTTCTTACCAAGTCATTCAATTCGGTGCTCTCTCCTTTCAAAGCTGGATTCTGCAAAAAGCTACTGAGAACCTTTTCTGTTCGACTGCCAAAAGGTGAGTCAATAGGAGTGCCTTTTGATGCCATATTCTCATAACTTGAACCTGAGCTGATATTTCCATATCCAGGCAGGATTTGAGATGTGTCTTCAGGTAACTTGGTTCCCAACTGCATGATACTTCCCATTGGATTTTGGTTTAATGACTGATTCATCATGCTCATACCACTTTGCAAAGACACCGGAAGAGCACCTTGTCCAACGGGTAAATTGGGAGCAATGCCAAACTTCAGCATCATCTTTGTCATTGCTTGCTAGGAAATTAAGAATTTAAATTTCAGACGCATGAGTAGCAAACTATAGCAGGGAATAAATGCATGGTAACTAGTAAGAGAGAAAAATACATACCATAAGACAAGATTGAATTTGATGCAACACCCCAGGCTTCACAGCAAGGCCTGAAATTTATGATCAATTTTTACACAATTATTGTTATAATGTATGAATAAGGGAGCATGCATGTATAATTCTCTTATTGTATGGGGCGTGAAAGGGCATTAATGTCAAATGATGTACAAAATAAGCATAGCCATTTCAAGAGGAAAAACTTGTATTATTAGCCACTTACATATAGGAAACTTCTGAAAACAATTTATCAGCACACTTTATTTTAACTTTGATGTGTCGCCTAATCATATAGGGACCTTAAGAATCTATAACTTATTGTAATACAATTCTTGACATATTGATGATCTCCATGCTTGGAATGATTGACAAGTCATGATGGGCAAATCAAGAAAAATTGAACTAGTTATTAATAAATATTAAATAAAATAACTATAAATGTGTGAAATATTTTTAAATTTTAATATATATTTTATTCTTGATTTTATTTAGTAATATACATAATTACATGTATAAGTCAGACTTGATTGAACATTTACTAGTTTGAGATGCGTCAACAATTGAACCTTGTATTTATGTAGATTGCCATAATTTGCACTATGTATTGTATATCTTCCCTTACAATGAAAACAACCTGTGGACTGTGGTCCTTGGGCTTTATGATCTTAGTGCTACCCATATATATATATAACAGAAACAATATACAAAATATTTTCTCCCATTTAGAGAATAACATGACATACCAACTCCAAAACCATGGCCGAAGCCAACACCACATCCAACGCCTGCTTCAATATTCTTAGCTCCCAACTTTACCATCTAAATAAGGAGAGATGAGAGAAAATATTTAATTAAGAGTCTAAGTTGTCATATAACCACGTCAAATTTAGTTTAAACACGTAAGAAGATGGATTTTGACTTACAGTGTCATTCACATGTCTGCTAACACCAGATAAAGCATCAGTTGCCCCTCTGGTAGCACTCATAACTTGATTTAGCATTGGTATTGCACCTGATAAAAAGTTTTAATTCAGAATTCACTGTTAAACAAATATTCTCTAATAAGGCAAAGAACGAACCAAAATGCCTGTACTCAATCGTATCACTATTCTGCGCTATACTATCTTTTGAATTGAAAAAACAAGACACTTTCACAACACCCCCCCCCCCCCGAGCACCCATTTATCTCATTTGATTTTTTCCTTTTTAAAAGTAGTAAATCTAAATTAATCAAATGAAGACATTAACAAAAGAAGCATGTTTTTGAAAAATTAAATAGCTTCTTATGCCATTCCTTATTCTACTTCTAAGGTCAAATAAGAGTGATCACACCCAAGGTTTGCTACAAGCTAAAGAATTAAATTACATCCACGAATTGCATTCTATTTGAAGCTTGAGGCCAATCTAATTTAGGCGGACCTGTGCCCCATTAAGTTAAAGTCAAATCTATGAAGTTGAGAAGGACCTCTATAGTTTTATGTGTTGTGGTATCCCTATCATTTGATCAAATGAAGACATTCAAGAAAGAAGCATTTTTTTGAAGAATTGAATAACTTCTTACGCCATTCCTTATTCTACTTATAAGGAGTGACCACAGCCAAGGTTAGCTACTAGTAAAAGAATTAAATTACATCCATGAATTGCATCCTATTTGAAGCTTGAGGCTTATCTTATTTGGGCAGATCTGTGCCCCCATTAAGTTAAAGTGGAATCTATGAAGTTGAAAAGCAATTTCATAGGGTTATGTGTTGTGGGATCCCTATCAACCAAATAGAAAAATTGCATAAGATGGAAATGAGGTTAGGTATACTTCATGTTTGAAGATATTAGTTTTAAAAGGTAAGAGTAACTTAAGTACGGATGTTTAGAAAGATGGCTAGCAACACATTTTCTGTTTCATTTTATTGTATTTGCCATTTGATGTGTAATGAATGGTTCAACACAAGAATTCATTATCGAGAGTGAGAGATGTGACCTATAGAGTGCACGATGAAGCAAAGTCAAGCATAATGGTCCAGTTGTGTGCACAAACACTCATGAAGGCACCAGCAAAGGGTAGAGGTTTAATTCAAGTCAAAAGGTACCATAGGAACTTGAGAAAAAAAGAGAGAGGCTACATAGTGGTCACAATTTTTTTTATTTTTATGAATGAATAATAATGTGAATTAAGGGAAATTTGTACATAAAATTGTCACTCAATGAGGTTAGGTATGCTTCATGTTTGAAAATATTGGTTAAAAAGTAAGAGTAACTTAAGTACGGATGTTGAGAAAGATGGCTAGAGACACACATTTTATATTTCATTTTATTGTTTTTCCATTTGATGAGTAATGCATGTTCAACACAAGAATGCATTATCAAGAGTGAGAGATATGACCTACACAGTGCATAATGAAGTAATGTCAAGCATAATGGTCTGCTCATGTGCACAAACACTCATGAAGACACCAACAAAGAGTAGAGGTTTAATTCAAGTCAAAATATACCGGGAACTTGAGAAAAAAGAGAGAGGCTACATAGTGGTCATAATATTATTTATTTATGAATGAATAATATTGTTAATTAAGTGAAATTTGTACATAAAATTGTAACTCAACTATAGAGTCTGATTAATTAAATGGAAATTAGTTGCAAAGAGAAATGGGAGAGTCTACATGGTGTTCACAACTTATTTATTTATTTTTGGGACAATAAGCACTTTCATTAACCAATAAAAAGGAATCACTTACAAATAAAATAAAAGTTCTTATTTCTCTCATTACTACAACTGTAACTGTTCCAATTGAGTAAAGGCAGGTTTAATATCTCTTATCACCAAAACCACAACTCTTCCAACCAAAGACCTATTATCATCATAGATTCAACAAATACTTTGGTCCAATATAAAATCGCAATGACATATTTTTTTTCATCAAACAAAACCCTGTCAGTGAAATCTACACTCATTATACATCACACTAAAACAACGTCATAAGCCAAGCATACCATTTTTGTTTTTTTCGGTTAACATAAATAAATCCCGAGAACATCTTGCTGATAAACAATTTTTTAACAGTCAAGCAGTATATGACGCTGATTTTTATTTTATTTTTTATATGAGTTCCTGAGCATATTTTATTTACAGATAATCTTATAATAGAAAACCAATACTTAACATGATGGTTATACATGCTACAGATGTATCTACATGTTGTTGAAATCATCTACTAATGGAAGGCTGATTAAACAAGTGCATTGAAATTGATTACAAAATAAGACCTAGAGGCTATAAGGATGTCTCATGTGACTCTTTTGTGTTCTACATAGTACTTGAAGCTAGATAATCATCCTTGACAAAGAGTCCACAGCTTGAAATGGGAGCCATTACCAAAAATGATAGCACATGACCACTTTCAAAAAACTTACATGACATAACACCATTTTGATAAACTAATTCATTAGTTTCAACAATAAATTAACAGGAAAAAAAGGGGGGGGGGGTACTTTGCTGCCACAATAGAAAGCAATAGACTTTGGAACGAGACATTCAAACATGCCTCCTCAGAAACAAACTTTAATACAACATTAGCCATGATAATGCATTCACTGATATAATGATGGGCAATGCTAAACAACATTCATCAATTATCTTCATCAGCCCACATAAAACCAAGCATTTAGCAAAACACCAACTTGAGATTAATTAAATGAATACTCTCAACAAACATAAACTCTATCACCTTCTTTTCCATATGGTAGCTGTTAACACTATATGAACATTCACTTTCCCACTAAACCCAGATAGCAAAAGACCAAAACAAACATTCAAAGAAAACAATCTCCTGCCATTTCAAATACACACACACACAAAAGCAACAGTAACTGAAACATTACATGGGTTCTTAAGCACTGATTGTAAATGGGGTTTTAAATTATTGGGCTTGAAGAGCTTTCCCAAGTCCATATTCCTCAAATAATTAGCGTTTTTTTCAGAGCCAAGAATATGAAAGTGAAAGTGAAAGTGAAAAAGAAGGGTACCTAGATTTATGGGCCTGCCAACACCGATACCAATACCACAGCCGAGGCCGAAGCCAGTAAATACTTGACCCACTTTCAAAGTAAACGGATTCCCTATTTGGATTCCCTGAAACTCATTTGCCTTCCTCTGATTCGTCACTATGCCACTATTCCTATCACTACTACTGCTAATACTAATATCATTACTGCTACCACTACTACTGTTACTACTAGCCTCCATTCTTCAACAAGCTTCTCTCTTTCTTTTGTCACCTTTTCTCCTTCTAAAAGCAAAAGCCTAAAGCCACACTCTTTCTCTCAATTTTGTTTTTGGTCTCTGAAATTTGATTTCCCTCTTGCCCTGAAACGTTGTGTTCTGTCAAAAAAAAAAAAAAAAAAGTAGGGACAGGGTTGAGGTTCTGTGTTAACCGATAAATATAGCTGGTTACAACTGGACAGGTGTTCAATATAGGATTTGCCACGTCAACCAAATACGAGAATGTTCAATGTTTTGAAAGATTTAAAGGACGGAGATAACCTTAAGTTGAATTAGAATGACAGTGATATTGGTGCTACCTTATGGTCTTTGATGGGTGTAATTGTGAGGAGAGGTTGTACCTAAGTAGTGAGTTACCCAACAAAATGTCAAATTTGGGGTGGACCATTGAACTGGTCTTTTTTTTTTTTTAGTTAAATATTAGAGGTGGTAAAGTTGGGTTGGGCTTTTTTTTGGGGGCTGGGTTTTGGTGATTAGGGCCTATTATAATTTGGGCAAGTCCTTTTATTAAAAAAAAAAATCAATCTTTATTTGTCATAAGTAAACATTTTAGAAATGTAATGGTATGTTGAGACTTGAAATCAAAATGACATTTGGATGTTGCTGTAAGGGCAAATAGATCTAGGGATGGCCATGGGTAGGGTATGGATCGAGTAAACCCATACCCTACCCGAAATATTTGCCCATGGATACTCGAATATCAATACCCGAGTCTATTATTCATGGATATCCATACCCTACTCGAAACCCGAAACCCATTTATTTATTTAAATCCAAAACATTTTAATTTAAAAACTAACCAATAGCTTTATCTTAAAAAAGAAAAAACTAATCAATAATAAATTTTTAAAAAAATTTATTGATTAGTTTGTATCTGCTTTTTTTTTGAGATAGAGATAGAAATTTTATTAGATAAAAAATTAAAAAAAAGAAGCAACACATCATTCACAGGACCTGTTTCAGACAACATTGAAATAAAAAAGCAGTACAACCCTGAAACAAATGCAGGAGAACAAGGACTTGTTATGCAGAAAACAACAACTAAACAAATGCCAAGTGAGCAATATTTCCTCTTAGCAAACAGCAACAAAAATTACACAGGGGAACAAGGACTTGTTATGCAAAAAATAACAACTAAACAAATGCCAAGTGAGCAATATTTTCCTCTGAGCAAACAACAACATAAATTATACAATCAAGTCATTGAGCAATATTTTTCTCTGCCTCTTCAGTTGTTTGTCAAGCAAATGCTAACTACTAAAATAAATTTCACAAAATCCCTTAACATAAAGGTCCATGTATTAGTAATAAAAGTCATCTAAACTCCATATTGTATCATCATGAATTCTAGTAGTGTAGGACCTGTAAAAAAAAAAAACATAAATAATATTAAAAATCTAATGTCATTGGGTAGCATTTTTTCCCCAGAACTAACACAATCAAGGATAATCAAGGACAGTAATACCTGTCCATTAGTCTAAAAGCTCCATGGCATTACTTTCCTCCACTTCATTTTCTTCATAATCATCAGAACATTTCGAATGGTAGCATCTTTTGGTATACCTTTAAGTTTGCTCCATAACCAATTTTGCCCACACATCAATGCTTCTAAGGTATCATGATGAAGACAGCTATGGTGTGGACTCAACAATCTCCCACTAGTGCTAAACGCCGACTCTAAGGCAACTGTTGTCATAGGAATAGCCAAAATATCCCTTGCAATGCGTTGCAAGGTAGGATACGTACTACCATTATGCTTCCACCAACCCAAAACATCAAATTGTTCAAATCTAGGTTCCACTTACTCATTAGTATAAAGTTCAAACTCCGATATAATATCCCTACCCCTTTGGCCTATGTTAGTAGTCGCATTACTAACAAACAAATCATAGTCCCTCATTGTATCATCATGTTCATGTGCAACACTTGATGTAGATGTAGAAGATGAGACTTGAGAATAAATGACTCCTCTATTAATGTTTTCTATGTCATACTTCGCAAATAACTCAAAAAGAAGGTTCTTAACCTTGTCAATTTCTTCGTTAGCCTTACTACCATACATTTTATTAAAATAAAATGTCAATAACATCAATTTATATATTGGATCTAAAACAATAGCCAAACTAATGATGTCATGAACGTCACTCCAATATTTATCAAACTTAGCTAACATCTTTGCTACCATTTTCTTAACCAACTCATCTTCACTTGAAAGCCACTGATTTAATTCCATCTTCAACCGAAAGACCGAAGGAAAATAATGATTAGCCGTAGGGTAGGCAGTACCAGAAAGCAACTTAGTAACTTTATGAAAGTAACCCAACTTCTCACAAACAATTTGTGCTACCTCCCAATCCCTATTAGTTGGAGTAGACTAATACTAAGGCTCACAACACAGTAAAGGGGAAAAGACATCTTTATAAATCAAGGCAGTTGAAAGCATCAAATATGTAGAGTTCCAACGAGTCCTACAATCTAGTACTAGTTCCTTAGTACTTGCAATATGTAATCGGCGAGATATTTTTTAAAAAATTTATGTTCTTTTTGGCGATTGTGTCCAAAGATATACACTACTTTGAACCTTCTTAATACCATCACCAATTACATTCAAACCCTTTTGAACAACCAAATTCAGAGTATGTGCTGCACAATGCACATGCAACAATTTTCCACCTAAAATAAGTGACCTAACTTGAAGCTTATCCGAAATAAGTTTCATCATGCCATCATTGTTGCTAGCATTATCTACAGTTATGGCAGATAACTTTAAATCAATGTTCCAATAAGAAAGACACTCCAAAAGGACTTTAGAAAGAGAATACTTATCATGTGGAGATGGCATACGAATAAACCTTAAAAAAAAAACATAAATATGGTTAACTAAAGAATGCAGAAAGCTGCAAACTAAAATTTGATAGCAACACTATTAAAATTACTTAAAAAATACCTCATAACTCGGCTTTCCAAAGTCCAAGAGTCACTTATGTAGTGCATTGTGATTACCATGAATGACCTCTTATTGTTGTTTGCAGTCCACAAGTTCGTTGTCATTGCAACTTTACTTGCATTTTTGTCAATTTCTACCATAGTCTTCTGCTTCTTTTCATTATAAATTTTTTTGATATCTCGCTTCAATATTTTTCTTCCTACTATCTTAAAATTTGGCCAAAGACTACCAACAAAATCTCGAAACCCAACATGATCAACAATTGCAAGAGGATACTCATGCAAAATGACCATTCGAGCAAGGTCCCTCCTCGAAGCCTTTTGATCGTCTTCATTAAAAACACTAGGGCTTAAGATCCCTTTCCTTCTTGTCCTATTATAGATCCACATGTGCTACTGTGTGTAGGAAATATGGATGAAAATGGAGATATCATCTTTGCCTCTTCAAGATTGTTGCTCTCTCCTGATATCTTCATCTTGGTGAGGCATATGCTGCAAGTTTGGTTGTTTCATTGGTAGTTGAACATAAGCTTAATTATGTGGTGTTTAAAGGTGATTCCAAGAGAGTTGTTAATGTTGTAAGCTCTCCCTAGTTTTGCTATACTTGCTGAGTTCAAATCCGTTCTTAATTTTTGAGGGGATTTTGTTTTTGTTCCTAGGAATGTAAATTTTCTTGCTTATAACTTCGTGTGCTGGGCTTCTTCTTGTATAGGATAGGTCTTTCACTATATCTTCTCTTCCTTTTTAGGTTTTTGTTCAAAATGATAAAAATAGGTTAGTACCCTCCCCCCTCCTTTTTAGTAATGAATTGTTCTTAATTAGAAAAAAAAAATCTACATCTGTTGATACTTTTTTTTTTGTTGAGAAATCCAACCTCGTTGTGATTTTTATTGAAATTAAGATGGAAAATCAGAAACTACAAAATGATAAACTTCTGGTTGAACATCCTCCATCCATATAAGCAAAGGAAAGGAAAGCTTAGCTCTCTATGCTAAAGCATGAGCAACGATGTTGCCCTGCCTCCTGACATGAGAGAAAGTGGGGGTTACAAACGAACCTGAAATAGATATTATGTCTTTTACAATATGACCTACACTAGAAATGGCAGAGTTTCCTTCTTGTAGAGCTTTTATAGTGACCTTCGAATTGCCTTTGAAAATAATCTACATAAAGCCCAACTTAGATGTGAACAACATGGCCCGATGTGCTGCCAAAAATTCCAAGATCTCTATTGACGCTGGTTGCTGGATTTTTTCTGCCAGAGTAGCCATAACTCTGCCATCTTGATTCCGAACCACAATCCCAATGCTTGCCTCATTTGATTCCTTAAACATAGTCCCATCAAAATTTACTTTGATTACATTAGGACCCGAAGGAGACTATCTAACCTGAGGATTTGCTCTACCCCACTGTTGATTTTGCAGATTTGGTACTTGACGTTTCTGTTGAAACTCAACCAGCATATTACCTGTTGCTTCCAGTATTTTATTGGGTGGCAAACTAGGCTCATTGCATTGTATCTTGTATCATCTACACCACACTAACCAAGCAACCATAGCAAAGAGCTCAAGTTGGCGAGGTTCCTGATCAATCAAAGCTATCAATTCAGCTACTGATTAAACCTGAGGATGGTCTTTTCGAACCCAACCTAGGATTGGTTCCCAAATGGCATGCAGATCCACACAGTCCCACAAAGCATGGACTGTGTCTTCCTGATGAATTGAGCAGAAACTACATGTCAAGTCATTCAGCACCTTTCTTTTCTGTAGATTCTTCCTCGTAGGTAATGCCTATGAACATGCTTGCCACAAAAAAACTTTTACTTTATTTGGGGCTTCAATCCTCCACAACCGATTGCAAAAGTATTTTGAAGGATTTACATCAAAGCTTGAGGCTCTATTCCTTCTATCCAGCTCCAACAACAACCGATACCCTGTTTTAAATGAGTACTTACCATTTCTACCTCTTGGCTAAACCAAGCAATCCTCCTGCCTAGTCACACATAAAGGAATTTGTTTAATCTTCTGAACTTCAAAAGGGAGAAACATCTGCTCAATTTTCTGAGTATCCCACCACCCTGTATCTGGATTAATCAACTCAGCCACCCGTAAATCCTCTGAAAAACTAGCACGAGGCAAGACAGCTTTTGTTGGGAAATCTCCTAGAATCCAGTTATCCTTGTAGACCCAGATACTTAAGCCATCTCCCACTCTCCATAGCAAACCATTCAACACCACAGATCGTGCCTTTAATATACTCTTCCAGGCATATGAACCCAAAGAGGCAAAGGCATCTAAAATTGAGCCATGTGGGAAATATTTGGCCTTGAAAACATGAAAAAAGAGAGAGGATTGATCAGTCAACAGCCTCCAAACTTGTTTGGCCAGCATTGCCTCATTAAATTTTTGTAAGTCTTTAAATCCCAAGCCCCCAAAAGATTTAGATTGACAAAGAACCTCCCAACTCCTCCAATGGATCTTTCGTTGTTCACCCCGTTGCCCCCACCAAAACTTACGTATTAACATTTCAATCTCATGACATAGGCTTATAGGCAATCAAAAGCAGCTCATGGCAAAGGTCGGGATGGCTTGTACTACGACCTTAAGCAAGACTTCTCCCTGCTTGTGATAGTAGTTGGTCTTTCCACCCTTGCAGCTTGTTCCACACTCGCTTTTTTATGTAATTTAGGCTTGCCCTTTTGTTCTTCCCCACCATTGATGATAAGCCAAGATATTTTTCATACTCCCTAATTTTCGGAACGCCTAGGAAGTTTGAAATTTCCCCCTTTCTCTCCATTGAAACTGCTTTGCTAAAAAAGATTGTAGTTTTTTCTCGATTTATCTGTTGACCCGAGGCTTGCTCATAGAGAGCTAGAATGTCTAGGATAGACTGTATATCACACATGGTTGTCTAGCAAAAGATCAAGCTATCATCTGCAAAGAATAGGTGGCTGATCCATGGCCACTTTCTACACAATGAAAAACCACGAATCCGGTCTTCCCTAGCTGCCTTTTGGAGTAACCGATTCAGCTCTTCCGAGCAAAGGAGAAATAGATAGGGGGAGAGAGGGTCCCCTTGTCTAATTCCTCTCGATGGGTGGATATCACCTTTTGGTTCCCCATTAATCAAGATAGAATAAGAGACCGAGGTAATGCATCCCATTACAAGTGTAATCCACTTTGTGCTAAAACCCCATTTTCTCCATGACTTTTTTCCACTCCACCCTATCATATGCTAACTCATGTCCAATTTCAACACCATAAAGCCCATCTTCCTTGATTTCTGGATCTTCATGTGATGGAGTGTCTCAAAGGCCACAAGTATATTACCCAAGATGGCCTTGTTCGACTGAAACTCACTTTTGGACTCTGAAATTAAGTTGGGTAGCACTTGTTTCAGCCTGTTTGCAACTACTTTGGACACAAGTTTATACAAAATATTACATAGAGAAATAGGGCGATATTTAGATACTCGAATTGGGCTTTTTACCTTTGGTATTGATATGATGAATGTGTGGTTTAAAAAGGAGGGAAAGGAACCTGTATTTAGGCAGTGCAAAATGGCTTGGGAGACATCATCCCCTACATCCTGCCAATACTTTTGAAAAAACAGTGGCTGCAAACCATCGGGTCCCGGGGCTTTAAGCAGTTTCATTTGCTTCAATGCCCGTTCAACCTCCTCCCTAGTATACTCGGCCTCAAGCCAAGCGTTTATCTCTTTGGTAATAGTCATTAGGATGTCATCCATGGCAGCATCAAAGTTGCTGGGTTGAGATGACATGAATAGTGCCTGATAATAATAATCAATGAGGGTATTTGAGATACTTTCTTTGTCGGAACATACAACTCCTTTAGAATTTTTGATTTCGACAATCTTGTTCCTACGGTATTGATGTGTGGCTCTACTGTGGAAGAACCTGCTATTTTTATCACCCTCTTGCAACCATAGGGCCCTTGACCGCTGTTTCCACATTAGTTCTTCCTTAACCAACAGAGCCGTGAGTTCCTTTTTCACTCTGTTTCAACCAATCCATGCTCCCACCATTGATGGCTGCTTCCTTAGTTTCCTTTAGTTGTTTTCTTTTTTCCTTTAGCTGTTAGAGAACGTTGCCAAAAATTGATCGGCTCCACCACTTCAATTTTGCTTGGCATATTAATATTTTTCCTTCCACTCGCTCCATCTGGTCTCCTAGTATCTCACCTGCCCAAGCCAATTCAACCACCCCATGGCACCCTTCATCCTCCATTCACATCTTTTCAAACCTCCAAGGTCTATGGTTCTTCTTTGACACCCCTTCAAGGAATATTACAATGGACTTGTGATATGAGATTCTGCATTCTAGATGTAAGACTTTTGTAGCTGGGAATTTTTCCAACCAACTTGTCGTAGCCACTGTTCGGTCCAGTCATTCCCATACTGTCTAACCCCTCGGATGTCCCCTGTTCCAGGTAAATGGACTCCCCACAAATCCCAGGTCTTGAAATCCGCATTCATCCAAGACGTCCTTGAACTCCTGCATCTACCTTTTTCTAGTCTAGGCCTTCCTCCCCACTTGTCATGCGCACGTGTAATCTCATTGAAATCCCTAACACAGACCCATGGCATCGAATATCTTGAGTTCAACCTTCTCAAAGCAGTCCAAGACACATGGTGATTTTTCGTCTCCGGCTCTCCATAAAATCTTGTAAATCTCCATTCATCCTTATTTCCTTGATTAATAATTGTATCAATATGATTTGGTGAGTACGTGTTCACTGACAAATCAATATCATGCTTCCAAAAAATTGCCAAACCTCCACCTCTAGTGACCCTAGAAAATAGGATTGCCGAGATAAATTGTGATTTACAGAGATTTGATGACACTGAATACGTTACCTACGACTTGAAGGTGGATCCAAATAACGTAATTACCCAAGATTCTCGCTAGGATGTACTTGATGAGAATCCCACTATTTCTGAAATTCTGTCAAAGTCATGTGACCTAAGAAGATAAAGAGTCCCACATATGAAAAAATGACACTGAGAATTGAACCAAGTAACATTGCAGAGGCATAATGATAGTAGGGAGAAATGCTACTTCCAAAAAAAAAAAAAAGAAGAAGAAGAAAACTCATGTTTTTTATTTTTGAAATTTTATATCATGACAATTAACTAACTAAAATTAAAATTACGATAGGAATTGAAAACTAACAAAAGAATAGTTCTGCAAGTAAAAATAAGGATAAAGTTTAGTTACAAAATTTGTTGTAACTTTAGCTACAACTACAACCAATTTTGTAGCTAAACTTAATCCAAAAAATAAAGAATAAAAGAGACTAGATATTTTGTCCAAAGTGGCGTACGCAAGTGAGTCAATATTGTCCCATACCATAGCGGCTATTAAATTGGTACCGGTACTTTTTTAAAATTTACTGGCTAAAATACCAAGTCGTACCGGTTATATCAAAGATTTTTCAGGTGTTTTGGCCAATACAATAATTTTTTTTGAAAAATACTATAAAACCTGTTAATTATTTAAGCTAATATACCGGGTGAATGTACTTTATTGATATTTTACTACTAAGCATGTTATTTTGTTTTATCTCACCCTTGGACATACATTATTCTGTTTTAACTTGTTAGTGTATAGCCCATTGGGCTTAGCCCAGTATACTGTGCTTGTAGTTTACTCATATTACTTGTAGTTTACTCATATTACTTGTAGTTTACTCATATTACTTGTACTGCACACATATCTAGCCTATATAAGGCTCTCTATTGTACATTATTATATACACATCAATATACAGACTATTCAGTCATTCTCTCTCATTTTATATTGTTAACATGGTATCAGAGCAATTCCTTTGACTTTTTAGTTCATATGGACATCTCCAGCGTTCTTCCATTGCCCTTGCCTTCATCCAGTAGTCATTGTCAGAAGCGAGTCACCATCGTCACGCTTACAGCCCTTAGAACACTCGGATTTCGTTAGTTTTGTTAATTAAACTGCCAAAGTCAAGGCATAGATTGACAGATCTTCCGATCCTGAGCAAAACCCAACAAAGAGCTGCCAGAAACCACCTCACATGCGCCCACATGAGCTGGCTGAAGTTTTTTCCTCTTGAGCACGTGCTCCATGTGCCGCCACGCGTCGTCAGCCTCTCACATGCGCCTCACGCGCTATGAAAAGCACCGCCTTGCGCTTCCATGCGCCTCACGTGCCTGCTCTGTTTCACGTACTGCTACGTCAGCCCTAGGGTGACGTTACATTGCCACGTCAGTACACGTTAGCACACGAGCTGTTGAATTTGACTAGATCGTTGACCGTTGACTTTGACCAAAGTCAAAATTTATCAACAGGACCTGTCTTGCTCAATTTTTTGCGTAGATTCTGATTTTGGGCTCCGTTTTTGCATTTGAGGTCTCTAAATCCCATTTTTTGGTCATTTTCCTCATTATGGCTTAACAAAATGAATGAGATATTATACATCTTATCACCATTATGTCGGATGGTCCCACTAGCTATCATGCATAGTCTCAGAATATGACTGTTTTCCTCAAGGGTTGTAAACTATGGAGATATATGACTGGTTCAATTCCTAAGCTAGTACCAATCCCTAAGTCTAATGCCACAGCTGTTGAAGATGCCTCCAAGACTGTTGTTACAATGGATGATTATGAAGAACGCCTAGAGGAATGGGAGAGTATTCAGAGTAAGATCTTGTCTTGGTTTATCAATACCTTTATTCCCTCCATTCATAATCTTCTTCCTCGTCTTAAGACTGCTGAGGCTACTTGGAAATTTCTAGCCGATCACTATAATTGTACTAATGATTCAAGCCTGGAGTTCCACATTGAGTCAAAGCTTTATCAAATGCGCCAAGAGACAGGCTAGTCTATTTCAGATTATTATTCTTAGACTTCTACTATGTGGGAACAACTCTCTGCTGCAGATCCTCCATTAGTGTGTTCTAAGGACATTGAGCTCTTTGTCAAATATCGGGATTGCTGTAAATTTATGTACTTCATGATGGGTTTACATGAGAATTTTAAGCCTACTAGGGCTTCTCTGCTTAGCCGGTCTCCTACTCCTTCTTTTGATGCTGCAATCAAGGAGCTCATTTTTGAGGAGAACCATCAGCCTACTCATTACATGTCATCATCTAATCATGTATTGGCTACACCATCTCTATAGCCTGCCATTGCTGCACTCACTGCTCTTCCACAAATAAATTTTGGGTGTCCCACCTCTCAGTCTTCCAAAGGTACTCGTTGCGAGTTTTGCCATGCCAAAGGCCATGACATCTTAGTTTGCAGCAAACTGCAGAAATTTGTGCAAAAGCAGAATAAAGCTTCTCTTCCTCAGGCAGCTGCTATATGTCCTTTAGATCCATCGGTTCCTACAGGTCCATCTTTAGCTTCCTCACTTACTATAGCTAATATTGAGGCAGTTGTTCAACAGGTTTTATTCCACACTTCCACTACCCTTTCTATCACCTCAAGTAAACAACCTTGATTTTTTGATACTGCATATTGTAACCATATGACTCTTGATGAATCTCAATTTTTCTGATAAGGCACCCTTGGAACATCCAATCACCATTTACATCGCTGATGGAACTCTTATGCCTGTTAGTCATAAAGGAACAATCTCTTCTCCTTATTTATCCTTTAGTGACACTTTTCATATCCCAAAGTTATCCCTCAATTTGCTTTCTGTTGGTCAACCTTTTGAATTAGGCGTAGATCTTCTGCACCTTTTAATCTTATACATTCTGATATTTGGGGTCTTGTACCTATTCCTACTGAGGGGGGATCTAAATATTTTGTCATATTTGTGGATGGCTTTTCTTGATATACTTGGAGTTATCTGCTTCACCATAGGTCTGAACTTGTGTCTATTTATCAAACATTTCATAAAATGATTGAAACACAGTTCAATCGCATTGTCAAAGTTTTTTGATCAGATAATGCTCAAGAATATAATGATAGATCTTTCCTATCCTTTTTAGATAGTCGTGGTACCCTTCCTCAGCGGTCTTGTCCTTACATCT
Source organism: Castanea sativa (assembly GCF_040712315.1). Classification (NCBI taxonomy): domain Eukaryota; kingdom Viridiplantae; phylum Streptophyta; class Magnoliopsida; order Fagales; family Fagaceae; genus Castanea; species Castanea sativa. The sequence goes on from NC_134022.1 coordinate 9,060,550, forward strand.
CTTAACAAAATGGTCGTATAGAACAAAAACATCGTCACATTCTTGATGTTGTCCGCACCCTTCTCATTTCTACCTCTTTTCCTGAGCGCTTTTGGGGTGAGGCCGCACTCACTGCTGTGTATACCATTAATCATATTCCTTTACCAACTACACACAAAAAATCACCATTTGAGCTTCTCTATGGTCAAACTCCTAACTACTCCTCTCTTCGGGTTTTTGGTTATGCTTGCTTTGTCTCTCTTCCTCCTCATGAACGAACAAAGCTCCAGCCTTATGCTCGTCTCTGTTGTTTCCTTGGTTATGGTGTATCTCAAAAGGGGTTTCACTGCTATGATCTCATTTCTCATTGCCTTCGTGTCTCCTGTCATGTTGAGTTTTGGGAACATCGTCCTTTCATGAGTCTTCAACAATTTCTTGCGTCCTCTTCCTCAGAGTCTCCCATTTTTACTGATTGTTTCCTCCCTCTCTATCCTAAATTTGTGGAGGATTCTTCAACATCGGCTGCCTTTCCAGATGACTCATCTCCGGTTCTGTCCCCGGCATATGACCCGCCTGTCTTGGATCTTGTGGCACTACCCTCTCCTAAGTCTCCTGTTGGTCCTGAACTTTGTCGTTCCACTCGAGTAAGCATTCCTCCCTCTTATCTCATTGATTATCATTGCTCTTTTGCTCTTACCACCCTTTATGAACCTCCCACCTATTGTGAGGCCCATACTGACCCTCTTTGGTAGCAAGTTATGAATGAAGAACTAGATGCCCTTCATAAGAATCACACTTGGGATATGGTTGATTTGCCTCCTGGTTAGTCTGTAGTAGGTTGTAGGTGGATTTACAAGATCAAGACCAAGGCTGATGGATCTGGTGAACGGTACAAAGCTCACCTTGTTGCTAAGGGCTTTACTAAGGTTTATGACATTGACTATGAGGAAACATTTGCTCTTGTTGCTCGCCTTACATCTGTCAGATGTCTTATTGCTGTGGTTGCTGTTCGCCGTTGGCGTTTATCAAATGGATGTGAATTATGCTTTCCTCAATGGAGGCTTCCAAGAAGAAGTGTACATGCAGCCACCCCCTGGCTATCCACACTTAGGCAGTTAAGTTTTTCGCCTTTGCCGTGCTTTTTATGGCCTCAAGAAGGCTCCTCAAGCTTGGTTTGAAAAGTTTAGCTAAGTTGTTGCTCAGCAGGGTTTCACTTCGAGTCTTCATGACACTGCTCTTTTTGTCCGTAGATCCTCTATTGGTATCATTTTTATTCTTCTTTATGTTGATGATATGATTATTACTGGAAATGATTCTGCAGGTATCCACTCTCTTCAGCACTTCCTTAGTTAGCATTTTGAGATGAAAGATCTGGGCACTCTCAGCTATTTTCTTGGGCTTAAGGTTACCTTATCCTTTGATGGATACTATCTTTCCCAAGCTAAATATGCTTCAGATCTTCTCTCTAAAGCTAGTATCACCGACAACAAGACTATTTCCACTCCCTTGGAATACAATGCAAAGCTCACACCCTTGGATGGTGAACCTATATCAGATGCTACTCACTATCGTCAGTTGGTTGGTAGTCTGATCTATCTCACTGTTACTCGTTCAGATATTTCACATGCCGTGGGTATGGTTAGTAAGTTCATGGATGCTCCTCGTTATGTCCACTATGTTGCCGTTCTTCGGATTCTCCGATATGTTAAGGGCACACTTTATCATGGTCTCCATTACTCCTCTCGATCATCTCTCGAGCTTCATGCTTATTTAAATATAGACTAGGCAAGTGATCTGACTGATCGACGCTCTATCACAGGTTTTTGTTTCTTGTTGGGTACTTCTCTTGTCTCGTGCCGTAGCAAGAAGCAGGATGTGGTTTCTCGTTCTAGTATTGAGGCTGAGTATCATGCCCTTGCCGACATCACCTGCAAGCTTGTTTGGCTTCGTTGGCTCTTGGCTGACATGGATGCTCCACAACCCATTGCCACTCCTCTTTAGTGTGACAATCGTAGTGCTATCTACATTGCTTATAATGATGTCTTCCATGAACGCACCAAGCACATTGAGATCGATTGCCACATCACTCACTAGCATCCCAAGAAAGAAAATCTCAAGTTGTTCTCCATCTCCTCTGCTGACCAGCCTGCTGATATCTTCACCAAGACTCACTCGCCTGGTCGTCTTTGAGATCTTATATCCAAACTCCAGTTGGCTTCCTCCTTACCACCTCGAGTTTGAGGGGGGATGTTAGTGTATAGCTTAGACTAGTTTAGCCTATTGGGCTTAGCCCAGTATACTATAGTTGTAGTTTACTCATATTATTTATATTGCACACATACCTAACCTATATAAGGCTCTCTATTGTACATTATTATATACACATCAATATACAGACTATTCAGTCTTTCTCTCTCACTTTATATTGTTAACATAACTTACAGACAATAAGTAATTTTATTTTTTTTCAAAAGAGAAAATTTGATAGATATAAGTCATTGTTCCTTGTACTTGTGTTGTCTCTTTTTTACATTTTGAGCTTATTGATTCTTTTATAGAAATAAAAAATGCACCATATATAGCCATCAATCTTCTTTGGTTCGTTGGGAGTTAATTCGAAGCTTGACTTTAAAAAACAAACATGTGGCTCTAGCAAGATTAACCCTCCACACCAGGCTGATACATGACCGCAAACAAAAAAAAAGGGTCCTAATAATTAACAGACAGTGATTAGGGTTGCACCAATTGACAGTTTTTAATAAGAAACGGACTGATAAGAAAGAGTGCAAAGCCATCAACCGCAATATCTTTCGCCTTGAACTATACCAGTGGTATGTCATCTATCATGCACCAAAGTTTTTAAGTTCTTCATGGAATAATTTTCAGGTCATACGCTTCAGTCCGACCTCATCCGCTACAATAAAGCGTGTATGATTTAGCATTGAATTAATTGCTCTACTAACTAAAGGCATTAATTTGGTCTCACATGTTATTTTCTCTGGTTAGCCGGGCAATAAGCTAGTTGCACGTCATATCGCAAAAACCAATCAATATCCTCTTCTTAAGCAATGTAAAAAACAACGGATTGAAATTCTTATTACACACTCGTTATTGTACACGTGCTCTCTTTGAAATTGTGTTTCAAAGTTCAAACACATGAATAGTTCATGTAACAGCGTGTAATAAGAAATGTGAGAGTATTTTTGTATTGTCTTTTTTATAGATCTTAGAGCAACTATATCAGCTTGTGGAAAAGATTCGGTCTATTTTACACAAAAAACCTACTTTTTTTATTTTACACTATCACTTTTACAAAACACCCACATCAGTTTATCTATTTCACAAGACTTTTCAATAAAATATTCATTCTTCATCAATTTTTTATTATTTTCCCTAATGGTCATACTTTTTTAATTTATTCTATTATGGCCCTAAAAAATATTCACTCTTCATTCTGGCAAAGTTCTGAATCTTGGTGAGCTTGGTAGTAGAAAATATAAGAGCCCCAAAGAGGAAAATGAACTACTCTATTATGGGTTTTCAATTGAGAGAGAAGATAATGGGTAGGAAACAAAGGAGAGCCACCAACTGGAGTTGTGGTGGTGGCTAACAGGTGATGAGCAAGGATTGTAGATTAAGGGGAAGAAATAAGAAAGAAAAGAAAAAGAGAAAGAGAAAACCATAGAAGGGGAGAAAAGAAAAAGAAGGAAGCAAGTAACAAAATGGAATAGAAAGAAAGAGAGAGAAACTAATTAAATATTGATTTACAAGTGAACAGTAACCGTGTATCTTTACACGATTACTATAGTTTTTTAAAAATTTGCACAATTTTAGAAGGTTTGATTTAGGTGATTTTTAAGGTAAAATGTGTAAAATTATACACCTTTTTGTATTTTAGAGGAGCTGATATGAGTGCTCTTATTATATATTTGATCTTTCTTGTCTTCCAATAGAAGAATGAGTGATTTCCATGTATTTGAAGGGGCGATAATCAAAGCTACCTACTTTAACAGCCATGGTATCCCCAAAACGTGTTGTCATAATCAGTGTTTACTTGATTGGAAAGCTACAAAGGCCTTAGGGGGTGTTAAGGAGAGTAGTTTGAGTTATGTTGTTTGGGTGTTTTTGATATACGCGTTGGTGAAAAAGTGTGTGAAAATATGTGTAATGTTATTTAAAATGTGTGAAAATGTGTTTAAACTTGCTTGCCAAACACTCTCTTAATAATTAAAACGGACTTGCTGGTATACTAATCCTGTACAGGCCCTGATTAACTACTTGTCATTAGTGAAGTAACAAAAAAGGAAAGTAACCCAATCGGTTAATTGATCAGGAAGCGTCTAGATCAAGATTTATGTAACAAACAATGGCTCCTAATTAATTGTATACCTTTTAAAATATGCCCTATAAATGCCATACCAAGCATCATGAAGTTATCCACCAGTTTTATAAAAATGGCAAGTCCCTATGGTATCACCAATGCCCCTAAGTTAACCATTGAAGCCGTGCAGACAGTCGTACCCTATAAGGTGACTGATCAGCGACGGTCATGCCGGGTATTGGCCACAGACCCTATTGCTTCGGGGATATTCAGAAGGTGTCTTCACGTAGTTCTTTACTACAAGAACGTGAGTGAGGAGGATTCAGGGTGGATTTTTGCAGGTTGGGCTAAGGAATCACTAGGAAAAGCAATTTCCGAGCAGCCAATGCTTAGTGGAAGGCTGTGGCATGGCAAGGATGGTGATGGAGAGTTAGAAATTGTCTCCAATGATAGTGGTGTTAGGCTCATCGAGACACAGGTCGCTGTAACTTTGTCTGAGTTTCTTGAATTGAAAGAAAAGGAAGAAGAAGAAGAAGCTCAACTTGTTTTTTGGAATGATATTGATGAACATGATCCTCAGCTCTCTCCATTATTTTATGTTCAGGTAACTAAGCTTACATATCCAGGAAAAAAAAGGTATAAATTTCTTAGCTATTCTTGAAGTTTTGTTAGAAAGCATATGTTATATGCTATGGTATAATATAGATTCCAAAGTGAGCTAGAGAATAGAGGTGTGAATTAAAATGGGGTATTTTTTTTTTCCCATTTATTTGTCTAACTCTCCAAATATTCCTCCAGGTGACAAACTTCCAGTGTGGTGGATACTCCATTGGGATTAGCTGCAACATTCTTCTTGCAGACCTTTTGGTGAAAGAGAAATTCCTCAATAGTTGGGCAAACATACACAGTAATATACTTTCTAGTAATAATGAACTCAAAAAACCCTTATGTTACCTCCATAATCTTAAAAGGGATGGTTCTTCTCCTCCCAGCATAACTAGCTCAACTCCAAGAAAAGATTGTCTCAAAACCTTGCATTTCAAGGTCACTGCTGAAAATGCAAATTTGGATGGTGAAACGTGCAAGTCACTTGCATTGCATTGTGTTGAGGAGACAGAGAGCAGACTTGGTAGCAAAATGGATTCAGAGTTTTATTTGTTTGTGAAAGAAAACTCTAAGAATATAATTGAGATAGAAAAGTATTCCAAACATAAACATGTTAAGCCACAATTGAGTATCAAGACTCAAGTCACTTGTGCAGGTTGGGATGAATATTTAGGGGCCAAAGAGGTAGCATTTCGTGAAGGGAATAAGCCGATAAATGTTTCTTATTGGATCGGGTCAGTTCTTGATGGTCTTGTCATGGCAATGCCACCTCTTAGTCAGGCTACTCTTGGAGTGAACATTTTAGTGGCAATTCCTAATGAGAACGAACTTTAGGATGGGCCAGATGGTCAGAATTTCTTATATCTTAATTTATTTATTTTGTTGGGTAAGAAAATGACCAGATCAATTTCATAATATGTCATCCTCATCCCGTCCGTGTATGCTATCCCTTAAAAATTGTTTGCTATGCGGTTTAGTTTTAATACTGATTTGTAAGTCTTTATGTAATGTGTATTTGATTAATAAAAGCGTGTTGTGTATTTGAATGATCAAAATACTTTTAAGTTGTTTGTAATTTGTTGAGGGCATTATTTCCACAACTAGAGCTTATAAAAATACTTATAAACCAAGCTCATAAGGTCCAACAACAACCAACGGCAAGTGTGGCTCAATTGTAAAAAACCCTCAAAAGTCCTATTTGCTCAAAGGTTCGAATCCCAACTCTTGCAACTTTGTGTTGTGGGTTGCTTTGACATTTGGTCCAAGTTGGTTTAACAGCATAAAACGTGGGCGTGAGTAGTGGTATGCCTTGTTGTCCACTGGTGGTACTCTTGAGCTTACCTAACCTATACCTTGGGGTGTGGGGTGATGATTACACACATGAGCCCATTTTTTTGTTCCTTAAAAAAGGTCCAACACCAATTAATAACAAATTTTCAATCCGACTTATTGTTTGTATTCATATTTGGTATGCAGACTAAGCTTAGATGTGAAAAGAAGAACCCAACAAAATGATAATTAAAAGAAGTGGATTGAATAGATAGCAGTGGTGGCTCTACATGTAAGCCAGGGTGGTCACAGGACCACCTTGACTTGGAAAGAAAGATATATATACATATACACTTGCCAAAAAAATATTATATGCTAAACTAACTTATTGTGACTACCTTAATAAAATTTTTGAACACCCGACTTGAGAATTACAAAATAAGAGTAGTGCTACTACATTCACAACATTTTCACAATAATTTTACAACAAATCTGATATGGTAAGCTGTTATCTTGGGCCAAATACTAATGTTATTTTTTACCCACCAACAACAACTTTTTGCATAAGATTTGTTATTAAAATGTTGTGGATATAACATTACTCCAAAATTAATTCTGCCCTCAAACATAATTTTTAATCTCTCTCTCTTTTTTTTCATTTTTTTTTTCTTTTTAAAGGTTAAATAACAACTGTAAGGACTTGAATTGGAACCCAAGCCCACCGAGAATAGTGGAAGTTAGCCCAATAAGCTCAAAATAATAAATTTGTTAGAGAGTGGATCTTATAAGCAAACTACTAAGCCCCGTAAGTGCGGGCTCAAGATAGATTAGGTTCAAGACAATAGGATTAGACAAACAAATTCACCAAAATATCTTTCCTCGGACTGGTTCAAGGACAAAGTGTTCTTATATTGATCAAGTTTTTTTGTTTACAAAATGTTCTTCTCTCTCTCCTTTTTTCTTTCAGTATTGCATGCTTGTTATTTATGGAGGCAATTTCCTTATATAGTCCCCCCTAATACGTCTTAGCCTTCCACCTATTCAATTTTTAGGAAATCCCTTGGATGCTTGTCCCATCAAGGCCCTCCTAGAGGTAATAAGAAGGGCTGTGAGCTAGGAAGACACTGTTTAGGTGTCATTTCTTCATAAATGTGATCAGTTTAGTTGGTACAGTGTATTTAATGTGGTGGTGGCAGTCACCTTCCCAGATTTTATTTTTCTTTTCGTTGCTGATGTGGCTCTGCTACTTCTCTTGGAGCTTATCTTTTCAGAATGGTTGACTTCCTAAAGCATTCCCGAGGTGCCTTTATTCCTCGGGAACCTCGGTTACCATGTCAGTTTCCTCTTTCCTCCTTGGCCCTCCGGTCTATGTACGCATGAACCTTTTAACCATCCTTTGGTATCTAATCATCCTTGAACACGGCTTGTAGCCCAAAAATATGATCGGATTACCTGCCCTCACAACAGCAATAAATATTAGCCCAAATAACAACAAACATAAACCAAACAAAAATATAAAAAACCAAATAACAACAAGTGAAAAATTATTCAACAAAAAAACCCATTATAAACAAAAATATAAAATTTGTAACTCGTCCGACCTATTCAATAAAAATAATTTCTAATTTTATTTTTCTTTAAAAAATGATACAAAAAAATATATTTGTGGTAATTTAAATTTCTTAGAGACCGTCCTAAATAAAATTCCTAGAGCCGCCACGGAAGGAAAAAGAGTTATTTTGCATCAATATGGGCCCCCTAAACAGTTCCCCATTAAGCTTGAAACACTGGTAAGAATAACGAATCCATACTAGATGCAATGTGCAGCACATAAACGCTCATGAAAGAACCAAAAACCTGTTGAACATAAACACTTCACTCAACACACATTTCTCTCTTCCCAGCAAAGAGAGTCAACCGGTTACTCTAAATCCCTCAATATCTAGCAATTCTGGAAGGGAGCATTCCCTTTAGGGAAGCAAAAATTTGTGGCCTTTAGTCAGCCATGTTCTCCATTTTTTTTTTGGTGCTGAATAGCCATGTTCTCCCTTTTAAAGAAAAGTCATATCAGCCCATGCATTTAGGAGATTTCACTGCTCAAAAACACTACTGTCTTGCATTTTCCATCAATTTTTCAGCAACTTAGCTACAACGCTTATGCTAAAATGGCACTTTGTTGATTTTGAAAAAAATTCCTAAATTTCATTATTTGAAAGGTAACCTAACTAATTGGAAATTAGATTTTGGAAAAAACTTGATTGTGCAAACTCTTAGAATGAGTCTGCGCATGGATGAAGGGCAATAATTGTTGTCGCAACTTCTTCTTCAAAAGTATAATTTTCAATGATGGCTTACCATTTCAGTCTTCTTTTTTCAATGATATTTCTTTCATTTGTCAAAAAAATTTGACAGTTTCATTTAATGTTTCTAATAATATAGAGCTTGTTTGGATGAGTGGGTTTTTGGATCACATTACTCAGTTTTTATAACTAAGTTCTCAAAACATGTGGAGCCCACAAAAATTTTTGCGACTTGGTTTTTAACATTTGTTTCCATCACTCAAAACTCAAAAATTTGAGTTAGAGTGATGGAAACAGGAAATAGCAAATGAGTTTTTTCAAAAACTGAGAGCTAAGTTATGAGTTTTGAAAATTGAATTATGAAAACTGAGCTATCTCTAAACCAAACGGGCCCATAGTCTTCCACTGCAACATAAATATGAAAACTTTTTATTGCTATTTTAATTGCTAAGAGTATTTTTTTTTCAAATATAATATAATTCTGTTTGTCAGATTTAAATCTACCAAAATTATAGATCAGTTCTAGATCTGAACAAATTCTTTTTTCCTTTTTAAATTAAAAACTGCACAAACCAAATTAAGGAAAAGGATCGAAAAATGCTATAGCCATAATATTTTCACAACAATATTATAATAAATCAAAAGTAGTAGGTTGTTATAGATTGTTATTAGTAGGCAAAAAAGTAATTTTAATGGTAATGCTAAATTAGAATCAATAAGAATTTATCACTTATGATTTTTTATAAAAATGTTGTAAATGTAATACTTCTCAAATAAAAAATTTTAACCCATGTAACAAGGAAGAGAAAAAGGAAGAGAAAGGCAATTTTTTTTTAATAAATCAAATTGAACAAATGTAGGGATTATTTTCCCAAAGATGTGTATATAAACAAAGCTATGTAACATAGCATTATACTACAAATTAGAGAGAAATATAAAACAGTGGATCTATACCTAGCGCCGAACCACTTAAAAACTTGTTTATCTTTAATTTATTTTTACGTATTGTGGCTTTTCTTATGTGGTATTTTTGGCTTTTCTTACATGGTAGCAAAGTTGCTTTGATTGGACTCGTAATTCTTTGTTCACACAATCTCAAAACAAAGCTTGTACTCGGTTCTATCTCAACTCAATGTGACTTTTACTAAGCTTTTGTTTTATCCTAATGTTCTCCATGGCAAAAAAAGCGTTTTTTAGGGTGATCTAGGTTACAAAATCATGATCTGCATAAGTATGCGAAGAAGGCGAATATGTTTTTTTTTTTCCCAATATTTTCTTATCAACCATAGATGGAATAGATAATTATTCAGCAAATTCAAGTTTAGAAAATCAAAATTCTTATTATATTTTTTTAGTTCATGTCAATTCCTTGTGATAATAGTGAGACATCATGTAGTGGCTGGGATGCTATGATAAACTATCATTTATCTCATAATCTAAATTATATGAAAATAATAATTAATTTAATCCCTTAATCATTATTCTAACACATTTAAAAAGTACAAATACACAATCCTGTGTGTTAGGTTCTAAGACCTTTAGGTTTAAATGTATTAGAACACTAATTTGTAATGTTGACAAATCATGATCAAAACGTTTTAGTCTTGTTTAGAATGCTCAAAGTATGTGTCTTATATGTAAAGTTGGAATCGAGTTGCTGTAGAATTTACTGTGCAATTCTGCTTGGCTCGATCGATCGAGAATTAGACTCGACAGATTGAAGCTCGTCCAGATTGTTTTTCTGTAGAATTTTCCAACTCAGCCCAAGCCCGTATTACGTGTAGGGTTTTATGTTTTGCCCTAGGTATAAAAGGGAAAAGCTTAGCCACGTTTTTTTAGTTGTTGTTGATGCTGTGTGTGTGAATCTTTAGTGAGTCTTTTGCCTTCACACATACTTAGGGTTATCAAGGATCAAGATTATGTTAAGAACTTGATGATCGTTTCAGTTGCAGATTCAAGAGCTTAAAGATATACAAGCAGTAGTGCTTGTGCTTGCTAGGAATCTAAGAAAGAAGTAATCTATGGACTCGGAGCTGTCACGTGGTCGTGGTAGTAAGTTTCCTACTCGAGGTAGCAAGTTTCCTACTCGAGGTAGCAATAGGATGTTAGTGGTCTAAGTCGCTATTGTGTAAACTTCAATTTTTTCATAGTGGATTCAGTTTTACCTTGAGGATAGCTAGGTTAAATCCTCCCCAGGTTTTTTACCGGTTTAGTTTTCCTGGGTCATTATATTATGGTGTTCTTTATATTTTCACTGCTTTGCATGATATGATATATTTGTGTTAACCTAGATTTGCTTAATTTACCTAAGTTATTCACTTGGCTAAATAACTAGGTTAATCTGGTTGTGTTTAAGAGGTTTGAAAACGTACACTGTGTGTTATTTTACGTAGTCATAAAATTTGTACCTAAACATATAGATGGGGCTTGGCTCCCAATTGAGTGAAATAAGAGCAAATAGTACGGTTAGCTCACAAAAATTAGATAAATCGTAGTGTTAGTTTTGGAATAAAGGATAATGGGATTAGTGTGATGAAGGAGAAAAGAATCATATATGTTTTGTGCACTTGGAAACTAATGGACGTGTTTTGAAGTAGTGTACATGCGTATTAATTTGATGCTTTCTCCAATTATGAATCCAAAACCTACTAACTGATTTTGCATTGAATTTGTTGTACTAGCCAGCTAATTAAAGGCATTAATTTGGCGTCACTCAAAGTGCATTGGGTAGCTAAAGAAGACACGGTTATGCTTAACCCTGTTGGAGCAAAAAGGGCTGTTTGCATGACCATCCTTAGCTGCTTGCAAGCACAAGCACAAGCACAATAACAATTAATAAGCTGCCAATTGAAGAAAGAAACAATACAAGTATCTAAGTCAAAGTACTATGCTTAACCTCCTAGTGGTCTTGCTGGCTTGGGATGCATTCCCAGGTAGGGAGGAGTTCCCTCCTACTTCTCCCTTGCAGCTCCTCCTGTTGTGGCCTAATTTCCCACATGCCTTGCATTGTTTTGAGATGCCTACACCTCTGTTTTTTCTGTGACTTCTAGGTTCATCAGGCTCCAGTGCCCTCTTCTTCTTAGGTCGGCAAGGAGGTCTCCTCTTGATAGGGGGTTACACAGGTGGCAATCCACTAGGTCTCCACATATTCTGGCCATTGATGGGCTCTATAATGTGGTCATAGCAATCAATGTAGGTAGTCCTTTTGTAGCAATCATTTACATACTTTTCAGCATCTTCCCTATTGAAAAAGATATAGGAAATGGCATGGCAACATGATATGCCAGTTATGTCCCACTTCCTACAGTTGCACCTCTTCTCTTCCAAGTCTACAGTGAAACTCTCCAGCCCATCCTTCACTTCAAACTTAGTACGACCAACCCAACATGCCAGCCACTTACTGCATGCCAACTTTTCCTTGTATAATCTCTTTCTTATCTTAGGACACAACTCAGATTCCACCTTCATAATCAATTGTCTGTTTGCTTGAAATCTAGTCATCAGATATAGCCTAATACACTCAAGCTGCAAGCACATAGAGAGAAAGGGAGAATTAATCATTCATGAATCACACAGGTCTATGGATCATAAGAGAGTGTTGAAGCTGAGTAGATTGCCTACTATGGTGATTATAGGTTTGCTCTTAAACTTAAGTATCCTGCTATTGAAGCTTTCACACATGCTGTTCAGGACTGTGTCACTCTGGCCATCACTCAGCATACTCATAAAAGTGATCACTTTGAAGCTTACTGTCACTGTCACTGCTAACACAATAAACCACATCTTCATTTTGTTGATCACCACCAAAAACCTCTAAGGCATTTACTCCTCCTGGTTCACTACCAGGTGGTCTAACAGCTAAGGGCTCTAAATCCTCCACAGCTAACTTAGCTTGTTCATTCACTCGATGCTCCACAAAGACATATATGTCCCCATATCCCTTCACCAAGTCAGTCATGAATACAACAACATCATCATCAACCACCTCATGGAAATGTGCCTGCTCTGGGTTCACACCAGGCATTTTAAACCATAGCTTATCCACTGTAGTGTACCCAAAATCCCTATAGATACTCTTGGTCTCTACTTTTGACCACTTATCTGGGTCACAGTTATCCACTATATCAACTGTCCCTCCCACATAAGCTTGAGGGTCCCACGTAAAATGCCCACCATGGTGGACATGCAAAGTAAAACACTCATCCATCCTGCATGCAAGTCACAGAAAGAAAATAGAATGAAAATAGATATCCACTTTTTGAAATTGATAATACTTTGTTAGGCTAATAAACTAATAAAAAAATTAAAAAACATACAATATAGACAAAGGGAACACATGGACCCAACTACTTCTCGAAAAGCAAGACACAATACAGACAATCAATGCAAATACCAACACAAAGATTCCATGGTTTATCAAAGTCAATATAGTGGCCCCTGATAAACAATAGTGACACACAATACAGACAAACAATGCAAAAGTAAAACAAACAAAGCTGCAAATACCAAAAGCTATAAACAAAAGTAACACACAACAGCCAAACAATGCAAATCCCAAAAATATTCCACTATCACAGTCAATATTATGTCCACTACAAAAGCTATAAAGGGAGAGAGGAAGAGAGAGAAAGCGAGAAAGAGAAATAGAGATAGAACCCAAAGCAAGAACAAAACACAACTCAAAATTCCCAAATTCTCAAAACCCGAAAGCTGAGATTGAGACCCAGACCGATTACCTAGCACTTAAAAATTCCATTCATAAGAGAGTGAGAAATAACGAGAGAGAGAGAGAGAGAGAGAGAGAGAGAGAGAGTACCTTCGCGCAATGTGCCTTTCAAACACGGAGCTGCTACAATCACTCTGAAGTTATCTGGGTAAGAGGTTAGGGATTTGAGCTTGCTGATTTGGTTTTTTTTGTGTGTGTGTGTGTGTGTGGTCTATGGTGATTTGAGCGACGGGGTAAAAGGTTAGGGTTAAGCTGTTGGTTGACTAACTGAGTGAGTGCCACGTGACTAATTGAAGGGGCGGGAAAGCCACGTGGATATTTAGTACATTATTTTATTATTTTTAGCTTAAGCCGTTTTTCACATGTGCAATGTTTCGTCTTTGATGTAACGGCAGGGACAAAAACGAAATGCGTTTTCCAGGACAGAGACTAAAAGTGGTGAAAAAAAAATATAGAGACTAAAATGGGAATCGCGTGAAAATGTAGGGACGAAAATGTGGTTTTTGCCAAAAAAAAAAAAGAAAAAAAGTAGGGAGTAGGGAAAGGGTTGAGGTTCTATGTTAATCAATAAATATAGCTGGTTACAACTGGACAGGTGTTCAATGTAGGATTTGCCAAGTCAACCAAGTATGAGAATGTTCAATGTTTTGAAAGATTTAAAGGACTGAGAGAACCTTAAGTTGAATTAGAATGACAGTGATATTGGTGCTACCTTATGGTCTTTGATGGGTGTAATTGTGAGGTGAGGTTGTAACTTGTACCAAAGTAGTGAGGTACCCAACAAAATGTCAAATTTGGGGTGGACCATTGAACTGGTCTTCTTTTTCTTCTTCTTCTTCCTTTATTTATTTATTTTTTTGGGCTGGGTTTTGGTGATTAGGGCCTATTATAATTTGGGCAAGTCCTTTCATTAAAAAAAAAAAAATCAATCTTTATTTGTCATAAGTAAAAATTTAAGAAATGTAATGGTATTTTGAGACTTGAAATCAAAATGACATTTGGATGTTGCTGTAAGGGCAAATGGATCCACATGTGCTGCTATGTGTAGTGTAGGGATGAAAATGGAGATGTCATCTTTCTCTCATCTTGACATCCTCATCTTGGTGTGGCCTATGCTGCAAGTTTGGCTGTTTCATTGGTAGCTGAACATAAGCTTAATAATGTGACGTTAATTTGAAGGTGATTCCAAGAGTTGTTAATGTTGTAACCTCTCCCTAGGTTCGGATCCTGCTTTGATTGCTATTCTTGCTGAGCTCAAACAGGGTATTTTTGGCTTTTCTTATATGGTATCAAAGTTGCTTTGATTGGACTCATAATTCTCTGCTCACACCATCTCAAAACAAAGCTTGTACTCGGCTCTACCTCAACTCAATGTGACTTTTACAAAGCTTTTCTTTTATCCTAATGTTCTCTATGGTGCCTAAAAGGAAAAAAAGCATTTTTAGGGTGATCTAGGTTACAAAATCACGATTTGCATAAGTATGCGAAGAAGGCAAATAAGTTTTTTTTTTCCCAACATTTTCTTATCAACCATAAATGAAATAAATAATTATTTAGCAAATTCAAGTTTAGAAAATGAAAATTCTTATTATATATTTTTAGTTCATGTCAATTCCTCGTGATAATAGTGAGACATCATGTGGTGGTTGGGATACTATGATAAACTATCATTTATCTAAAATTCTAAATTATATACAAATAATAATTAATTTAATTACTTAATTATTATTCTAACACATCTAAAAGGTACAAATACACAAATTTTGTGTGTTATCTTACGTAGTCATAAAATTTGGACCTAAAAATACAAACGAGGCTCCCAATTGAGTGAAATAAGAGCAAATACTACGGTTAGCTCACAAAACTCAGATAAATCGTAGTGTTAGTTTTGGAATAATGGATAATGGGATTAGTCATTAGTGTGATGAAGGAGAAAAGAATCATTTATATTTTGTGCATTTGGAAACTAATGGAAATGTTTTGAACTAGCGTACATGCGTAATAACATGCTGCTTTTTCAATTATGAATCCAAAACCTTCTAACTGATTTTGCATTGAATTTGTTGCACTAGCCCGCTAAAGGCATTAATTTGGAGTCACTCAAAGTCAAATGCATCATGCTTCACATGTTTAAGGGATAGCCAGACAAGTTAGTTGCCATATTGCAGAAAAAAAAAAAAAAAACTAATGTCGTCCTCTTCATTATTGCAGTATGCAAATGCAGGATGCTTCCATGAGCATGTAAACTTTGTGCATGAGCCCGTAAAAGTTCATTTTGGCTTTACTCTTTTGCAGATCTTATAGATTTGACCTTTCTTGTCTTCCAAGAGTACTATTAGTAGAATGAGTGGTAGACAGTGTATGAAAATTAAAATAGTCAATAGGCATAGTCCAAATCCAATGATTCCATATATTTCCACCCAGTTGTGTGAACTTTCATTTTCCATGTTCCCTCGCCTCACTTGAAAGGGACGATAATTAAAGCTACCTATTTTAACTGCCATCTTTAATTCAAAACATGCAAATCGTGCTGAGTCACAGTCAGTTTGTCTGCTTTTCTATATATAATTGGAAAGCTAGCTACAAAAACCTACTTAAATAGACTTGATGGTATACCAAAAAAAAAATCATCATTGGATGTTTATTACTTTTAACATCCATACCTAATTAATTGCTTTTTTTTATTTTTTTTATTTTTTATTTTTTATTGCTTTCCAAATTCCTCCTCATTAATCGGGCATGCCACCCGTCATTCATAAATGCTAGCAGATTCATTAAAAAAAAAAACACAGATTCCAATTTGTATTCATAAACGCTAGTGGATTCATAAACTCAAAATCTCCTAGTAAAAACAATTATTAATATTCAGTTGCAAAAGTCAGGCAGTAAGTTTTAAATACTAGATTTGAAAAGAAAAAAGAATTTGGAAAGAAATTTCTATTCTTTTAAACTTTGAAGTTTGAAATAGTAAAGGCATGTTTAGTAGACTGTAATAGACGTTGTAATGTAATAGTTATTCTTATGGTTTAGTTATTCTTTAGTTTGGTTGTATTTTTATTACAAGGAATAATCATTCCTTATGAATATCTATTCTTCAAAATGAGGAATAACTATTCCTCTTTAAATGGTTGTATTAGCTATTCCTTGATAAATTCAATAATTACAAAACTTAGTATATTTTCAAATAAACAAACTTTCCATATATATTTAACAATTATAAAAATAAAAATCATAAAAAATAACACATGTGGGGGAGATAGGTCCAGGAGTAAGTATTTATGTACATATTGGGTTGGAGGCCCAATCTGAGGACGTTAAGCAGTCCGAGGATGGATAAATATCTTACTAAGGGTCCGTGTTAGTATAGAGAGGTAAAGTCTGATCATGATCATCGGAGAAGGTGGTTCGAGGAGGAATATTTCGGAATGTATTGTCTGCCGTTTAGAGGCAGCGTCCCATGGGACTCTGTTGATAAGGATATGCACCACTAGAGTATAGGACAAAAGAAAACCATGAAATATCTAAAGGAAAAGCTGCTATCACCGCATTAAATGCCCTACGGCTAACTCTTAGACCGCATTAATGAAGAAGTGATGCCTGAGTAGCATGGCCCAGCCTTACAGCTATTTCCAAAGGCTTCAGGAAGGTGTTGATGGGACAAGTATCCAAGCTAACAAGCTGGTCCATACGTGGAGGTGAGAGAGAGGGCGAAGAATGATATAAAAGGCAGAGGAAACCCCCAGAGGAAGGGGATTGGAGAGGAAGTAGAAAAAAACACTGTAGATCAAGAAACAATATTTGTAATATCTCTTTAAGGGAGGTATACAGAAGAATTAGCCTCCTCGGATTGAGTCCGATGACAATTTTCCTTACATAAAATTGTATCATCTTTACTTTTTGGTCATCTTGGCCTATTGCAATTGATAGACAAACTCATTAGAACCCAGATTTCAAACTCACTCTCTACAAATTCATTGTAGTGGGTTCTTTGGGCCTATTCCCTTCCTGTTTTGGGCTTAGACACAAATTGTGTCCTTACAACACATATCTCTCTTAAATTTAAAAATAACAATTTTTAAGGAGATATAGTTGTATGAGTAAGAAACTTTCTAAAATAAATATTAAGTTTCATTCTAATGTTATAACTCACAACCAAATTAATGAATATGTTTAGTTATTACATTATAACACATTTTATTCCTAGTAATAAAGATTACAATTCCTGTCGTAATTCCCATTTAGTGTACCAAACGTACCCTAAGTTTTCACGTTTGTGTTATTGCCTTAGACACAAGCTTTAGCCTCAACATGGGGCCTCAATCCTTAATTTTTTCATACCACACAAATCTTCTGTAATTTATGTTCTCTTATTATAAATCACGTACTTAGTGTATAATTATGGACGGCATTCTCAACTCACTGATTTGCAACTTAAGAACCTTAAGAATAAGACTGTGAGAAAGCAAATCTTCAATTTAATACGGTAAGAATAGGCACTTGTGCAATGTTAGCTAGGGAGGAATTAATTAGGAGGGAGAAACAAAGTTAAAAAAGGAAATAATATAATATTCTCTCAAATTAATTTAGTTAGCTAATGTGGTTTTCTAACCGTTATATCTTTTTGAAATCTATGGTCTAAAAAATGTGTAATTGTTATTGAACCCATCTTATATGTTTATATATAGAAAAATGCTAACGGATGTCCTTAGGGCAATGGTTAATAATCTATTTAAAGAAAATTTTTATAGAAAAAGAAAAAGAAAAACAATTAAAGGATTAGCCTGACGATCAGTCACTGCAGACAAAACACATATGTCACTGCATGATCACCCTCGATAATGCTAACCATGGTCCCTGGATTTCATTAAGGGGTTGGCCTGATGATTAGCATAGATTAATTAGGCCCCCTCCGAGATGATCAAATTAAGACCCTCCTTCCTAGGATTATAATTGGAAAACTAGTCTATGATGACCATGTCTCATATAGAATAGCCTACATAGACAGACTCTCCCATAGAAGATTACGTTAGAACCGAGGAACATCCAAGCTTAAGATAGAACATTTGAGAGGGATTAAGATTTATTTATTTATTTTATTAGTGCAAGGTGACTTTGTTAATTTGTACTTCCACTATGAAAGCTCAGATTTGTACAAAAACACAAGAGCTTATTTAGACCCCCCAAATTAAAATTACAGTTAGATAACTTTTACTCTAACTTATACTAAGTGCGGAACAAGAGTAAATAAACGCAAATAACCGTTATCACTACCCTAAGCCATATTCATCCATAAATAGCAATAAAAGGAAAGCTTAAGAGTAGGGAAGAGAGATGCAAATACAAGATAACACTGAGATGTGTTATTGAAGAGGAAACTGAAGAACTCGGTGAAAAACCTCTCCGTGACCCTCCAAGTCGAAATCGATCCACTAAAGAATAAAATTGGAGTACATGAATAACAAAAGACCCTCCGAGCCCAATCTACTCCATGTACTTGAGCCCTTCAAGCTCATGCTACCAATTGACTTCTTGGACCATTGTTTTTTCTAGCTTTCCGGATCTTGCAATTCAGCCTGATTGCATCCGCCAATTGAATGGCTCATTCCAATACTCCCCAATAGCATCAAAATCTCACTTTACACTCAGAATGTGTGTGGTAAGTGTTTAGGCTATCAACCTCTTAAGGATGTAGAGATGGAGAGGTAGGAGTTGAGGAAAACCACAAAGAAATGTGTAGATGATTTTAGGTATAACAATCTCTAACTCTCAAGTGTATTTTCTAGGGTTTTCTCTCTGAAAAGCACTCCTTACAATTTGTGGGTAATAAGGGTATATATAGTGTAGGTAAAGACTTGGTAAAACAAAATATAACTTTTCGCCAAATAGAGAGTTTCGCTAGTCCTTTGCGGGTTGGCTTTATCCGCGAGATACTCATGAAAACCTCTAGCATGGCATGACTCTTTATCTTTCAGTCATGTGCTTTACATGTGGCTCTTTCGCTGGTAGGCTTCTCGTGAGACACTCGTGAAATTCACTTGTTCGTCCTTAAAGCTTGAGTCTTCACAATCTCTCACACTTAATACTTACAATTAAAAATCCACATACATATAGGGAAAAATTAATTGAAGAAATTATAATCAAATTTGGTACGGAATTAAAGCCAACACAAAATAGTTGTAAATCACTTTACAGTAGAAAACCCTAAATAAAAAAAAAATAAAAAAAAAGCATTCACAAACTACTCTTGCATTAGTGACAACCCAAGTCCTAAGGTTCTCCAACCCTATAACCGCATTCATGAATACACTAATTAATATTCTTTCACGTAATAGATATAGATAATAACTAGATGACAAAGTTCATAATATATATATTAGGTGACAAACGCCTAGGGTTTTGCAAAGGAGTAAAGCAAGGAGCTATCAAAGAGCCCAGATTTTCTCACAACAAATATTTTACCTTCACATGTGTAACGGGGATGTTGCGACACATTGTTTTAGGGACCAAATGAAACCAATCGTATATTTAAGAGACTAAAATCAAAGCAACCCCATGTATAAGAGATAAAAATCAAATCAGTCCCATATTTCAGGGTCTGTAATCAAATTTCCCTACAGACAAAGATGAAATGTTGACTTCTTTTTATTTTATTTTTAATTTAGATTGAATTTGAACTTTTAAAATTTAAAGGATCAAAATCAAACTTCAAATTTAAGGGTTCAAAAAAAAAATTTACCTTTAAAAAAACATTTTTCTTCAAAAAAGCTAATTGTGGGCCACATATGCTTCAATCTACCCAAGCAAGGTGAGGAGAGAGAGAGAGAGAGAGAGAGAGAGAGAGAGAGAGAGATGACCTGTTTGTTTGTGTTCTTTTATTGAAAAAAAAAAAAAAACTAGTCAAGTCTATGCCTAGGTTTAGGCTTTACAAGTTTCAACATAATAGTGAGTTAATTTGTGAGCAAGCTATCTAATTAGTATGAGGAATCGAGGATCAATTTTAAATATGCAGAATATAATATGTTTATATGTATATTTATAATAAACTATATACTTATAGTTGCTATTATTGATATATTTTTCTAATATTGACTTGTATATATTTAGAGAAGTAAAGTGACGTTTGTTATTTATACTACTTTAAAATTGATTAATTTTTCATAGTTTTTATTGCTAACCTTCTAATTTCTAATTTTTTAATATAAATTCTTGATATAAAATGTGTAAAGAATATTAATTATGATTAATATGATTTAAAATATAGTTCACATATTACAAACTAACTAGATATATGTGTAAAATTTTCTTTTATATACAAACTAGCTTATGTTTTGGATTGACTATTTTTCATATGACAGCTTGATCCTCCTAAAAAGAGTTGTGGCTTTGCCATATATGAATAATTATAGGACTATACACTTTTACACAACTTTTGTCATAATTATCTTATATATATGACTGATTGTAAGTGGTAGAGAAAAATTTATGAGTTTATGTAAAAGTGACAAACATTCAATCAAAGTTTATCACATAAAACAATTGTAACAAAGTGTGTGTAGCGCTAAAATTATTCCTACTATATTAATATGTTTATAATAACTCTAAGGGTCCGTTTGGATTGAATTTATTGCTGAAAACTGAAAACTGAAAACACTGTAGCAAAATAATTTTTAAATGTGTAAATAGTACTGCGGGACCCACTTTTAATAAAAAATTGCTAAAAAAGTACATGCACAGTGCGCGCACAGTACGCGCACAGTGCACGCACAGTACGCACACAATGCATGCACTGCACGCTTGTCCCCGCAGCAGGGAAAAAAAAAAAAAAGCAAAATGTGGACGCAGCAACTTTAAGCTGGATCCAAACGCCCTCTAAATGCGTCGAAAATTTCATATAAATGTTTTACATTGTTCCTTTCTTTAAGTTGTGATATGCCCAAGTAATATGAATGAGTAATTGTTTTTGATGTTGATGGTGACACAGTAGGTAGACAAATGATCTTGATCAATTGGTAAGGTGGCACCCACGGCACATATTATATTAATTAGCAACATGTCAAAGAATTTTTTTTTTTTGCGGTCACGTTAATGTGACCCTCCTTCTAGCTTATGGTTTTTTTATTATATTTTTTTTTATATACAAGAAATTCTACTATAACTTAATCTAAGGGTCCGTTTGGATAGAACTTATTTTGCTGAAACTGAAAACTGAAAACACTGTAGCAAAATAATTTTTAAATATATGAATAGTTTTGTGGGACCCATTTTTAATGAAAAAGTTGTTAAAAAGTGAAATTTGTGGGACCCATGAACGGTGCATTTGTGCACTGTTCATGGCTGAAAAGTCAAAATAAGCTGCTGGGTTAAAAAAAAAAAAAAAAAAAAAAAAAAGCAAAAACGTAGACGCACAAAACGGCGGATCCAAACGCCCTCTAAGTGTATAGTGCGTGAAGCTTCCTTTTGAAGACTTTAACATTGGCTCTTATCCCTACACCCCACAAACACTTATAATTATAGAGTGACCATCGCACCAAGGGTGTGGAGTGGTAGTCCCTTCTAGCTTGTGGTTGATCGGTCAGCAGGATCGAAATAATTAAATGTCAATTCATTGTTAGTTAACAGATGGAGCTATAATTATTTTTTTGTGTGACATTAATGAGCCCCTCCTTCTAGCTTATGGTTGATCAATTAGTAGGATCAAAGTGGTTAAATGTCATTTCATTGTTAACTAATATAGATGGAGTTATAAATTTTTTTTTTTTGTGTGGTCACATTAATGTGCCCTTTTTTTTTGTGTGGATACAAGATAGAATTCTACTCTAGCCTAATCTAAGTGTATATGTGTGCGAAGCTCCCTCCTGGAGACTTGAACCCCGACCCTTACCCCCCACACCCCACAAGTACTTATACTTGTGGAGTGATCATCGCACTAAGGGTGTGCGGTGGTAATGTGCCCCTCTTTCTAGCTTATGGTTGATCGGTTAACAAGATCGAAGTAATTAAACGGCAATTCATTGTTAGCTAACAGATGGAGTTATAATTGGATATTTTGCTTCTTTTATTTATTTATTTATTATAATTATTACACTTGAACTGAGTTATGAACAGTTTGGACTTTGATTTCAAAAATATATTTCTTTATGTTCCTACCTATTTAATATCGAGTCAAGTTTAAGCTTAGCTCAGACAATCCTTCTTTATCCTCCTTTTAAGTGTCTTCCTGTACATCTTCTCAAAAAAAAAAAAAAAAAAGTGTCTCCCTGTACCAAATGATAAACTACACCAATCTAAAATAAGATTGATGTAATAAAAAATGCTCCAAATCCATATCATTTTAAGGTTTTTTCTTCTGCTAAACAACAAATTATATATTCTAAGTTTACGTAAATTTCAATTCAGTTGCGTTATTTTTTATTTATTTTTTGAGAAAGGTGTTATTTTTGATTTATTCATTTAAGCCCTACAACTTTGACCTTTATTTAATGTGGTCCTTTCATCAAGTTCTATTATGTGGGTTGCCTTAAGTGCTAAAAAAGGACACTGTTTTGACATATTTTAGTTTTAAAAATTCAAAAACTAATAAAAATAGTATCAATTAAAATCACGTAAATCAAAATCTCAGAAATGCACTACAAAAAACATGAGCTATAGCTGCGTTATTAAAAGCGGCTAAAACCATATACCTATAGCGGTGTTTCTTAAAACGCAGTTATAGCCCAATTCTGTAGCCATGTTTATATATAGTATTAAGCCAGGTTTTAATGGGAGGGCCTATGGCCGCATTTAAAAAACGCGCGGCTATAGGTCCAGTCCATTTTTTTAATGTGTCCTATAGCCGCGTTTATTAGCCGCACCCAAAGCCGCGTTTTTAAAGATGTGGCTATAGCCTTCACTGTAGTCGCGTGTTTTAATTGCGGCTATAGGTCTCAAAAAATTTTTTTTTTATTTTAAAAAGGGTATATAGCCGCGTTTTAAAAACGCAACTATAGTATGTTTATAGTTGCTTTTTTTAAACACGGCTATAGTATGTCTATAGCTGCGTTTTTTTAAACACGACTATAGCTTTTGTATAAATAACAAAAAAAAAAAAAAAAAAAAAAAACCTTCACTCTACCTTTGACTCCCTCAGTATTCGAACGCTAGTACGCTACCCTAACCCAATTTGCCTTTCACTCCCAAACCCTCACCGCCGATACACCCCTCCCTACCAATCCTCTTCACCGTGCCCTTGCTGACAAAGCCCAGGCCTCCATCACCTAAACACTCAGAGTCATGTTGTTTTCTCTTAACCACTATTTCGCTGATTAGTCTCTTCGTATTTCTTTGGTACTCACTCTCACTCTCACTCTCTCTCTCTCTCTCTCCATTTTGATAATAGTGAAGAATTGGAGATCTTGTTGTTTGCTTTAGTTTTTTTTAAGCACTCTAGATCTTCATTTGTTTTTAGTTAGATGCTAGCAAATGCGATTAATATGTTTTGTAATTCACTATTCACGTTTGTTTTACTTGTAATTTGAATTTGAATTTTGTTCTTTTTGACTGGATTGGGGATTTGTTTTGTAGTCAGATTTGTAATTAGTCAATTTAGGGATTTGCAAATGCTTGTGCACTAGTTTGTTTTGTTTTTATTACTAATACAATATTTACATTTTTTTTAGTTTGTGTATAGTTTATTTCATTTCAGATTTTTCAATATGAGAGTGATAAGATCAAGCATTAGTACCAATTCTTATTTATTTTTGTTATATTCTAGTTGATACTTATTTAGAGTAGGCTTTTGAATAAGATGAAAGATAAATTTGATAAGGGAGGAGATTCCGAACTCTCTGTGTTAGTGTTAAAGTTGTACATTTTTCTCACGATTCGGGAAAAATGAGGAGGGTTGTGATGTCTATTAATAAAGATTTTGATGAATACCTGTGGTTGACCTGTTTAGTCTATTGAGGATCCATGGTTGAATCCAATATTTTGGGAGCTTTCAAATTGTTTGGTAAGTGATTGTTGATCTCTTATTATGTGATTAAGAGTTGATGGGTAATGTGGTGGATTATGAAAGGAGTGATTTAGCATTAAAGATATCAGGTTTGAAGTTCCATTGAAAATAGTAATGCTAGGATTTTAAATCTTTAAACGAATTGGAGTCAATTGGGCCTTGAAAAATGTGAAATCTAATCATAGGGAGAGACTGAAGGTTATGGATAATAATTCTTTTTTAAGCTTGATCCTCTTACCTTTGTTATAATGTTGGAACTTTTCTAACATGTTTTGGCAGGTCGAGGAACCAAATGATCGGAAGATCTATAAACTATGTGAATATGCCTCAAAAAATCTGATCTGTGTCCCAAAGGTACAAGGTCTCTGTTTTGTGATTGACATTGTGGAAGAATGGGTGTGAATATATTGTTGTGCATGAGGATCATATTTGCCTAGGACCATGCATATTTGGTTCATTATTTATCTATTTTTTGTTTATGCAACAGTTTCATATAATTGGAATTTTTTATAGTTATTTCATGTAATTGGAATTAAATGAATTATGTTTATGTGCTATAAATAAATTAATATGTAGAAGGTGTTAATATGGAAGTCTTGATGGAAAGCTATCTATTTGGAAGACTGATAAAAGACTATCCAAATAGAAAGAGTATATGTGTGTCTAGGGAATGACACACCTTGATTGTGTAAAGATCTTACTTATTGCATGCACTTTGGTTAATGTATAGTTACATCACTTCTAAGCTCCAGGGGTTGAAAGGGTTTAGTGGCATCCATCAAGATAGAATGTGTGATAGTGGCTATCCATTTCTTTTTTTATTGGATAGGTTACCGATGATAACCAAATTGAACGGACACGTTTGATGCCTATAGCAAGGAAGCTTGTTTTGTTGAAGATTACTTGTTTCACTCCTACATGCACTGTATTGTTTTGGTTGAATAAATCAGGCATTTTGAAGGAGCCCAAGAGACTTGAAAGATATTTTAAGTAAGCATACCTATCAAAAAAAGAAAAAGAAATTTAAAAGAAGCATATAGTTTTTTTGACCATTGGAAACTTAGCTTGTGGGGCAATATATTAGAAGGGTTTTTTTTTGGGTTTAGTTTTGTGGAGTTAATGTGAAGTTGGAAATTTGCAAGATAACTTTTGATTAAGTTGGACTAAAATAGAGTACATGGAATGTAAGTTTAGTATAAGTAGGAACAAAGATGAAAATTTAAGAGATATAAAATGAGTTTTCAATATCTTGGACCACTTAGCTCCATCATCTTTCGAAAATTTAAGTAGACGCATTGTGCCACATGCCCATTGGTTGAAATTCCATATCTGTGTAGCTCTAGAGAATAACTTCAAACCTGAAGGCATCATGCAATTACTAGAAAGCCTAAAAATTAGGATATGCCCGTGATGAAGGATTGATATTTTTCTATATAATGATTTATATGCTGCAATCAATTCCAGAAATTAGTTGGAATTTATTTAAACATTTTGGAATAAAATTTTAGCAAGGAAAAAAAAAACCTATAGCTTTGTTTTTAAAATGTGGATATAGGCTCTGACCTGTAGTTGTGTTTTTAAAACGCAACTGTAGGTCTGGCCTATAACTGCACTTTTAAACGCAGCTATAGGTCTAGCCTATAACCGCGTTCTTAAACGTAGCCCAAACATGGTCTATAGTCGCGTTTCTTGAAAACGCAGCTACAGGTCTCAGCCTATAGTTGTGGTTAAAAAAACGTGGCTATAGACCCGCAGGAGCTATTGTTACAGGGTATAGGCCGTGTTTGTAAGCGCGGGTATAGACCAAATGGGCCTATAGCTGTGTTTTTAGGGTCTATAGCCGCGTTTTAAAAAGGCGGCTATAGCCCTCGTTTTTTGTAGTGATGTCACTGCCTTCAATTTCACTTGACCAAATAAGATGAATTAGAAGAATCCATGGGAAAAGCTCTACTTTCAAACACAAGATTTCCATCGATTGTAGTATGAACTGGAACCTTCCATTAGAGTTGTTCATTTCTATGTGAGCATCCACATTGGTGAAGCTATAAATTTAGTTATTTGGCACCACAAAAACCTACTTTATCTATTTTAACTTCTCACTTTACAAAACACTCAACATCAGTGGTTTTATTTTAGCTTTCAATACAATAAAATAATATAAACAACACAATAAAATAATATATCCACTACAATAAACAACCATCATAACCACCACCACCGCCGCCGCCGCCGCAACCACCACCACTGCAACCGCCACCACCACATAATAGCAAATAATCGTCTAGTGTAACAATAATTTTTTTTTTTAACCAAAAGAGCGCATTATTTTTCTCTCAGTTTTGAGCAAATTAAAAGTGTCATTCTCTCAAATTTTAAAGGAAATTTTTATAATTCACCCAAAAGAAATTTCTTAATTTTAGTCCCCTATCACTAGGGTGTCATTCTAAGATGGTAATTGCAATTTTCAATTAAATGGTTGTAGAGATGGTCATGCCCTTTTTTTTTCAATATTAAGGGCAATTAGTTGTAAATTAATGTCTTAACTTAAAGATAAAAGGACAAAAAAAAAAGCAATCAATTTTTTTTTTTTTGCTAAAAAAAAAGGTGATCACATTGAAAGACAGAAAATATCAAATAAAATAGCAATATAATTGAACCAAACATCAACATTTTATTATATAAAAAAAAAAAAAAAAAATTCGTTTAAAAAAACTGGTCAAATGTATTTGAACCAAACTATTTCTTAGTTTTTTTTTTTTGGGTTAAAATATTTCTTAATTTCATCTTGTTAGATGTATTTAATTAATTAATTTTATGGGTTTTGCCTTGGTTTGATGTCCTCGTTTTTCTCTTCTTTATTAACCTTTTGCTTTAAAAACTTTCAGAGACTCTTCCAAAGGGTTTCACTATTTGTACATGTGGCTCAGTAATCCACAAGTTGACAAATTACATATGACTTCAAAGAGATTATTTTAATTGAAGGTGTAATAAAATACAATTTTTGGCTTTAACATTCTTGCTACTCAAGAAGCTAAATTTTTTTAGCTATGGCACCACCATTGCAGCATACTTTAGTATTGGTGGTGCTAAAAATAGCAATATAGTTTTTTAGCACCACCAATGTTAATTCTCTAACAAGCAAAAGGCTTGCTTCTTTTTTTTTTTTTTCCTTTATTTATTTATTTATATTTTTAAAGAAAATGAAAAACAGAGAAATGTTAAAATATGGCAGTTTTCTCAACTCTCATAACTCAACAACATAATCCCTAAAGCCCACTTCTTCTTCACTCTATCCCTCCTCATCCTCCTCATACCCATCTCTTTTCATGTAAAGATGGCAATTCGTGTTAGCAGACCATGTTCATGTTGTGTTAAGGGTATTCAAATGCAAAATTCAATCCTAACCTGACACATTTAACCCTCGTTTGGGAGGAAGGAATGAAATGGAATAGAAATGAATAAAAAGAATAATTTTAGAATATTCTTCCCTTCTTTTGTTTGGGAGTTTTAATGGAGGGAATGAAAAATCCATTTCCTTATTTGGGAATTTAAGCAGGAGGAAATGGAATAGATAGGAGGGAATACTCATTCCTCTCTATTTCCTTAAAATCTCAAATTTTCATTTCCTCCGAAATTGGAAGGGATTAGAGGTAATGAAATTAGATTTAATTAATTTTTTTTACTAAAACTCCTAAAATATTCAACCCTTTATTTTAAAATATGGGTCTAATAGTAATATTTTGAAAGCTCAAATAGTGTATTAAAACACTATTCTTTGTTTAGACCTCCAATGTAAAAACACGGCTTAATTGGTTTTACTCTAACTTATCTAAGTGCGGAACAAGAGTAAATGATACGCAATAACCGAAACAACTCTCTAAGCCATAACCACAAGTAGGCAAAAATAAATATATAGTTTAAAGAGTAAGGAAAGAGAGATGCAAATACGAGATAACACCAAGAAGTATTATCGAAAAGGAAACCGAAAAACCTCTCTTCGACCCTCCAAGTCAAAATGATCTACTAGTAAATAAGTTGGAGTACAAGGATACCAAAAAGACCTTCCAAACCTAATCTACCCAAAGTACTTGAGCCTTCCAAGCTCCAGCTACCAACGGACTTTTTGGAGTCTTGTCTTCATTAGCTTCCCAGATCCCAAAATATCGCCCAATTACATTCGCCAAACCTTACCGGCTTATTTTGGCCAATCCCCAATGCTTCCCAAGCTCCAACTCAGTCTCTACACTTTGAATTGGTGTGAGTTGTGTTTAGGTACAAATCTCCTCTCAAGGTATAACGATGAGAGAAGGAAGGAGAAGAGACTACAAGGATTTCTCGCTTAAGGATGAGTAGCTCTCTCTCTAAAAGGTGGGTGTTGTAAAAACCTTTCTAGGGTTTTCTTTTAAATAGCCTCCTTACAATTTTGTGGG
This sequence comes from Castanea sativa, assembly GCF_040712315.1. Taxonomy (NCBI): domain Eukaryota; kingdom Viridiplantae; phylum Streptophyta; class Magnoliopsida; order Fagales; family Fagaceae; genus Castanea; species Castanea sativa. Next base: position 9,089,171 of record NC_134022.1, read on the forward strand.
TAATGAGTGTATATATAGTATGGATGAAGGGTATAAGAGTCACACTTAAAATCTTAGTTGTCAGTGCATTTTGCGAGTCATCTTGCGAGTTGCCCAAGTCGCAAGATGAGTCGCGAAACACACTAACTCTTCAGCTTCAGGTATGTGCTCTTTATGTGACCTTCGCGGGTTGTAACACTCACGAGCCAAGTCACGAGATCAACTTCTTGAGCAAATCTTCACCACTTAAGTCTAAATCTATTACAATTAAATTGCACAAAAAACAATAAAGTGCTGGTTTGGATCCAGCTTATTATGTGCTGCGTCTGCGTTTTGTTTTTTTTTTTTTCTTCTGCTGCGGGGGGACAAGCGCGCAGTGCGCGCACTGTGCGCGTACTGTTCATGTACGTTTTTAGCAATTTTTTATTAAAAATGGGTTTCGCAATACTATTTACACATTTAAAAATTATTTTGCTACAGTGTTTTCAGTTTTCAGTTTTCAGCAATAAGTTCTATCCAAACGGACCCAAAATGAATTAATGAAATTACAACACTTTTTGTCATAGAATAAAGCCAACATAAATGTTATGTGAAAAACTATAACTTAACATATTTTCATAAAATGATTCCATTCCATTTCATTCCCTCTATGTTACTCCCAAACAAGATTGCTTACATTCCATTCATTTTCATTCCTTTCCATTCCTTTATTTTAAAACATCCAATCAAGGTTACATAATTCCATTCCATTCCTTTCTTTTCCATTGCTTTCTCTTTCTTAAATACATTCTATTCCATTCATTTCTATTCTCTTATGATCATTCCATTATATTCCCTTATGAATTCCCAAACGAATCCTTAATAATTGTGCTAAAATCCCTCAACCCTATTATAACGTATTTATTAAGTGGGTTGACACAACGCGACCAATTTCAACCCGTTTAATAAACACGTATTGGGTTAGTGTTGAAACGAACCATTTCAACCCAATTAAAAATTGGCCCAAAATGATTGACATATTTTATCTTTTATAAGTACATAAATTATAATGATTATAAAAAAAATAAATTATACACAAATTCTTTCTTAAAAACATCAATTAAAGTATAAATAGCATACAATTAAAAGGTTCTCATTTCAACCTAATGAAGTTCCACCCAAATTTAGAAATACACAACTCAAAAAAAAAAAAATTGAAAAGAGATTTAAAAATAAAAAAAAAAAAATAGCCAAAAGGGTTAGGGACTTTATAGTTTCAATGAAAATTTATCAGTATAACCATTAAAAATTTTTTAATCACTAAAATTTATATCGGATAAAAATGAAATTTATTTATATGATTTGAGTCATTTTGGAATTTGGATTGATTGTTGGTTAATTAAGTCAACACGAAATTGACACAAACTCATTTGCACTAAATACTAATGCGGAAAAAATTGTGTCATTTAGGACAGAGACAGGGAGGTCGAGAAGGGCAATTGCCCCGCTGGCCCGCTAAAAAAAAAAAAAAAAAAAATCAAAGCTAATAGCTTGGCTGGTACAAAGCGATAATAATCAAGCTAAGTAGCTAAAACTTTGAGCAAGAGAGAAATGCCTAACTGCAAGTCTACAACTAACAGGAAAGTAGTTTTAGAAATATCCATCATTGTGTAATATACGATGTGTAGTTCTCTCTTGTTATCCTATCATCCATGCATGTGGTGAAAGCCTAAAAAGGTGACACAGATGGTCCTCTTTCAATCAATTTTTGATCATGACACATGTAATATGTAATATTTTTATATATTGAAATAAATTTCTGCTTTTTCATTGAAAAAAATAGGTAGCTTTCCCAATCCCCCTTTAATTATTATTTTTTGCTGAATTTAGTCTATGTATTTTATTTTAATGTTTAAATGTTAATATTTTTGTTATCATATTTATGTTCAGCACACTATAATTTCCTTTATATGTTAAAATTCATTAAAAAAAAAAAATCTCATTCTTTAAGGCTCTACAAAATGAAAATTAATGTATGAGGAAATAGGGGAAAATAAAATAATGAAGTTAGAGCTATAACTGGGAAGGGGAAACAAGTTAGTAGAAGAACATTAGTGTTATCTTTCAAAAATGATATATTAAAAAAATCAAATGGGAATTTAAATTATTTAAGTAATAATTTATTCTACTTCATAAAATTGTGCAATAAGTAATAAATTTTTGAAATAGTTAGATTAATAACATAAATGGACATTAAAATATCACTTAATGTACACATGAATGGTTTGTGTCATGTTTGCGTCAAGTGCAATTGTATATACTTATATATATAAAATTTTCCCCCTTGACTCAAATCTTGACTCCATCATTGTTGATGTTGTGTTTGTGTCATGTTTGCGGGTTGTGTCAAATATTTTATCCCCAATTCCTGAGCCCCAACCCGAATCTGAATCCAAATCCAAAATAAAATCAATCCCCTATCCATAAACAAGGCACCTAATGAGAGTAATCATCAACAAGATCGTTTTGGGTCAATGGTTTTTGTGAGGATGAGATGCTTTGTGATGAAACATAATGAGAAAACCAATTTTGTTTGAAGTAGATAGGTTTTGTGTGGATGAGATGCTTTGGTGCGGAAGGATAATGGAAACCCAATTAAATAAAATTTTTCATTTTAAAAAATTTTAATTATAAATTCAAAATGCCAAAACTACATCATTTTTGGAACACTTAATGACAGCTTACTTTAACGGAGCGGACAGAAAGACTACATTAAATTTATAGAATTGAAAATTTGAAATGAATAAATCAAAACTTACAGGATTGATTTGAATTTTAAACAAAATTAAAGTGTATACATTTTTTTTTTTTTTTGTTGAGAAATGAGGGTATTCAAACCCCTTATAGTATCTAATTATTCTCTTGAATGTGTGTAGTCTCTCTGTCCTACACACTCTAAGTTATTACATGGAGAAATCCTTTGGGAGTGACCACAAGATGCTAGCAAAAGATTTTAAATCTACGATCTCATGGATATCATGAGACCTTAGGAAATAGGAACTATTAAACCAGCCCCTTGAGATTAAAGTGCGTGTAATTCTAATTTAGCATTTTTTTTTAAAATTTTCCCCCCTAACAATGAATACAAATCCCATTTCCTATTTTTTGTGTTCCGTTTTATACTCTCCCAATCATAATTTGTCATATATTCATTTAACTTTCGTTATAAATACCTTACCATGCAAGAAGTTGTCCCATAGTTCTTTAAAGATGACAATGCACTATGATGTCACCAATGTCCCTAACTTAAACATTGAAGCTATTTTGACAGTGAGATCCTCGAATGTGAGTGATCAGCGACGGGGATGCCAAGTATTGGCCACAGACCCTGTTGATTCGGGAATATTTCGAAGGTGTCTCCATGTACTTCTTTACTACAAGAATATGGGCGAAGAGGATTCAGGGTGGCTTTTTGCAGGTTGGACTACGGAGTCACTAGCAAGTAGGGCCGGCCCTTCCACTAGGCCACTTAGACAATTGCCTAAGGCCCCCAAGTGGAAGGGGCCCCAAAATTTTAGAAAAGAAGGGGTAGTAGGGAAAAAAAATAGTTTCAAATGAATTAAAAATATCCGGCACATCCTTTTAACCAAAAAACAAAAATTTTGGTAGATCCGGTTAAACATTGGTTCTAAACAAAATCAATTGCCCAAAAATAACATTATTATCCTCTAGACAAACCAAAAATCAACAAGATAAACTAAGAGATTAACCACAAAACAATCACAAATCAAAACAAATAAAAAACCTCAAATCCCGAAAATCTTTTACCTTTCCCTCTGCTTCTTTCTCTTTGCTCTCCGCCTCTCTCATTCTTTCTCTGATTCTCTCCACTGTTGCTGGCTGCCTGGCTCAGTGGTTCAACTGCTCATGCTTGAAGCTTCCTCCGATCTAAACTATCTGATCATATCTGATGATTTTGATCTAAAAACTTTGATTCTTTGAACTGGCGTGTCGACTGCCTTTTTTTTTTTTTTTTTTGCGGTGCCGCATTACTGTTATTGCCAGGGCCGGCCCTTCCACTAGGCCAATTAGGCAATTGCCTAAGGCCCCCAAGTGGAAGGGGGCCCCAAAATTTTAGAAAAGAAGGGTGTTGAAGTCTAAAAAGCCACAATGTTGCACTAAGGCCTAAAAATGGCACAAAGAATTGAACTCCATTAAAAGTAAAAGTACTTGAGCTTGCAATAAAGAAAATAGATGGTAAGCCCAAATCCACTAAGGGTTTTAAGGAGGAACCCAAACCTACGGATGAGTAGGCTTTAGAACTCAGAAAATAAAGGGGAGAAGAAAAGCCTAGCTTCCCAAGGTCAGAAAATCACTAGGGAGCCAAGTGGTAAGAACTGGGCTGGAATACTTGGGGACTGCTAGGAGCTTGGGATCCTTGGGACGTGTAGCAAAGCCAGGATTGGATTAAGATAGTTCAAAGGGGAGGCCAAGAAATACAGAGAACTAGAACAGATGTGTCCCTATTAGCCACCCAATGATGCAGAAAGGAATTAGAAAGCTTGGGATCCAACAATCCATGAACAAGGGGCTGGTACCTTGGGGAACCCAGAAAGAAGAACCATGAATGGAAGTGGCTGGTAAACTTTCAAATTGGTAGGAAGGAATCAGCTCACTTGGGAAAAATGACAAAGGGAAAGACAGCCAAAAGCTGAGTCTGAAAAGGTAGGAACTAGAAACCTTGAAAGGAGAAAAACCCAAGGTTAACCCTTCAAGACATACCAGAACGGAAAGGCAGCAGGAGACTTTTGGGGAAGAAACTCCAAAAAAAGAAGATAATGAGGAATGAGAAAGGGGCCAGCCACCAATGTTGCTGACACAACATTGGTTCTGGAACCCAGGGGAGCAAATGGAGGGAATCAATGGTACCCTGGGGACCCTAGGAAGACACTATAAAAAGGGGAAGCACCCAACAGTGAAGGGCATTTAGTAACAGTGAATTAGAGTAGAATCATTGAGAAAACTCTATTAGAACTCAAGAAAGTAAGAAAAGAGAGGGAAATACCACCCAGTATCCTCAAATAGCCACTAGAGAACACACTTGGATCCAAGGGGATTCAAACTTTGCAAGTCTTAAAGGCCTGAAGAGCCATCTAAGTCTGTAATTTTTGAACTTATTTGGACCTTGTAACACGTCCTAGTGAGCATAATGTATTACACAATTGGGAAAGTAATGAAATATTTCACATTATCTTAAGGAGCCTTAACATTTATATTGTATCTTTCTTTATCACATTGCCCCTTTATTGTTTCTTGCTGTTCAATGCATATATTTCTGTTTGCTAGCATGTATGTGTTGTAAGATTCCTGCTCTGTGCACCATCTGGTTCGTAATCAGCCCATTTAGCTGTGGTGAACCAAGTCCAGTCCCTTAAAACAACAACTAAAAGGCTCGGGGTCCTTGGTTTTAGTTGGGCCTAGGCACCGTCTAAAAAGGGACCTACACATTTTGGCGACTTCACTGGGGACTGGGTAAAGAAGAGGGAAGAAGCAGTCCATTCGCAGAACATGGCTCCAAAACCAAGAAATAATAAAGGTAATAATGTGCCACTTGTGGTGTTTGAGCCCGTAGGAGAAAATGAAGTAGCTTCTAGACAGAGAAATGAGGTACCTCTGGTGGAGCAGGAAGTAGTCTCTAGACAGAGGTGCGTGGGGCAGGAGCTAGACCCCGTGGCTCGAATGGTAGAAATGATTAAAGATTTGCAACAAGAGATACGCCTCCTCAAAAAAGGAAGGACCAAAGAAATCAGGGATAATGCCCCTTGTGGTTAACCAAGATAGAGCCCAACCAGAGGGAAGGTCAGCAGTAGGAGGAGGAGCTAACCCCCAGTATCTCACGCTAGCAAATGTCAATACCCTTTTGGAACAAGAAAGGGAAAAGCTCTTAGGGATCCCTAAGCAATTTTCTCGGGATCCCCCATTCCTGCCAGAACTCCTTGGAAAACTTTATCCCAAGGGATATGAACCCCCAAAATTCCATCATTTTGATGGAAGAAACAGAAGTTCTGTAGAGCACGTGAGTAGGCTCATTCACACCATGGGCCTCTACGCAGGAGACAAAGAGCTGTGTCTAAGAGAGTTTGCTAAGTCCCTAGTTGACAAAGTATATACGTGGTACACCACTCTTAGGCCTGGGTCCATCAAGACATGGGACGAAATGATGGAGAGGTTTTGTGTAAAGTACTATCCGAGTGAAGACAAAGTCACCTTCCAAAGCCTTCAAATGACAAGGCAAGGGCCTGGAGAGGATCTTGTCCAGTTCATCAAAAGTTTGAGGACGTTTCTCTGGACTGCTACGGAGATCATGAAGAACAAGAGCTGGTGGAAACCTGCATATCCAACATGCTTTTTGATTACAGGCTTAATCTTGAAAACCTATGCATAACCTAGTTGGCTGACCAGCTACAAAGAACTAGGAGGATTGCTACAAAGAACTAGGAGGACTGCATTAACCATGAGGAAAAAGAGAGTACCAGTACCCCAGGCCATGACAACGTCAGTAGGAGAAAAAAGGAAGAGACTTGAAGGAAAGATGGTCGAGGAACCACCTGTGATCCCATTTACTGCAGAAGTACTGAATCATCTTTTGGATAAATGGATTGGAGATGAAATTGTTAGGCAATTCATTGTATCCAGGCTACCTACTAAAGAAGAAAGGAAGAATCCTTTGTTTTACAGGATTCATAACTACATCAAACACTCTACCAAGGATTATTGGACCCTCCGTAGACTTTTCCACGAAAAGCTTAGGAAGGAGACCCTTGAGCTCACTCAAAAGGAACCCAAGGTGCAAAGGAACCCTTTACCCAATTACAAAGGAAAGGGGGTGGTAGCTGTAGTGATCAATGGGAACCCAGCAGAGTCAGAGAAATCTGAAGGATCCTTCCATCCAAGCACAGTTAAGACCCTTCAAAAGAACCCCATGTTCAGGTCACTATTCAACCAATTGGGATTTGGGCCAGAAGCAAGAAGGGTGGCCACAGAATCCCTCATGAGTATAGCAGCAGATTTAGGAATGGAATGTTTTACAGTAGAATCCCATGCCAGTCGAGCTTACTTGGAAACTACCAATGCAATAAGGTTCACACATGAAGACATGGAAGTGAAACATCTAGACCATCACAAACCCCTTTATCTAATGGCCACCATAGATGGTGTCCAAGTCAGGAGAGCACTGGTAGACACAAGGGCATCACTTAACCTCATAGCTCTAAGTACCTTGGAAGTCATGGGCCTAACTAGCAGGAGGATCCTGGGGGCTCCTATGGAGATAACAGGATTTGGAGGATGAGCAGAATCGACTGAGGGGTATGTGCAACTGGCCTTAAGGGTAGGCCCAATAGTAGCCCTAACCAGGTTTTAGTAATTAACTCAGAGGTTTCTTATCATGTTCTATTGGGACGCCCTTGGCTCCATAAGCATCGCTTTATTCTCTCTACATACCATTAATGTGTCAAAGGGAGATTGAATGGGAGGCCAGTAAGGATCCCTGCCAATTCGAACCCCTTTAGCCATAGAGAAGTGAATTTTGTGGAGATAATGTTTTAAAATGAGCTAGAACTAGATGATGAGAGTCCCGCGCCAGGGACCTTAAGGGCACTTGTTTTGGAAGAAGAAGGAGGGGGCATTCGTGACCTAAGAAACATCCTGGACAGAAAAAGGTAAAAAAGGGAGATCAGCTCCCTAGGATCCACATCACTAAGCTTGGTGGTCAACCTATACAACTTCTCATGCTTTTCTAGACCTTGTATAACTTTGCATAGGCTGTGTGGATGTCATCTTGTTCATTCATCTTTTCAAACTTGGACTCCACCAATTCCTCTTCTTCATCCACATCTTCAACAATCCCCTCAGTAGGATTGACTGTGGCAGTGAAGGCATTTAAGATTCCGTCATCCTCATTGTCGGAATCATCTTCAGGCTCGGTGTCGCTCAATGTAGCAGCAAGTGTCTTGCTTCAAGAATATCTTGGCTGCAAAGTTCTTCTTCTCTTCAATAGATGAAGATCGTGAAGTTGCTTGGTCACAAAACCCTATGGTGTATAAACACAGCAGCTTTTTCAAGAACTAGGGCAAAAATAGGTTTCCGGTCACACTTGTGGAATTAAGCTCTTGTGCAATTGTGCTCTCAGCTGTGTAACCAGATACGACCCTTAAAATAATCCTTATATATGTTTAAGGTTGCGAGAAAAGAAATCCCAAACACATAATCACGCATTGGAGTCAAAACAGATCTGAAATTCTGTTTTTCATAAACCTCAACAGATGCCTATCTGTCAAGCTGCTGTCGAGCCACAGGCTTCTACAACTCTATAGGTTTCGATAGATGCTAGCTGTCGAGCTTTAATGAATAGCACTTTCTCAGCTTGAATCTTGGATAGACTTGCATGGCTTCAATATTTGGACTTGAACTCTTATTCCTTGAAGTATTAAAAGCATCCTAAATCTACCTAATTACAAGTAAAGTGCGTTTTGTCAAAGGATTAGCCAATTACATAAAATGTTGACATATATTTCTAACAACTAATCACATATGTCCTAACATGTTTTCCTTTTAAGACTACTTCTAACTTTAGTAGTACATGGGTTTTCTTAGAATGTGTATTTTGTTCTTTTTATTTTTGTGGCTTCTCTCTTTTGTTTTGAACAAGTCTTGGGCCATGGTCCCTACAAGTCTTGCAGTAGGTCCTGGACTAGGTACCCTGGTAGTTAAGTGATGGCGCAGGTACTAAATTGGGTACACAATTGTGCACTTTGATCATAACTCGATTTAAAAAGAAAAAAAAGAAAAAAAAGAGGAAATTTCATTGAATCATAGCATAATCACCATATCGAGGAACATAGGAGGATTTGACAAAGATAGTAAGGATCATAGAATGTCCTTCTACCATAGGCTTCTAAACAACAAGAAAAGGAACTAAAAATATAAACTAAATAAAGCTCAAAAGCAAAGAATAATGAAACACTTAGTAAATTGGAGAGCTGGAAAAGGAAGGGGGTCTCGGTGTACTGAAAGCTCCCCCCTTTTCAAGCGTAGTACTATTTTAGCCACTTCCCATTTATAGGGTCTGTCAGGATGGTCCCATCTTCCTTTGTGAGGTAGTAATATCTGCTATCATGGGCTTCCCTAATAATATAAGGCCTTTCCCATTTTGGAACAAACTTGGAGGGTCCTGGGACATTCTTCCTCACGTGCTCTGCTGCTCTCAACACTAGCTGCCCTTCTGTGAAGGCTCTTGGGTGTACTACCTATCCATATGCCTTAGCCATCCTCTGCTGGTAACTTTGACTCCTCCTTTTGGACACCTCTCGTTCTTCCTTTAGTCCTTCCAAGTCTGCCAGCCTCCTTTCGCTGTTTGTGCCATCTGTGCCTTCTTAAATTTCTTCGAGTACTACTCTTGGCATAAGAAAGACTAGTTCTACGGAGCTGATGACTTCTTTCCTATAAACCAGGAAAAATTGTGAAAATCCTGTGGTTGTCTTCAAGGAACTCCTACATGCCCAGAGTACATCTGTCAGGTGATCACTCCATTTTCCTCTGTACCCATGCTTCATTTTCTTGAGGATTTTTAGTATCACATTGTTAGTAGCCTTTGCTTAACCATTTCCTTGTGGATAATATGTCGTGGACCTTCCATGCTTGATGTAATATGCCTCAGTCAGGTTCTTCATGTCTTTGTTTATGAACAGAGTTCCATTGTCACTGATCAGCCTTCTGGGGATCCTGAACCGTGCAATGATAAGTTCCTGAATGAAGTTTGTCATAGCTACTCTAATGGCCTTTTTCAAAAGGATGACTTCCACCCACTTTGTAAAATACTCTACCAAGATCCATATATAGCCATTAGAGGGAGGGTTTATGGGCCCTAGAAGGTCAAGCCCCCAAGTGTGGAAAGACCAAGGTGTTGTCATATCTTGCAGCACATTTGCATGAGTATGGATTGTGTCCCCAAGTACTTGGCATGCATGACACGTTTCAACCAGCTCCTTGGAGTCCCTTTTCATGGTGGGCCAATAGTATCCCAACTGCAGCAACTGCCTATAGAGTCTTCTTTTCCCTGGGTGACTTTCACAGTCATCGGAGTGGACTTCCCTGACTACTTCTCTGGCCTCCCTAGGCCCTAGGCATCTTAGGGAATCCCCGCTGTACCCCTTTTTGAACAGGATTTCGTTCTGCAAGAAGTATGTGATGGCAAGTTTCCTGAGCTGGTGTGCCAATGTCCTGTCAGCTGGCAGGATCCCTTGAGCCAAGTATTCCATGAATAGAGTTTTCCAATCTTCTGTTACAAACACATCATAACTTTCCTCTTTGTCCACTAAAAGCCTGCACCTTTGACATTCCTCCTGTACAATTGCAGTTTCTTTTTTCATATTCGACTAGTAGTACCCTATGCACTACATCCTTCTGCATAGACTAATTTTCTCTGCAATTCCACAGATCTGGCCATGTAGTTCTTCTAACCTCAGCTTCCCCTCTTTATCATTGATGCATCTTGACAGGATCCCTCTGGGTAGCCTCCCGTACAGCTTTCCTTCTATCACAGTGTAATCCTTTAATTCTTCGATACTTCATTCATGTCCCCACTTTTCTATTTTCCCTTTTATCTCATCTCTCCAATCTTCTTGCTCTAGCTCCTCATGGAACATCTTTTTGAGGATCCCTATGATGGAATGCTCCTGCTTACTTACTCTTATCAAAGTGCCTTTTCCTTTAAATGGCATCTGGGATCCCAGGGTGGCTAGTGCATCAGCAAACTTGTTCTCACTCCTTTAGGCATATTCCATACTGAAGGTCTGGAATTTTGGCTCTAGCTTTTGTGCCCATATTCTTTAAGTTGCCAAACTTTGATCTCTAAGTGCAAAATCACCCTTTACTTGGGAAACCACGAGGTTGGAGTCTCCTAAGATCCTCATATGTTTCACTCCCATGACGAGTGCTATGGCCAACCCAATTAGGTATGCCTTGTACTCAACAACGTTATTTGAGCAGGAAAACCCAAGCTTGAAAGATAACGGTGTGGTATCCCCATCTTCGCAGCTTAGTACAATTCCCAGGCCATTCGAAGTTGTTGTTGTTGACCCATCAAACCTCATTGTCCACTTTTTTCCTGGGAGTTCTACTACTGCCACCTCTCTAGGGATCTCTTTGCTTAGCGAACACTCTTCTTCCCCTGGGAACTGGGCTAGCAAATCTGCTATGGCTTAGGGGTCTTGAGGCCAATGACATATTGAGAGAGCAAGACTAGCCATTATGCTATTCTTCCTGTTAGGAGAGGTTGATGAAGTAGTGCCTTTATAGGATGTGACTTGGTTACTAGGAGGATCTAATGGGCTGAGAAGTATTGTTTTAGCCTTTGAGATGCATAGATCACCACTAAACATGCTCTTTCTATCCTGGGGTACCTGGTTTCTATATCTTTAAATGTCCTACTTACATAATAAATGGGTTGCTCATTCCCATCATCATCTTCCTGTGCTAACAGGGCCCCTATAGCCTAGGAATTTGATGCTAAATATAGTACCTGCGCCATCACTTAACTACCAGGGTACCTAGTCCAGGACCTACTGCAAGACTTGTAGGGACCATGGCCTAAGACTCGTTCAAAACAAAAAGAGAGAAGCGACAAAAATAAGAACAAAATACACATTCTAAGAAAACCCATGTACTACTAAAGTTAGAAGTAGTCTTAAAAGGAAAACATGTTAGGACATATGTGATTGGTTGTTAGAAATATATGTCAACATTTTATGTAATTGGCTAATCCTTTAACAAAACGCACTTTACTTGTAATTAGGTAGATCTAGGATGTTTTTAATACTTTAAGGAATAAGAGTTCAAGTCCAAGTATTGAAGCCATGCAAGTCTGTCCAAGATTCAAGCTGAGAAAGTATTGTTCATTAAAGCTCGACAGCTAGCATCTATCGAAACCTATAAAGTTGTAGAAGCCTGTGGCTCGACAGCAGCTTGACAGATAGGCATCTGTTGAGGTTTATGAAAAACAGAATTTTAGATCTGTTTTGACTCCAATCCGTGATTATGTGTTTAGACTTTCTTTTCTTACAACCCTAAACATATATAAGGATTATTTTAAGGGTCGTATCTGGTTACACAGCTGAGAGCACAATTGCACAAGAGCTTAATTCCACAAGTGTGACCGGAAACCTGTTTTGCCCTAGTTCTTCAAAAATCTGCTGTGTTTGTACACCATAGGGTTTTGTGACAAAGCAACTTCATGATCTTCATCTGTTGAAGAGAAGAATAACTTTGCAGCCAACATCTTCCTGAAGCAAGACACTTGCTGCTACATTGAGCGACGCCGAGCCTGAAGATGATTCCGACAATGAGGATGATGGAATCTTAAATGCCTTCACTACCACAGTCAATCCTACTGAAGGGATTGTTGAAGATGTAGATGAAGAAGAGGAATTGGTGGAGTCCAAGTTTGAGAAGATGGATGAACAAGATGACATCCACACAGCCTATGCAAAGTTATACAAGGTCTAGAAAAGCATAAGAAGTTGTATAGGTTGACCACCAAGCTTAGTGATGTGAAACTTGAGCATGAAGAGCTTTCCACAAAGATTGATGAAGCCAATCAAACTATTGGAGCACTGAGGTTTGAGAATAACTTCTTGGCTGAGAAGATCAAGAAGCTTAAGGTAGAACTGTTCCAAGTTAGAGCTCAGCTGGAAAGGACTTCAAGTGCAAAGCACGGTGAAATGCTCAGTATTCAAAAATCTGCTTTTGATCGAACCGGTTTAGGGGATGATCTCTTTTCTTCTAATATTACTTCTTCTAGTACAACTGTTTTTGTTCTCCCTAGTAATAATGTTGAAATTGAGAACACTAATGTCAAAACTGAATTAGCTAATGAGAACATAGACAAGGGTAAATCTATCTTAGGAGCACCTCCTAAGCAGGATAAGAAAGAAGTTAAAAACCCTAGGGCTAAGAAGGCTAACTCTCAAAAGCCTAAACAGAAGAAGCAGCATCTCTGTCATCACTGTAGAGCAGCTGGTCATACTCAACCGAATTGCTATAAGTGGTTAGCCACTCAAAATAGCAACAACATGATGGCGTTGGGAAACCAGAATCAGTTTCCATCCTCCTTTGCTCCTCTTGGAGATCTTCTCAAAGCCCTCATGTTCCTTTTAAACTTGAATGGTTTTCATTCTTCCCCCTCACCGCCGGTTCAAGGGGTTGCAAAAAGGAAAGGTTCTTCCAAGGTGTGGAAGGAAAAGGGCTCTAAGTGATTTAGTCACTTTCTCTCTCTTTCTCCCCTTCTTGTTTTTGGTTTTGCATTACTTGTGTGTTTTGCTTTACTGTTTTGAGTCAGTCTAGTTTTATGCATTGCTTTGTTTTGTTTTACATGTTTTTGTTTGTTAGTTTTCAGTTTTATTTGTTTTGTTTTTTGATATAAAAATAAAAAAAAATTGAAAAATTCAGAAAGATACAAAAACAGTGTGTGTATGTGTACATTGGTACTTGTGTACCTTGGATGGCCATTGAAACAAAATTTTCTAAATTTTGTATCTTTTGTAGCTTAGATAAGCATTTTTATGCACAACTAAGCAAGTGAACTTTGTGGCTTTTTGTTTGTGATGAGTAAGGTTAAGTGGTCTCTTATACTTAACACTCGTATCACTCTTTTTGACGGGAAAGACTAGAAAATCCTAAGAGAAAGGCATAAATAACCATCTCAGCACTATTACCCGCCAATCATGACATGACATCTGCATGCTTCGGCATAGAAAAAATGCAATGTCAATGACATCTGTATGTTTCGGCATAGCAAAAGTGCAATATCAAAAAGTTTAACATAATTGGGTTTTTTTTTCTCTCTTTTATATACACATGCATGGTATGCTTAATAATATATAATATATATATATATATATATATATATATATATATATATATGCAATAAAATAAAAAGCAAAAAGAACAAAATGCTTTAAAACATGATTGTAAGCGTGTATTCTAAGAGATGTGGGAGTTATAGGATGTACCTCAAAGGTGATAGTCCCCATAAAACAGTTATGATTGTGTGTGAGTTAAAGTGATTTTCTCATATCTCAAATCGTCATAACATAGAGACACTTATGCAATCTTGAGATGTTTTTCACACACAACACGCAATATTCCTTGCTACTCTTGATACATGTGCAGGTACAATGTGATTTGGCTATCACAAGGTTTACATGTGTTAATGTATGCTCACTAAACTGTCTTGACTTGTTTTTGAAATATAAAATCGGTTAGACTTGTTTAGTGTGTGTGTGTGTTTTTGGGATCAATGTGCTTAAAATTGTTGTTGAGAGATGATTTTGAGAACTTAAAATGTTGCTTGGATCCTTGGTTGAGTTGCATGCTTGATTGCATTCATATCTGTGTTTTTCTCTTCTTGAAAAACTGTTTTTAAGTAATCTAGACAGTTTTTCGACACCTCTCGATACCTGGCTTATCTATCAAGCTCTTCAGTTGATTTTTATCACAATCTTGATACTTCTCGACAGCTAGGTGGATCGATTAAGAAATCTCTTGTCCCCTCGATACCTCCTCGATCCATCGAGCTTATGTTGTGGACACCTCTTGACATCTCTCTCGACACCTCTTGACACCTCTTCTTTTCTAAAACCTTCAAACCCACGTGATTTTCAGCCTTTTCTTACTTCAAATCACTTGGTATGATCTCTTTTCCTCTCATTCTTCATGATCTTTTCATGCATTCAAAACTAGGTTTTGAGTTTTTGAAAATTTTTGGGGTTTTTCAAAATTGTTGGGTTTTTGTGAAATTTTTGGGATGGGTTTTGCAGATTTGATCTTAAAAACTTCATGCATTGCATCTTATGTGCATTATAACTATATTTTCATGCATTTAGATGTGTGTTATATATGTTAAATTTTTTGTGTGCTGGTAGGTTTGAATTGGGTTGAGCCCATGATGATATTACTGTTGCACGTTACATGTTTATGCATTTTCATGCATACGTCCTTTACCTTCAACATATTCCTATATATTTGAACTGTTTGGGACTTTTCTGAGTGTTTTTTTTTTCTTCCCCCTCACTCTCTAGTTAACGTTAGTGCGTCAATGGCACTGGAACATAAATCTGCTCCGTCCTAGAACCCTCTTTGTTCTAGGGCCTCTTTGTCTTCTGATCCTACCCCCTCTTCTGTTTGGTTCCGTGATGAAGATGCCCGAAAGGACTTCTCGGAGAACTTCTCTAAACGAGGTGTTCATTTGGAAGGCCGAGTTATTTTGTCGGATTTCACCGACACTGACCTTCCTACTATCTTTCACAGTCAGAAATGGGAGTCACTGTGGGACGTCTCGGTCACATGTCCTTCCGTGCTTATCCAGGATTTCTACTCCAACATGCATGGAATTGATACTTCAGTACCTCTCTTTCATACTCGCGTTCGAGGTACGCGCATAGTGGTCACACCGGAGTTGGTATCCGATGTGCTCCGTGTCCCGAGGGTTGCGCATCCTGACTACACCGGTTGTGAGCGTCTGAGGACTGTGTCCACAGACGAGATGATTTCTACTTTCTTCGGGTGCCCAGCTGTTTGGGGTGATCGTCAATTTCCACCATGTTCTACCTTTGCTAAAGGTCCAAGATTCATGAACATGGTGATGACGTTTGTTTTGCACCCTTTCTCTCACTATAACTCTATCACAGAGCCCCGTGCTCAATTTTTGTTTTCCCTTCTTGAGGATCTCACTATAGATTTTCCTTTACATTCATTCTTTCTATCATAGATGTGTATAGGGATACGGCGACCCGTGATAAACTCATCTTTCCTTCAGCTATCACGCGGATTTTATGCCATTTTTTTGTTCCTTTTCCCCCGACCTTTTCTCTGTTATGTGTGCCATTGACTACACTACCGTTAAACGAAGCGAGGCGCAGTTTCGATCGAGGTGGTCCAGTTCGGCAGCTCCTCCCATTCCTTTAGCTTCATCCAACTCTGCTTCCTCTACTTCAATGGGTGGTGTGACTTTGGATGTGATCATGGCGCAATTTCAATGCATGGATGCTTGCATTGATACACTTTCTACTAAGTTGTATCAAGTGAATACTTGTGTCAGCTGTATTGCTAGACGACAAGCTCGCCTTGGTGGCTTTGTGGAGTCTCCCTCTCCTCCTCTTGAGGCATCCGATTATGGTTTTGACGATGATGATGATGAGGATGGAGATGCTAGCTCTTCCAGTTTTGACGAGATGTCTACTTGACACTCTTACCTTTTGTCACTCGTGACAAAAAGAGGGAGTAGTTTTGGATATGAGAGTAGTCATACTTAGGGGAAGGGTTAGTATATAGGAGATTTTTGTTAGGGGGAGTGTTGATATTGAGGGATGTAGTGAGGATTTTGATGTATCTTCTTTCTTTCTTAGATACATTGTTCTTGTACCTTAGGTCTTGTGACCATGTTTACATATATTGTGCTTATCTTTGATATATATGTGATGATGTATGTTTTCTTCACCTATCTCTACATGTGTTGTTTTTTTTTTCTCTTTATACACATGTTTCTTTATTTCTATGCAATCTATTATTTCTGTTTCACACAAAGATGCCTTGATGAGTTTTGTTTAAGTATTTCAGAAATACAGGTTGTCAAATTCTACTTGCCATGAACTCTCTTCTTACAAAGTTTTTCAAGAGTTTGTGTTAGGATAGATTTTATTGTATTCAACGAGTGAGTATGAGTTGAGTGATTTATGACTTCTCTCATATGTTCATTTGCTTGTTGTGGTTTTTTCATGGATTGCCAAAGGGGGAGATTGTTAGGACATATGTGATTGGTTGTTAGAAACATATGTCAACATTTTATGTAATTGGCTAATCCTTTGACAAAACGCACTTTACTTGTAATTGGATAGATCTAGGATATTTTTAATACTTCAAGGAACAAGAGTTCAAGTCCAAGTATTGAAGCCATGCAAATCTGTCCAATATTCAAGCTGAGAAAGTGCTATTCATTAAAGCTCGACAGGTAGCATCTATCGAGACTTGTAGAGTTGTTGAAGCTTGTGGCTCGACAGCAGCTTGACAGATAGGCATCTGTCAAGGTTTATGAAAAACAGAATTTTAGATTTGTTTTGACTCCAATCATGATTATGTGCTTAGGCTTTCTTTTTTCCACAACCCTAAACATATATAAGGATTATTTTTAGGGTCGTATCTGGTTACACAGTTGAGAGCACAATTGCACAAGAGCATAATTCTACAAGTGTGACTTGAAACCTAGTTTTGCCCTAGTTCTTGAATTAGTTGATGTGTTTGTACATCATAGGGTTTTGTGACCAAGAAACTTCATGATCTTCATCTGTTGAAGAGAAGAAGCACTTTGTAGCCAACATCTTCCTCAAGTTGGTGATTGAAGTCGCGTATTGGGATCTGCGCACTTGGTTAGTCACGTACTGGGAGCAGTGCATTACAAGGAGAGATTGTCACTACAAAACAAGTCCAATTAGGTATTGGGGTAAGGGTTCAACTGTAGGTTGGTATAAGGTACTAGGATTTTTTTACTTGTAACCGCTTGTTTTGATAATAGTGGATTCTTGGAGTGGTGACCTTAAAATCACCCGTGTGAAATTTAATTTCCGTTGCATTTAGTTTATTGGTGATTTGTTTGAGCTACCACGTGTTTGCATGTTAAATTGATTAATTAATTAAACTTGGCTAATTAATCAATTAATCCATCACAAGGGGTCAATACGTTTTTGGTCTATCAAAACAAATCCACATTGGAGGGAAAAGTCAAGAGTAGAGTTCAAAAGTGAGAAATAAAGATAAACTTATGCAGCCTCAATTGTCAAAAAAAAAAAAAGAACTTATACACTTGAACTATTGAAGAAAGAAAGCAAGGAGTTAAGGTATAAGGTCAACTAGCAAAGAGCCTCCTGAGGGAATCGTAGGCACAAGTGATGAAGAAAGAAATCGTTGCTTCTTAACTTTTAAATCTTGCAAAACTTTATGAGCACGAGCCAAGGCCTTCTCAACAACAGCAATCTCAGCATCAAGGTCCTTACAAACCTTCCTCTGGAATAGCATGTGGGCTAAGGACCGCAGGTACTCTAGCAGGAAAGATAGGTTGAACTTGGCCTCCACAAGATCCTGTACCACCCCTCTCCACTCCAAAAGATTCTCTTCAAATAGGGAATCAGAAGAGGAGTCCCTCAGAGAAATCAACATGGCACACAAGAGCTCCATCAGAATGTTGCCCAAGAATACGCCTCCCCCGAACCCACATGTGAAGTCCCCATGAGCTTTGAATAGCCCCTTCAATAGTGGCAGACCTTCAACAGGCACAGAGAATCTTAGGAAGTTGCCAAAAGGAGGCCCAAAACTATGAAAATGGCTCGCAAGGAGGCTATTGAACTCCAAGGAATCAAAGCGGGACAAGAAAGCAAGGAGCCCCGAGCTAGGATCTGAGACAATCACCCCTTAAGCCTTCTCCATTGTTGTGTCTCCACTCTCAGGAATTGGGGAACTCTTGACCCTCTGGATGGTTTGGGGAACCCCTGCCTGAGCTTCAACAACTGGAACATTGGCAGCAGGTTCCATAACTATCTCATTACTTACGGGTTCAAGATCCTTAGCACCCATGTCGGCACCTGTAGAAGCAAACAAAGTCAAAAGGGGAAAAGAAGAAAAGAAAATATATAAAGTAGGGAAAGTGAGAGAAAGTTAAGGTTCTGGTCTACTCACGCGTGGGCTGCAGGCAACCCATGAGCTCGGGGGGCTATATTTTAAGGTCTAAAAAGCCACAATGTTGCACCAAAGCCCAAAAATGGCACAGAGAATTGAACTCCATAAAAAAAAAAATACTTGAGCCTGCAATAAAGAAAACAGATGGTAAGCCCAAATCCACTAAGGGTTTTAAGGAGGAACCCAAACCTACGGATGGGTAACTCACGAAACAAAAGGGAGAAGAAAAGCCCAGCTTGCCAAGGTCTGAAAATCACTAGGGAGCCTAGTGGTAAGAATTGGGCTGGGAAACCTGGGGACTACTAGGAGCTTGGGATCCTCGGGACACGCAGCAAAACCAGGATTGGATTAAGACAGTTCAAAGGGGAGGCCAAGAAACACAAGGAACGAGAACATATGTGTCCCTATCAGCCACCCAATGATGCAGAAAGGAATCAGAAAGCTTGGGAACCAACAATCTATGAACAAGGGGTTGGTACCTCGGGAAACCTAGAAAGAAGAACCATGAAGGGAAGTGGCTGGGAAGCTTTCAAACTAGCAGGAAGGAATCAGCTCACTTGGGAAAAATGACAAAGGGAAAGGCATATAATTTTCGAACTTATTTGGACCTTGTAACACGTCCTAGTGAGCATAATATATTACACAATTGGGAAAGTAATGAAATATGTCACATTATCTTAAGGAGCCTTAACGTTTATTTTGTATCTTTCTCTATCACATTACCCCTTTATTGTTTCTTGCTGTTCAATGCATATATTTCTGTTTGCTAGCATGTATGTGTTGTAGGATTCTTGCTTTGTGCACCATCTGGTTTGTAATCAGGTCATTTAGCTGCGGTGAACCAAGCACAGTCCCTTAAAACAACAACTAAAAGGCCTGGGGTCCTTGCTTTTACGTGGGCCTAGGCACCGTCCAAAAAGGGACCTACACAAAGGGGTAGTTGGGAAAAAAAAATAGTTTCAGATGAATTAAAAATATCCGGCACATCTTTTTAACCAAAAAACAAAAATTTTGGTAGATTCGATTAAACATTGGTTCTAAACAAAATCAATTACCCAAAAATAATATTATTATCCTCTAGACAAACCAAAAATCAACAAGATAAACTACGATTTTGGTCTTAGAGATTAACCACAAATCAAAACAAATAAAAAACCTCAAATCCCAAAAAATTTTGACCTTTCCCTTTGCTTCTTTCTCTCTGCTCTCCGCCTCTCTCATTCTTTCTCTGATTCTCTCCACTGTTGCTAGCTACCTGGCTCAGTGGCTCAACTGCTCATGCTTGAAGCTTCCTCTGATCTAAATCATCCGATCACATCTAATGATATTGATATGAAAACTCTAATTCTCTGAACTGCTGTGCCAACTGCCTTTTTTTTTTTTTTTGATGCCGCGTTGCTGCAGTTGCAGATGCGTTTTGATTGATTCCGCATCTACAGGTTTTGAGTTTTGGGTATCTCAGTATCACCATATCAGGTATAAAGAATAAAGGCTTGGGTGCTTGGCTTTCTCTTCATTTTATTTGTTATCCATATTTTGGGTCTGTTTTATGTTTTGTTTATATTGAGTTTAGTTATGGCTGGCTCATGGCTAGACATTTCACATTTGGTTTGGGCCTTCAAGTTTTTTGTTTTTGTTTTTGTTTTTTTAAGCCTGCATTTTTTGGCTGGCTCATGCTCATTACTATATCAGTTTCTTTCTTCTTCTTTTTTTTTTTTTTAAGCCTGCGTGTTTTGTTTATATTTTTTGTTTATTTGTGTTTTTTTTAGTTAGTAGTAATATATTGAATAAGCCTTGATTTATGCAGGTTGAGATTGCTAAAAACTTGTTATTGTTCGGTGAAACTACGACAATACTTTTTATATAAATTAGGTTCTTTTTCTCTTTTGCTTTACACTTGAAAGTTATTTTTTATTTTAGTCTTTATAAATATATTGTTTGATTAAAAATGTCTATTAGAAAATATGCATCTGGATACGAAAAACTTAAAAGAAGAAATTTTTTTTTTTTAATTAGTCAATTTGCATCTCAAAAGGCAAGAAAAATAAATTTTAAATGAAATATATTATAATATAAAAATATTAAATAAACATTAATTTAATCAATATATAAGTATTAAAACTAGGGGTGGCAAAATTTGACACGACCCGCGAACCCGACACGACACGACACAAAATTAGCAGGTTATGGGTTGAGGCTTAACGAGTTCGTGTCATATTCGGGTTGACACGGCTAACCCGTTTAATAAATGGGTTGGGTTAGTGTTGAACACATAGAACCCGTTTGACCCGTCTGACCCATTTAATTAAATGATATTTTACCAATATACCCTTCAAACTCTAGGTATATAAACTTATTAGTTGTTGTGATTTATTTTCTTTGACATATTATGATTGATTATTTGTGATATTGAGATATGTTTTAATTTTGAATGATTATTTGTGATGCAGTTACTCGTTAATTCTGAATTTTATATTAAAAATATTTATTTGTTTGTTTTTTCATTAATTTTTATTTTTCATTTTGATAAAATCCAATAAACAGATTGACACAACTGACCCGTTTAATAAATGGGTCGTGTTAAGGTTGAGGAATCTTGACCCGTTTAATAAACATGTCGAGTTAGTGTTGACTTATGTAGTCGAATACTCATGACTTGACACGACACGAACCCGACACGCGAACACGAATTGCCACCCCTAATTAAAACGCCCTATTTTTAGTTCTCACCTTAGGCCCCAAAATGTATAGGGTCGGCCCTGCTAGCAAGAGCATTGTTGGAGCAGCCAATGCTTGGTGGAAGGCTCAGGCGTGGACACGATGGCTATGGCAAGTTAGAAATTCTGTCCAATGATGGTGGTGCTAGGCTCTTTTAAGCACAGATCGCTGTAACTTTGTCCGAGTTTCTTGAACAAAAAGAAAAGGAAGAAGCAAAAGCTCAGCTTGTGTTTTGGAATGATATTGATGAACATGATCCTCAATTCTCACCATTATTCTATCTTCAGGTAACTATATATGTTACATAATCCAGAAAATAATGGTCTCATATTACTTGACCATTCTTCTAGTTTTGTTAGAAAAGCGCATATTATATAGAATGGCGGTCATAATGAAAATGGGACTCTCTCTCTCTCTCTCTCTCTCTCTCTCTCTCTCTCTTAATTTGTCTAATTTTCCAATTCCTACAGGTCACAAACTTCCAATGTGGTGGATACTCAATTGGAATAAGCTGTAGCATTCTTCTAGCGGACCTTTAGGTGAAGGAGAACTCCTCAATAATTGGGCAAGCATTCACAATAATATACTTTCAAGTAATAAAGAACGTCCCAAAAAACCCATATTTTATCTCCCTGATATTAATAGAAATTGTTCTTCCCCTACCATCATACTTAGCTCAATGTTAGGGGAAGAACAATGTTAACAGATAGGATATTTTGTAACTGTTTTTCTCTCCAATTGCGGAGCTAGTTACTTTCTTCATTTGCTCAGACAGTATATATAGCAATAGGGTTGTAATTCTTTCATTCATTCATTGTATTCCATTTTTCTTCAATCAGTAAGATTAGAGGTTCTATTTAGAGAGAGGGTTCTAGAATTCTTTACATCTTTAGTAATGTTTGTGGGCTCCTGATATATTTTCTGACCACTTCTTGAAAAGGAGATGTGAACTTGAATAATTTTTTAACTTAGAAAGAAAAACTTGGGACAATTTTGCGCATGGGCCACTCCTAAATTTAGCAACTTTTTTCCTTTTTTTTTTTCTTAAACATGATATGATTTGACAATTTTGTGCATGGGCCACTCATAAATTTAGCAACTTCTTTAATTTGTATGTTAGGTGGAGGATGTGCCATGCATTAATGTGGTAGGCGGATAGCAGATAACTGGTACGGTATAATTATTAGAGATTTTTTTCTATGTTTTAAAAAAAATTAGTGCTTTTCTTTTACCAATATATACTTTGGAATTTGCATAACTTATAGAAACAAAAAAAATGCTGCTAAAATCATATGGAGCATTTTGTTAGTAATTGGTATGGTATAATTTTTAGAGATTGTTTGTATTTTTTTAAAGGATTATCTTTTACTAATAAATACTTTGAAATAAAAATTTGCATAACTTACCACAACAAAATGATGATAAAAACAATTGGAGCAAAAAAAAAAAAAAAAAACAATATTGTGGGTAGAAGACATAATTATGGTCTTTTTCTAAATCAATTTGAAAAATCTGGATGATGATGTTGCTTGAGTGCAACTATTTCATGTAAAATATTAAAAGATAAGATAAGATAAAGGGTGTTCACACGTCAATTTAGATTAGGATACAAGTCAACTCGTCACCCAACATGATCGACCAAATCGGGTCAAATAAATGAAATCACATTATCATTTGAAAGAATGGGTAAAACGCATGATTCCTTAGTTTGATCCATAGATCTTCTACTTGAATCATCGAGGGAGTTGTACTTGTGATGTTGTTTGGATGATTGTAGTGTTTGAAGAATTATTGTAGAAATGGTGCTTGAGAAAGCTAAGAATATTTAGATGAAGCTAATTGAAGAGAGTACTGTTGCATTGAAGCAATCTAATATCTTTCTCAAGAAGCTCCCTCATAATTTTCCTCTCATCCTATTATCTAGGTATTTTTGAAATTATGTTTACACTCTTTCTCTTCATGTTTTCTTTTATTTGTTGTATTTTGTTTTTTGGTAATGAAAAGAAGAAAAAAAGATTATGATTAAGGTTTGAAGTTTCATTTTTTTAGTTTTTTCTCATATATGTTTGGTTGGGAGAATGAAAAATTAGAGAGATGGAAAACTATTGAGAAGAAATTTACAATTATATCCCTATTAAATAAAAAAGAAGGTAACACCTTTTTCTATTAAAAAATTGTATAAGGACACTTCGTTTGTTTTTTGTAAAGAGGTACATAAAAAGAAAATGACTAAAGAAGAAAACTAAAGGAAAAAAAAAACTTAGAAAAAAAAAATTAAAGGGAGGAAAAAAAACTCCAAAGAATTTATGACAAACCCACGTGCATGTTGCACATAGGTTTTTACTTTTTTGTCTTTTTCTTCATTTGGAGTTTTCTCTCTATTTTAGAGAGAAAACATTTTGATGGGCTAGAAATTAAAATATATAGACTCTTGACAATTTTTTTTTCCCACTCCTCCCTCCAACCAAACACCCATTAAAAATATATTCTCTATACTTATTTTTTTTTTATCCTCTTTATTCCACCTCCAACCAAATGGACCCTAAGAGGTGTACAATACAAACTTGGGGACTAAAATAACAATTCAAATGATCAAGTTGATAATAATTCTGAATTTGAAAAACCCAAAATGTATTTGAACTTTTTCTTTTTAACGTCTAATTAATTAGTACTATTAAACTATTTCAACTTTTAGCGCTCAACTCAATAGTCACTATGACTCAAAACTCAAAAGTAAAACCAGGATCTCATCACTCTACCGTAATGTCTTTTTTCAGAACATGCATTTAAAGCAAAAAGGGTCCCTCAGTGGGTTTCATCAACCAAAAAAAAAAGTTTTTGTTTGGGTTGGAAATGTTAATTATGTAATCCTCACCTACGACTTTAGCTTGGTTGAGCATTATCAATAATGTGCACAAGACTTGGCAAAGTGTGTCCCGTCGTGTCCGGTCTTCCCACTACCCATTCATCAAGAAGAGGATGCTACAATGTGCACACTTCATAAAAATGTGCACATGACTTGGACAAGTTGTTTGTAATTTGTTGAGGGCATTATTTCCACAACTAGAGTTCATAAAAATACTTATAAACCAAGCTCATAAGGTCCAACAACAACCATCTGCGAGTGTGGCTCA
Source organism: Castanea sativa (assembly GCF_040712315.1). Taxonomy (NCBI): domain Eukaryota; kingdom Viridiplantae; phylum Streptophyta; class Magnoliopsida; order Fagales; family Fagaceae; genus Castanea; species Castanea sativa. Next base: position 9,113,764 of record NC_134022.1, read on the forward strand.
ATTGTAAAAAAGCCTCGAAAGCCCCATTTGCTCAAAGGTTCGAGTCCCAACTCTTGCAACTTTGTGTTGTGGGCTGCTTTGACATTTGGCACAAGCTAGTTCAGCGGTATAAAACGTCGGTACGAGTAGTGGTATGCCCTGTTATGCGCTGGTGGTACTCTTGGGCTTACCTAAACTATACCTTGGGGCGTGGGGTGACGATCACACACACGAGCCCATTTTTTTGTTCCTAAAAAAAGGAACAACACCAATTAATAACGAATTTTCAATCTGACTTATTGTTTGTATTCATATTTGCTATGCGGACTAAGCTCAAATGTGAAAAGAAGAACCCAACAAAATGATAATTAAAAGATGTGGATTGAAGAGAAAACAGTGGCAACTCTCACTACAAAAAAATGGGGTTATCCCAGCGTTTTCAAAACCGCTGGGATAGCCCTAAAAAGCGCTGGGATAGGGTCAAAATTCCTATCCCGGCGTTTTTTTTCCCAGTGCTTCAAACCGCCGCGCAGTGATAGTCGGTATAGGGTCGCTAGACCTATACCAGCGTTTTTCAAAAGCGCCAGGAAAGGCATACGCCCTATCCCAGCGCTTTTGAAAACGCTGGTATAGGCCTTTTAAATTATATGCATTCAAGACCTATACTAGCGCTTTTGGGAGCGCTGGAATAGGTACTACCTATGCCAGCACTTTCAAAAGCGTTGGTATAGGCCATGAATGAATATAATTTAAAAGACCTATACCAGCACTTTTGAAAGCGCTGGGATAGGCTGTGCCTATTCCAGCGTTCCCAAAAGCGCTGGGATAGGTCTTGAATGGCCAAAATTTAAAAGGACCTATGCCAGCGCTTTCAAAAGCGCTGGTATAGGTCATTTAAAAAAAAAAAAATTAGCACCTGTAGTGTACTTAAAATACATATTTTCCAATACCTATTTTATAGCAGCTGTAATGAGCCACAATTCATATTTTCCAATAGAAAATACCATACCACATTAAACCAAGAAACTAAATATATTTAATTACACCATATCAATAATTACATCCCAAATGTCTAAAATATTATACATAAAATAATACATCCCAAATGTCTAGAATGTTATGAGGCGCACCTACACTACGATTTCACCATTGCGCATTGAGTTTCAAAAATGTAAGTCACAAAACAAACAACACTCCTAATAGAAAATACTCCACCTTTTCTCTCCATGCAAGCCACCCGCTTGCTCCAAAACAACAACCCACCACGACAATAATGTAGACACATTATTTAACAATTTAAGGGAATTAAGAAGCAGATCTTACTCACCCTTTAGCAATCCTAGTGTTTGACCACGGAAAGAATAAGGTAAACTTCAAACAAGCTACCACTCCTGCAAAAGCAAACTAACCATTACTCACTACTATGATAGGTGACCATTACATAAAAATGAAATCTTTGGTGATTAAACATCAACAATGGTAGGTGTAGTTTATTATATATCAAAGGTTCAAAAGTGATGAATCATACTTGGGGATGATCAAAACTAATAAACATTTTAGAGATAATTATACTTTGTCCACTTGTAATGTGAGACAATTACACATTACTTATCTATGGTATGAAAACTAATACCTTGGATACATGTGGTTCAATCCTCTAACTGCCATGACACATCACCCTTAAAAAAAGGGTAAAAGCAACTAAAAGCTACAAGTTGAGCTAAAAGCAACAAAAAGTCAAGAATCGATACCTTAAACAAAATCAAATGGTAATGAAGAGAGGTCCGAGTGAGATTGAGAGAGAGGCCCTTTTGTTGCTAAAAGAAAACAAAAATATGTCATCAGTGGCAGTGGCACGGTGAGGAGGATAAAAAATATGTCATCAATCTTTTGATAGTAGCACAGATTCTGCAAGGATACCTACAACATGGGAAAGGAAAGTAAGTTCAAGGACAATAGTTTTAAGTGGGTGTATTTATTATTCCTAGTTCTCTCTATTTTTCTTTTTCTTGGTTGTTTATTCTATATGCAAATTCTTAGTGACTTACCTCAATATGTTTGAAATGATCTCAATAATATTAGATTTTATGGAGAACTAGAATACCCACAGGAACACACAAGTAGTATACAAAGCCTTAAGAGGCAGAGAATAAGACAGGCTGACTTTTTGTCTTTTAGAGATCTCCTAAGTTGATGGGCCTTCATGTATAAGTATTTTACTTATTATGGTCCCCTAGTAAGCCTAACTTTTCGAAAAAAGGAAAGGGCAGTGAATAAGATCCTTTTTTTTTCTTTTTTTTTTATTGACTTCCCTTATAAATCTTACCAAGAGAATCTATAGGGATCTTCATGCAGAAAAATCCCACTTTCAATCAGAATTCTAAACAGCCCAAAAGAGAAAATAACAAAAAGAACAAATGACAAATAAGAAAATGGAAAGAAATATGTGAACAACTCAGGTTAGGTAAGTTGTTGATGCCTTTCTCTAAGTACATTTGAGAATATTGGAACTATCAACTATCAACTATGGGAGATTCATCTGTATCCCATTTTATAATCACTTGTAAATAGTAAACATGTCTTAATAAAATAATGACATTAAAATCATTTGACAGTCTCTTCCAAGATTTGGTTTGCAAATTTTCCCCTCTTCTATTTATTTTAAGCCTACTTGTGACTGCCATTTGCATGTGCAATTAGGAAATAAAGTACTTAAAAACTATGTGTTAAAAGTTAATTGTCCCATTGAAAGAGAGTAGAAGGGATTAAGTTGATTAGGCAAAGACAGTAAGAAATATGGAGGCCTTTTTGTTTGGGGGCTAAGTTTACAACTAGGCTAGCATTATATCTATATTTTAATCTGAAATGTCTAACTAGGATAATCTTAAGGTCGCGTAATTTATTAAAGAAAACTGCTACTAGATTAAATCAGGACAAAGCAGAATGATGGCATACCCACTTAACAATATTCACAACACATACATTGGTTACTGTCAAGTCAAATTTGCATTAATTGGCCTTATATCTCCATGCAAGCCACCCGCTTGCTCCAAATCAACAACCCACCACAGTAGAATATTTGAATTTACTAGTAGTTGATAAAATAAATTCACACATAGTTGAACAATAATATCACAATATTCACAAGACAATCAACACTCCCAATAATGAAAAGTAGACCACCTTATATCACCATGCAAGCCACCCGCTTGCTCCAAACCAACAATCCACCACAACAGAATTTTGAACATATAATTATAGACTAGTAGGGTATTATGAAGCAAACTTTACTCACCCTTTCGCAATTCACTGGTTTGCTCACGGAAAGAGGAAGTCAAACTTAAAGCAAGCTGCTAATCCAGCAAAATCTAAGTCTAAATTATAGACTATTAAGATAACTTAAAGACGAAAATTAGGTGACTTCATGTCCAAAATCATGTAAAGGAGAAGACACTACTAAACTGAGCACACCGAGAGAACAAACTATAAATTAAAATAGGGAGAGGTGTGCAAAGATATACAAACCAAAAGAAATCACACATGCTGACATGCATACATACAGATAAACTAGTACATGAACAAAGCACTAGGTGAGAACATAATAACTTACAAACAAAATAATCAGCAAAAATTATAATCCAAAACCACTTAATCAAAATCATATGTGCTGCCATAACCCCATAGCATAAAAAAAAAAAAAAAAAAAAAAACCCCTTTCATCTAATCTACCTCCCTCAAAAGCCATTATTCCACTATTTTTCTCTCATCTGTGCTCCCCAAAGTTGTCTCATGCCTTACCAGTCATAAGGAAATTTTATTAGGGATCATGAGAAAAATCACCCAGGAGAAATAAAATATTGCCCGATTAAAATAAATCTTCCTAGAAATTGATACCATCCACTATCAAAATGATTAAATGCTGCACTTGACACTTGTACCATGTGGGATAGGGTTTATACGTGTACAAAAGTGAAGTCATGCTATCTATGATTTTTTTCCTCGAGATAAAGGGGAAGGTCTTTGAGAAATGAAAGCTTCTACATTCTCTCTTAACAGTTAATCATCTATTTTCTGATGGTGGTCAAAATTACATGAACTGATATTGGCTTGTACTTTAAAACAATCCAATACTAGAAAATGTAAATTAAGCAACTGCCTAGGTGTACATTCCTCCCTATGTGTGCATACAGAACATAAGTTTACTAATCTTAAATTCATATGGGAAAGGAGTAGCTAGAGATTTTAAACAAACACAACTCTGAAGGACAACAATTTTTTGTTTTTTTTATATAAGGAAAAGTTTTATTAAAATGCAGAAAAAGGAAGATTATCATACAAACAGAATCCGATGCCCCTGGGGACATGCCAACCAGATATCAGTCCAAGACATGCATAACAATTATACCACTCATAGTGTAACTTGTTACATTTGAAATTGTTCTAAGATGCATATTAGTATATTACTATTGCTAAGGATGAACCATATTAGATTTAACCGTCTAGTCCAATTTGATTTCAAACACAGGGTTTACAATCATATTGGGGATGAAAATGAAAGGGTAATAGAAAAAGATGTAATTTCCTTTCTTTCTTTTTTTTGATAAGTTAAAAGAATTGATTTATTTTACAATAATTGTAAACATCTTAGACAATAACAGTACATGTGATAAACTTAGCTACTTCATAGATAAGCATTTGAAGTTTTGAACTGACATTTCTTGCTTTCATTTACTACTTTTAAATATAAAAACAAAAGAAGTGTCAGTCAATGTTTCTACATGTTTCTTCATCTCATTAACCATCTACAAAATTATTTTATTTTAAGCAAACCAACATTCATCTCTAAACTTAGAACTTACGGACATGCCAACCAGTTGGTCTTGGGGTAATAATTTAGGGACATACAATATCAGAATTGGTAAATTGCAGAGCTTGTGAAGCTAATGCATTAGTAATTCACCTCACATACACGCGCGCGCGCGCGCGCGCGCACACACAAGTACAAATAGCAATCACTGATGAGATAAAATATACACAACTTGCACTACTGCTATGTGATTCACAAATGAATCTCACCACTTGCAAAAAGGAGATACAAATATGTACAAATGATAAAACACAGAGAAAATGAATGAAAGAGCTATTTTTAGTATAGCCAAGCAATTCAAAACATGAGCACAAATTAGGGGACCTTAGAAGTCTACCTTCCTATATGGCCACCTATCCAGACCATTTTCACGACAAAGTTTCTTTAGTTCTGAGGCTGTAAACCAAATAATTGGAAATTAGCAACCATATATATCACAATGTGCATTATAAAATTTACAACTGAGCACATCTAATCAATTACAACTTACAATTACACATAATCACAAAATTCTCAGAAACCCTCCTGGTAGAAAAATAAAAATAAAAATACAACCACTATGGCTTTGAATTCTCATATAATACTTTAAGGAAGGCCTCCATTTCAGTTGGAGGTGTAATATAGCTATAAATTTTACGAAAGCTTAGACTTAAACAAGATAAAAAGGTATATAGTTTGAGCATGAACATACACATTCTTATCCCACATTCAAATCCATGTCTCTTGATTCAACCATATGAAAGTCTTATCCAATCCCCAAAAAATATAGACAAACTAATCCCCAATCAAACCCAAGAAGAATTTTTAAAGTCATTGTCTGTCTTTTTAAATAATTCAAAGGTTCGGAAGTTCGAGGCCAAGAACTAGAAAAATTTAGTATAAGGTCTAAGTGTCCAACTTTCATATCTCTTTTTTACTATTCTTGTTTAATTTCTCGGCAACCAAGCATAGTTCAACAGAAAATTATTATAAAAAGTGATTGAACGTTGGAAGGAACTGTGAAACCATTAACAAAGATGGAAACCCCATAAAAAATTATCACTTCACTCATACCCATATTTGCCAAAGTCATTTAAAATGCAAAGAATAAATTCCAAAAATCAACTCATATCAACATATGCAACAACAAGACCCATATAGTTGATCTAGCAAACCAACCTTCAAATACCCATTAGGAAACTAATCAACCAAAACCTTTTATCAAAGCAAAAACTCTTCAAATGATATGAAATTTTCGGATTTTAACAAAGCCATTGGTACCCAAATCATCTTAACCCTCTAATCTAACATTATTCACTAAAACCCATCAAGTATTTACTATAATAATCATTAAATAGCAAAACCCAAAGGATTTCATAAAAGAAATTGAGCAAAAAGCTTAGATTTTTACCTTAAAATTTTGTTGGGAAAAGGCACAAATGAAGGAGTATATGGAGGCTAGAGGGATAATCTAACGGTGGCTGTTTATGAGAGATGAAGAGGGAGTAAGATTTGGGTGAGAGGAAGGGAGAGGCTGCAGCACAAGAAAAACAAGAGAGAGAGAGAGAGGGAGAGAGAGAGAGAGAGAGAGACCAACATGAAAATGAGGAAGAAAAGGGTGGGTTAGAGGGAAATGTCTGAAGGAAAGAAGTGGGAGACAAAAAATGAGAGGCCAAAGTGGTGCCAAGCTAAAAAAATAAAAGGGAAGTTTGAAATTTTTTCAGTGGTACGAAGGACCTATTGCAGCGTTTTTTGACCCTATCCCAGCGCTTTTTGATGCGCTGGAATAAGGTCATCCTATTCCAGCGCTTCAAAAAGCGCTGGGATAGGCCTATCTCCATTCCTTTATGGAGTGACCTTATCCCAGCGCTTCAAAAAGCGCTGGGATAGGCCTCTCTCCATTCCCTTGTGGAGGGACCCTATCCCAGCGCTTTTTGAAGCGCTGGAATAGGGTGACCCTATTCCAGCGCTTCAAAAAGCGCTGGGATAGCCCTTTTTCCATTTCCTTATGGGGTGACCCTATCCCAGCGCTTTTTGAAGCTCTGGAATAGGGTTACCCTATTCCAAGCGCCGGGATAGAATAATTTCAAATATTAAATTAATAAAAAAAAAAAGATTACCCTAACCTATAGCGGCGGTTATAAAACGCTGCAATAGGGCATCCTATACCAGCGTTTTTAAAAACCGCCGCTATAGGTTTCCTATTGCAGCGATTTATAAAGCGCCGGTTTTGAGCTGCCGTAATAGGGTTTCCTATACCAGCGCCTTTTAAAAGCGCTGGTACAGACTTATCTATTACGGCGTTTTTTAAAAGTGCCGGGAAAAAATCGCTGGGATAGAACGATTTTTTTGTAGTGTCTACATGCAACCGAGGGAGGTCATAGGACCACTCTGACTTGGAAAAAAATGTATAAATACACTTGTCAAAAAAATATTATATGCTAAACTAACTTATTATGATTATCCTAATAAAAATTTTGAACACTCTAACTTGAGAATTACAAAAATTTGGGTTCAACAAAAATAAGACTAGTGCTACTACATTCACAACATTTTCATAATAATTTCACAACAAATTTAATGTGGTAAGCTGTTATTGATTCTAATTTGAGCCAAGTACTAATATTTTTTTTTTTACTTACCAATAACAGCTTTTTGCATAAGATTTATTATTAAAATGTTGTGAACATAGCATTACTTCAAAATTAATTCTGCCCTCAAGCATAATTCAAAATCTTTTTTTTAAAGCTTAAGTAGTAATAATAAATATTAGCCCAAATAACAACAAACAAAAACCAAACAAAAACAATACAAGACCAAACAACAATAAGTGGAAAAATTATTCAACAAAAAACCTATTATAAAACAAAAATATAAATTTTGTAACTCGTCCAATCTATTCAATAAAAATAATTTCTAATATCATTTTTTTCTTAAAAAAATAGTACCAAAAAAATATTGTGGGTAATTTAAATTTCTTAGTGACCCTAAATAAAATTCCTAGAACCGCCATGAAAAAAGAGTCATTTTGCATCAATAAGGGCCCCCTAAACAGTCCCCCATTAAGCTCGAAACACTGGTGATAATAACGAATCCATACTAGATGCAATGTGCAGCACATAAACGCTCGTGGAAGAACCAAAAACCTGTTGAACATAAACAACTTCACCCAACACACATTTCTCTTCCCAACAAAGAGAGTTAACCGGTTACTCTAAAGTCTAAATCCCTCAATATCTAGCAAGTCTGGAAGGGAGCATTCCCTTTAGGGAGGCAAGCATTTGTGGCCTTCAGTCAGCCATGTTCTCCCTTTTAATGAAAAGTCATATCAGCCCATGCATTTAGGAGATTTGACTGCTCAAAAACACTACTGTCTTGCATTTTCCATCAAATTTTCAGCAACTTAGCGACAACGCTTATGCTAAAATGGCACCTTGTTAATTTTGAAAAACATTCCTAAATTTCACCATTTGAAAGGTAACCTAACTAATTGGAAATTAGATTCTGGAAAAAAACTTGATTGTGCAAACTATTAGAATGAGTCTGCGCATAGATGAAGGGCAATAATTGTTGTCGCAACTTCTTCAAAAGTATAATTTTCAATGATGGCTTACCATTACAGTCTTCTTTTTTCAATGATATTTCTTTCATTTGTCAAAAAATAATTGACAGTTTTATTTAATGTTTCTAATAATATAGTCTTCCACTGCAACATGAATATGAAAACTTTTTATTGCTATTTTAATTGCTAAGAGTATTTCTTTTTCAAATATAATATAATTCTGTTCATTAGATTTAAATTTACCAAAATTATAGATCGGTTCTAGATCTGAACAAATTCTTTTTTCATATTTAAATTAAAAACTGCACAAACCAATTTAAGGAAAGGGGGAAATGCTATATCCACAATATTTTCACAACAATTTTATAACAAATCAAAAGTAGTAGGTTGTTATAGATTCTTATTAGTAGACAAAAAAAGTAATTTTAATGGTAATGTTAGATTAGAATCAATAATAATTTACTACTTATGATTTTTTATGAAAATGTTGTAAACATGACACTTCTCAAATAAAAAATTCTAACCCATGTAATGAGGAAGAGAAAGGCAATTTTTTTTTTTTTTTAATAATGAATTCAAATTGAACAAATGTAGGGATTATGTTCCCCAAAGATGTGTATATAAACAAAGCTATGTAACATAGCATTATACTACAAATTAGAGAGAAATATAAAACAGTGGATGTAGGTAGACCTAGCACCGAACCACTTAAAAACTTTTGATAGGTCAAGAATGTATTGATTCATTATAATAAATCAACCAATTAATTAGTCAAGTTAATTAATTAAGTTAATTAACATGTAATATGCGTGATAACACAAACAAATCACCAACTGAGTTAAATGCAGCGAAAAAGAAAGTTGACACGGTGATTTGTTTAAGAATAAGGAAAACCTCCAAGGCAAAAACCCCACCGGGTGATTTTAAGATCACCACTCCCGAGAATCCATTATTATCACAACAAGCAGTTACAAGTAAAGGAATCCCAGTACCTTATACCAACTTATAGTTGAACCTTTACCCTAATACTCAATTGGACTTGTTCTGTAGTGATAATCTCTCCTTTTCGATGTACGGCTCCCAGTACGTGACTAACTAATCGATGCACAGATCCAAGTACGTAACTAACACACCAACTTGAGAAGGATGTTGGCTGCAAAGTTCTTCAGCTCATTCACATGATGAAGATCAGGAAACTTCTTGGTTACAAAACCTTACCGCGTACAAATGCAGCAAATTCTTCAAGAGAAAGATGAACTAGGGAATATGTCTCCGGTCACAATATGCTTGCAGAAAACCTTTTGCATTTACTGGCATCATCTAAGACGGCCTTTAAAATAATCATTATATATGTTTAGAGTTATGAGAAAAGAAAGCCTAAACACATACACATGGATATAAGTGAAATCAGATCTGAAAAACTGAGTTTCGTAAATCTAGATAGATAAGTTATCTATCGAGCAGCTGTCAAGTATCGGGCTAAAACTACCTTTTAAACCTCGATAGATGCCATCTGTCGAGCTAGCTGTTGAGCTTTAAAATACAACACTTCTTCATTTATTTCTTGGACAGATTTGCATGGCTTTAACTCTTGACTTGAACAACATGTTTCTTGAAGACTTAAATCATCTTAGATCTACCCAATTACAAGTGCAATGCGTTTTGTCAAAGATTAAGTCAATTCTAAATGACATATGTTCTTAACACGATTCACATATTTCCTAACAACTTGTATTTCTTTTCTTTTCTTCTTCTTTTTTTTTCTTTTTTTTTACGTATTTTGGCTTTTCTTATGTGGTATATTTGGCTTTTCCTACATGGTAGCGATGTTGCTTTGATTGGACTCGTAATTCTCTGTTCACACCATCTCAAAATAAAGCTTATACTCGGCTCTATCTCAACTCAATGTGACTTTTACAAAGCTTTTCTTTTATCCTAATGTTCTCCATGGTGCTCAAAAGGCAAAAAAGCGTTTTTAGGGTGATCTAGGTTACAAAATCATGATCTGCATAAGTATGCGAAGAAGGCGAATAAGTTTTTTTTTCCCAACATTTTCTTATCAACCATAAATGGAATAGAGAATTATTCAGCAAATTCAAGTTTAGAAAATGAAAATTCTTATTATATTTTTTTAGTTCATGTCAATTCCTTGTGATAATAGTAAGACATCATGTAGTGGTTGGGATACTACGGTAAACTATCATTTATCTCAAAATCTAAATTATATTAAAATAATAATTAATTTAATCTCTTAATCATTATTCTAACACATTTAAAAGTTACAAATACACAATCTTGTCTGTTATGTTACGTAGTCATATAATTTGTACCTAAACATATAGACGGGGCTTGGCTCCCAATTGAGTGAAATAAGAGCAAATACTACGGTTAGCTCACAAAACTATAATAAATCGTAGTGTTAGTTTTGGAATAAAGGATAATGGGATTAGTGTGATGAAGGAGAAAAGAATCATATATGTTTTGTGCACTTGGAAACTAATGGACGTGTTTTGAACTAGCGTACATGCGTAATAATTTGCTGCTCTCTCCAATTGAAACCAAAACCTTCCAACTGATTTTGCATTGAATTTGTTGTACTAGCCAGTTAATTAAGGGATTAATTTGGCGTCACTCAAAGTCAAATGCATCATGCTTCACATGTTTTAGGGATAGCCAGACAAGTTAGTTGCTATATTAATATCCTCCTCTTCATTATTGCAGTATGCAAATGCAAGATTCTTCCATGAGCATGTAAACTTTGTGCAGTAGCCAGTAAAAGTTCATTTTGGCTTATTCTTTTGCAGATCTTATAGATTTGACCTTTCTTGTCATCCAAAAGTAGAATTAGTGGTAGACAGTGTATGAAAATTGCAGTAGTCATCATTAGGCATAGTCCAATTATTCCATAAATTTCCATCCATTTTTGAACTTTCATTTCCACGTACCCTTGCCTCATTTGAAAGGGACGATAATTAAAGCTACCTACTTTCACAGCTATTAATTGCATCTTCAAAACAAATCGTGCTGAGTCACAGTTTGTTTCTTTTCTATATATAATGACAAGCTACAATAAAAACCTACTTAAATTGACTCGATGATATATATAAGGCGGTGTTCCTTTATTGTACATAACTTGTGTTGTCTCTTTCTTACATTTTGAGCTTATTGATTCTTTTATAGGAATAGAAAATGCACCAGTAGCCATCAATCTTCTTTGGTTCGTTGGGAGTTCCGAGCTTGACTTAAAAAAAAAAAAAAAAATGTGGCTCTAGCAAGATTAACCCTCCATACTAGGCCGACACATGACCACAAACAAAAAAAAGGGTCCTAATAATTAACAGACCTTGATTAGGATTGCACCAATTGACAGTTTTTAATACGAAACGTATTGGTAAGAAAGAGTGCAAAGCCATATACCACAATATCATTCGCCTTGAACAATACCAGTGGTATGTCATCTATCATGCACCAAAGTTTTTAAGTTCTTCATGGATTAAATTTTCAGGTCACGCGCTTCAGTCCGACCTCATCGATCCGCTACAGTAAAGCGTGTATGCGTAATAATTTGCTGCCTTCTATAATTATGAATCAAGAACCTTGTTGAATGATTTAGCATTGAATTAATTGCTCTACTAACTAAAGGCATTAACTTGGTCCCACTCTATTAATTGCAACAAGCCTCACGTGCTATTTTCTCTGGTTCTCTGGTTAGCCGGACAATTAGTTGCATGCCATATTGCCAAACCCAATTAGTACAATATCCTCCTCTTAAGCAATGTAAAAAACAATGGATTTAAATTCTTATCACACATTTGATATTATACCCATGTTCTCTTTAAAATTGTGTTTCAAATACACGAAGAAGTTCATGTATGACAGTGTGTAATAAAGAATGTGTAACTATTTTTGCATTGTCTTTTTTACGGATTTTATTATAGATTTTATCTTTCTTGTCTTCCAAAAGAAGAATGAGTGATTTCCATGTACACTTAATCCATTTGAAAGGGACGATAATTAAAGCTACCTACTTTAACAGCCATGGCATCCCCAAAACGTGTTGAGTAACAATCAGTGTTTACGTAATTGGAAAGCTATGAAGGCCTTAATAATTAAAACAGACTTGCTGGTATACTAATCCTGTACAGGCCCTGATTAACTACATGCCATTAGTGAAGTAACAAAACAAGTAAAAAAAGAAAGAAGAAAAGGAAAGTAACCCAATTGGTTCATTGATCAGGAAGCGTCTAGATCAAGATTTATTTAACAAACAATGGCTCCAAATTGTATAGCTTTTAAAATATGCCTTATAAATGCCTTACCAAGCATGAAGTTATCCACCAGTTTTCTAAAAATGGCAAGTCCCTATGGTATCACCAATGTCCCTAAGTTAACCATTGAAGCCGTGCAGACAGTTGTACCCTATAAGGTGACTGATCAGCGACGGCCAAGTCGGGTATTGGCCACGGACCCTATTGCTTCGGGGATATTCAGAAGGTGTCTTCACGTAGTTCTTTACTACAAGAACGTGAGTGAGGAGGATTCAGGGTGGATTTTTGCAGGTTGGGCTAAGGAATCACTAGGAAAAGCAATTTCCGAGCAGCCGATGCTTAGTGGAAGGCTGTGGCGTGTTGAGGATGGTAACGGAGATTTAGAAATTGTCTCAAATGATAGTGGTGTTAGGCTCATCGAGTCACAAGTCGCTGTAACTTTGTCTGAGTTTCTTGAATTCAAAGAAAAGGAAGAAGCAGAAGCTCAACTTGTGTTTTGGAATGATATTGATGAACATGATCCTCAGTTCTCTCCATTATTTTATGTTCAGGTAAATAAGCTTACATATCCAGGAAAAAAAAATATATAAATTTCTTAACTATTCTTGAAGTTCTGTTAGAAAGCAAATGTTACAGGAATGGCGCCACGTCAAGGCCAGGTGGTCCCAAGACCACTTTAACCTAAAAAAAAGAAAAATTTTATATATAATAATTAAAAAAAATTTATTTATTTACCCTTCAAAAATAATTTGAGAACATCCTCAGTTTTTTTTTTTATGCCAATAAAATTAAATTTTGCTCTATAATTTGTTCTACTTTCAAGCAAAAAGAAAAAGCTCAAAAAAATTTTGAACAAAAAAAAAATTGTAAAATAGCAAGCCCAGACCCCAAGGAAAAAAAGCCAACCCAAACCCTCTACACCCAATACGCTTAAGCTGATTGATCAAATGGTTAAGCAAAACTAAAATCCTAACCTAAAAGAAAAAGAACCTCATCAACGACCAAGCACATCGGCGCCTCCGCCTCAAACTCAACAACAGCAATAGCAACAAAACACATCGGGTCATCGGCGATGATGAGATCAGATCGGAGATGAAAGAAAGAGATTGTGCCGTTGGCCTTGAGCAACAACAGACCCCGCCCCTCCCCTGGTCCTAGAGTACATCGACATCGGCGATAGCGAGATCAGATCAGAGATTTCCTTAGCTTGGCCTCGAGTCCTCGACGTGCTGCCGCGGCGTTGCCCTCAAGGTATTTTAGTTCTCTACTTCTCTCTCTTTTTCTCTATGTTGTGCTCTAAGAGTGAGAGCGAAGCTCTCTCTCTGTTTCTCTTTGAACTGAAAAATGAGATTCTCTCTTTGGAATTGAATAGCTTTATCTTATGTGTAATTGCCTTTATTTGACATTTTAGACTTTATCGGTTTGTGATTTTGGCGTTTTGTGTATTGTGAATTTTGTGTGTTGTGAATGTTTTATATCTTTAATGATTTGTGTAATGTTGATTGGCTCTTGTAACTCTTGTCTATTGAGTGGGGGGTGGATGGGGGTCATGGGGTTCTGGGATTGGATATTTGAATTGGAGAAGTGGACAAGTAGAGGTAGTAAAGGCATAAAAGTGGACAGGCAAAGGCAGTAAAGGCATAAAAGTAACTGACCAATACATTATAAAAGACAAAAAATTAAGTTATGTTAGGTAATAGGTTAAGCCGTGGATAATGCACATGGGGTGTGTGCTAGACGGCAAAACAACAATAATTTATGTATTTGCGTGTTTTTTTTATTGTTGTTGTTGTCAATATATAAATTTCTCTTTTTATTAGATTGTGCAATTCATGCTTTTTAAGGAACACCTTGAGAAAAATTCCTAAAGCCGTCACTGATATGTTATATGATAAGGTATTATATTGATTCCAAAGTGAGCTAGAGAATAGAGGTGTAAGTTAAAATGAGGCTTTTTTTTTTCATTTATTTGTCTAACTTTCCAAATATTCCTACAGGTGACAAACTTCCAGTGTGGTGGATACTCGATTGGGATTAGCTGCAGTATTCTTCTAGCAGACCTTTTGGTGAAAGAGAAATTTCTCAATAGTTGGGCAAAAATACACAATAATATACTTTCTAGTAATAATGAACTCAAAAAGCCCTTATTTTACCTCCATCATCTTAAAAGGAATGGCTCTTCTCCTCCCAGCATAACTAGCTCAACTCCAAGAAAAGATTGCGTCAAAACCTTGCATTTCAAGGTCATTGTTGAAAATGCAAATTTTGATGATGAAACGTGCAAGTCACTTGCATTGCATTGTGTTGAGGAGACAGAGTAGACTTGGTAGCAAAATGGATTAAGAGTTTTATTTGTTTGTGAAAGAAAACTCTTAAGGATATAATTGAGCTAGAAAAGTGTTAGGACATATGTGATTGGATGTTAGGAACATATATCAACATTTTATGTATTAGCTAATCCTTTGACAAAACGCACTTTACTTGTAATTGGGTAGATCTAGAATGTGTTTAATACTTCAAGAAACAAGGTTTCAAGTACAAGTGTAAAAGTCATGCAAGTCTGTTCAAGAATCAAGTGAGAAAGTGCTGGATTTTAAAACTCGACGGCTAATATCTATCGAGGTTTAACAGCTGCTGAAGCCCGTGGCTAGACAGCTAGCTTGATAGATGACTATCTATCAAGGTTATAAAACTCAGTTTTTCAGAGCTGTTTTTCATCCAATCTGTGAGTATGTGTTTGGGCTTTTTTTCATAACCCTAAACATATATAAGGATTATTTTAAAGGTCGTATTAGGTTGCACAGGTAAGAGCACAATTGCATAAGAGCATAATTCCACAAGTATAACCGGAAACCTAGTTTGCCCTAGTTCTTGAAGAAGCTATTATGTTTGTACACCGTAGGGTTTTGTAACCAAGAAATTTCGTGATCTTCATCGGTTGAAGAACAGAAGAACTTTGCAGCCAACATCCTTCTCAAGTTGGTGATAAAGTCACGTATTGGAATCCGCACATCTTTTTGTTAGTCACGTATTGGGAGCCGTGCAATACAAGGAGAGATTGTCACTATAGAACAAGTCCAATTGGGTATTGAGGTAAGGGTTCAACCGTAAGTTGGTATAAGGTATTGGGATTCCTTTACTTGTAACCGTTTGTTTTGATAATAGTAGATTCTCGGGAGTGTTGACCTTAAAATCATCCGGTGGGGTTTTTGCTGTGTAGGTTTTTCCCATTCGTAAACAAATCACCATGTCATTTAATTTTTGCTGCATATTTAGTTATTTGGTAATTTTTTTGTGTTGCCACGCTCATTGCATGTAATTGAACTTAATTAATTTACTTAGCTAATTAATTGGTTAATTTATCACAAGGGGTCAATACATTTTTGGTCTATCAAAAAGTATTCCAAACATAAACATGTTAAGCCACAATTGAGTATCAAGACTCAAGTCACTTGTGCAAGTTGGGATGAATATTTAGGGGCCAAAGAGGTAGCATTTCGTGAAGGGAATAAGCCTATAAATGTTTCATATTGGATCGGGTCAGTTCTTGATGGTTTTGTCATGGCAATGCCACCTCTTAATCAGGCTACTCTTGGAGTGAACATTTTAGTGGCAATTCCTAATGAGAACGAACTTTAGGATGGGCCAGATGGTCAGAATTTCTTATATCTTAATTTGTTTATTTAGTTGGGTAAGAAAATGACCAGATCAATTTCATAATATGTCATCCTCATCTGAGTATGCTATCCCTTGAAAATGGTTTGCTATGCGGTTTAGTTTTAACACTGATTTGTAAGTCTTATGTAATGTGTATTTGATTAATAAAAGCGTGTTGTGTATTTGAATGATCAAAATACTTTTAAGTTGTTTGTAATTTGTTGAGGGCATTATTTCCACAACTAGAGCTCATAAAAATACTTATAAACCAAGCTCATATGGTCCAACAACAACCACCGGCGAATGTGCCTTAATTGTAAAAAACCCTCGAAAAGCCCCATTTGCTCAAAGGTTCGAGTCCCAACTCTTGCAACTTTGTGTTGTGGGCTGCTTTGGCATTTGGCCCAAGCTGGTTCAACGGTATAAAACGTGGGCGCGAGTAGTGGTATGCTATGTTGTGCACTGATGGTACTCTTGGGCTTACCTAACCTATACCTTGGGGCATGGGGCGACGATCACACACACAAGCCCCTTTTTTTGTTCCTAAAAAAAGGTCCAACACCAATTAATAACGAATTTTCAATCTGACTTTTTGCTATGCTGACTAAGCTCAAATGTGAAAAGAACCCAACAAAATGATACTTAAAAGATGTGGATTGAAGAGAAAATAGTGGCAGCTCTACATGCAAGCTAGGGCGGTCACAAGACCACCTTGACTTTGAAAAAAATGTATAAATACACTTGCCAAAAAAATATTATATGCTAAACTAACTTATTGTGATTACCCTAATAAAAATTTCGAACACCCTGACTTGAGAATTACAAAAATTTGGGTTCAACAAAAATAAGAGTAGTGCTATTACATTCGCAACATTTTCATAATAATTTCACAACAAATCTAATGTGGTAAACTGTTATTGATTCTAATTTGAGCCAAGTACTAATATTATTTTTTTACCTACCAATAACAGTTTTTGCATAAGATTTATTATTAAAATATTATAGACGTAGCATTACTTCAAAATTAATTCTACCTCCAAGCATAATTCTTAATCTTTTTTTTTTAAGCTTACATAACAATAATAAATATTAGCCCAAATAACAACAAACATAAACCAAACAAAAACAATACAAGACCAAACAACAAGAAGTGAAAAAATTATTCAACAAAAAACCTATTATAAAACAAAAATATAAATTTTGTAACTCGTCCAACCTATTCAATAAAAATAATTTCTATTTTCATTTTTCCTTTAAAAAATGGTACAAAAAAATATTGTGGGTAATTTAAATTTCTTAGTAACCATCCTAAATAAAATTCCTAGAACCGCCACTGAAGGAAAAAGAGTCATTTTGCATCGATATGGGCCCCTAAACAATTCCCCATTAAGCTCGAAACACTGGTGAGAATCACGAATCCATATTAGATGCAATGTGCAGCACATAAACGCCCATGGAAGGACCAAAAACCTGTTGAACATAAACCCTTCACCCAACACACATTTCTCTTCCCAACAAAGAGAGTCAACCGGTTACTCTAAATCCCTCAATATCTATCAAGTCTAGAAGGGAGCATTCCCTTTAGGGAGGCAAGCATTTGTGGCCTTTAGTCAGCCATGTTCTCCCTTTTAAAGAAAAGTCATATCAGCCCATGCATTTAGGAGATTTGACTGCTCAAAAACACTACTGTCTTGCATTTTCCATCAAATTTTCAGCAACATAGCTACAACGCTTATGCTAAAATGGCACCTTGTTAATTTTGTTTCATAAATTTCACTATTTGAAAGGTAACCTAACTTATTGGAAATTAGATTTTGGAAAAAACTTGATTGTGCAAACTATTAGAATGAGTCTTCGCATAGATGAAGGGCAATAATTGCTGTCGCAACTTCTTCTTCAAAAGTATAATTTTCAATGATGGCTTACCATTTCAGTCTTCTTTTTTCAATTATATTTCTTTCATTTGTCAAAAAATATTTGACAGTTTTATTTAATGTTTCTAATTCTCTCCAAAAAAAAAATGTTTCTAATAATATAGTCTTCCACTGCAACATGAATATGAAAACTTTTTATTGCTATTTTAATTGCTAAGAGTATTTTTTTCAAATATAATACAATTCTGTTCATTAGATTTAAATTTACCAAAATTATAGATCAGTTCTAGATCTTAACAAATCCTTTTTTCCTATTTAAATTTGTAAGGTTGAATTTATTCAATCATGTGTTGACTTTATTTTGTGCCAGATTTGCTTGTATTTTAGCAATTATATACCCTGTATTTAGGTGAGAATTATGTAAGGGTAGTGTGTGAGAGAGTGTGAAGAAAACTCAAGATGTGTGCACTCAAAGGAGTCTTGCGACTGACTCGCGACTAGCAAGTCGTTGAAGTGTCACACATGTGAAGCATGTAGGGAGCTAAAGGGTCATGACAACTGGAGCACTACAGGACAAAAAGTATAGTCTGGCCTGGTAGTTATCTCGCAAATCAGACTCGCGACTAGTTCCAGTCATGAGGCCAAGTCGCCAGAATGCCCTGTTTGGATGAAATTTGCCTTTTCACATTCCTTACGTACCCTACTATAAATACCCTTATACCCACGAAATGTAGAGAGCTTCCAGAGAGAATTTTGAGAGAGAAACTCTAGAGAAAAACAAGATTGACTCACCCACAATCTTAATCTTTTGATTTTCCAAATTCTTCTACTCTCACCCTCTCCATTGATACATCCTTGAGAGGTTCATTTGCCAAATCCTTATCTCACCATATCCATATCAGTGAGGAGGTATTTTGGTGCTTGGGAAGCAATTCAGAGAGGACCAACTTAATTTGGTTGATGCAATAGGCTTATTGCGAGATCCGGTAAATTAGAGAAGATAAGGTTCAGCGTAACCCTGTTGGAGCAAGAAGCTTGGAGGGCCTTGGTGCACTGGGTAAATTAGGTTTGGAGGGTTTATTGCTATTCATGTATCCTAACTACATTCTCTAGTGGATTATTTGACCGATTGGAGGGTGGTGGAGAGGTTTTCCGCCGAGTACTTCGGTTTCCTCTTCGATAACACATCGTCGTGTTATCTTTGTGTTTGCGTCTCTCTTCCCTTACTCTTACATATTAATTTTTGTTGTGTTGTGATTAATTATGGCTTAGAGTTGTTTATTATTTTGGGTATTGTTTGTACTTATCATTCCGCACATCTATTGTTCGAGTATAAGCTTGTATCAGTTAAGTTTAAATTCGGGGGTCTGAACGTTCATTGGTGTTTTATACAATAATTGAACCTTTCAATATTAAAAACGACACAAACCAAATTAAGGAAAGAGAGAAATGTTAATATCACAATATTTTCACAACAATGTTATAACAAATCAAAAGTAGTAGGTTGTTATATATTGTTATTAGTAGGCAAAAAAGTAATTTCAATGGTAATGTTAAATTAGAATTAATAATAATTTACCACTTATGATTTTTTTATGAAAATGTTGTAAATATAACACTTCTCAAATAAAAAAATTTTATCCCACGTAACAAGGAAGATAAAAAAAAGAAGAGAAATGCAATATTTTTTTTATAATAAATTCAAATTGAACAAATGTAGGGATTATGTTCCCCAAAGATGTGTATATAAACAAAGCTATGTAACGTAGCATTATACTACAAATTAGGGAGAAATATAAAACAATGGATCAGTGGATGTAGGTAGACCTAGCGCCAAACCACTTAAAAACTTGTATTTTTTTTTTTTTTTTTACGTATTTTGGCTTTTCTTGTGTGGTATTTTGGGCTTTTCCTACATGGTAGCAAAGTTGCTCTGATTTGACTTGTAATTATACTTCTTCCAAAGTATAAGAAAAAACGTTCTGTCCATAGCTGGCAGGGCTATTTACACATCAATCAGGAGCTATCACATCAGATCTACATTGAGGCCTCAGTACACATTGAAAAAGTATAATTTTCAATGATGGCTTACTATTTCAGCCTTCTTTCTTCAATGATATTTCTTTCATTTGTCAAAAAATATTTGACATTTTATTTAATGTTCATAATAATTTAGTCTTCCACTGCAAACATGAATATGAAAACTTTTTCTTGCTATTTTAATTGCTAAGAGTATTTTTTTTCAAATATAATATAATTATGTTCATCAGATTTAAATTTACCAAAATTATAGATCAGTTCTAGATCTGAACAAATTCTTTTTTCATTTTTAAATTAAAATCTGCACAAACCAAATTAAAGGAAAGGAGAAATGCTATATCCATAATATTTTCACAACAATTTTACAACAAAGTATAAGTGGCAGGTTGTTATAGATTATTATTAGTTGGCAAGAAAGTAATTTCAATGGTAATTTTAAATTGGAATCAATAACAATTTACCACTTATGATTTTTTATGAAAATATTGTGTATATAACACTTCTCAAATAAAAAATTCTAACCCTTGTGAGGAGGAAGAGAAAAAGGAAAAGAAAGGAAATGTTTTTTTTTTTATAATAAATTCAAATTGAACAAAAATGTAGGGATTATGTTCCCCAATGATGTGTATATAAACAAAGCTATGTAACATAGCATTATACTACAAATTAGAGAGAAATATAAAACAACGGATGCAGGTATAGGCCAAGCGCTGAATCACTTAGAAACTTGTATTTTTTTTTTCTAAGTATTTTTGGCTTTTCTTACGTGGTATTTTTGGCTTTTCTTTCATGGTTTCAAAGTTGCTTTGATTGGACTCATAATTCTCTGTTCACACCATCTCAAAACAAAGCTTGTACTCGGCTCTATCTCAATTCAATGTGACTTTTACAAAGCTTTTATTTTATCCTAATGTTCTCCATGGTGCCTGAAAGGAAAAAAAAAAAAACATTTTTAAGGGTATCTAGGTTACAAAATTACAATTTGCATAAGCATGCGAAGAAGGCAAATAAGTTTTTTTTTTTCCAACATTTTCTTATCAACCATAAATGAAATAGATAATTATTTAACAAATTCAAGTTTAGAAAATGAAAATTCTTATTATATTTTTTTAGTTCATGTCAATTCCTCGTGATAATAGTGAGACATCATGTGGCGGTTGGGATACTATGATAAACTATCATTCATCTCAAAATCTAAATTATATAAAAATAATAATTAATTTAATTACTTAATCATTATTCTAACACATCTAAAAGATACAAATACACAAATTTTGTGTGTTATCTTACGTAGTCATAAAATTTGGACCTAAAAATACAGACAGCGCTCCCAATTGAGTGAAATAAGAGCAAATACTACGGTTAGCTCACAAAACTTAGATAAATTGTAGTGTTAGTTTTGGAATAAAGGATAATGGGATTAGTGTGATGAAGGAGAAAAGAATCATTTATATTTTGTGCACTTCGAAACTAATGGAAATGTTTTGAACTAGCGTACATGCGTAATAACATGCTGCTTTCTCCAATTATGAATCCAAAACCTTCTAACTGATTTTGCATTGAATTTGCTGTACTAGCCAGCTAAAGGCACTAATTTGGAGTCACTCAAAGTCAAATGCATCATGCTTCACGTGTTTTAGAAATCGCCAGACAAGTTAGTTGCCATATTGCAGAAAAGAAAAGAAAAAAAAAAAAAAACACTAATATCGTCCTCTTCATTATTGCAGTATGCAAATGCAGGATGCTTCCATGAGCATGTAAACTTTGTGCATGAGCCCATAAAAGTTCATTTTGACTTTACGCTTTTGCAAAACTTATAGATTTGACCTTTCTTGTCTTCCAAGAGTAGAATGAGTGGCAGACCGTGTATGAAAATTAAAATAGTCAATGATTCCATATATTTCCATCAAATTGCGTGAACTTTCATTTTCCACGTTCCCTTGCCTCATTTGAAAGGAAAATTATTAAATACTCCGAGAGTATCATAAATGCGTATTCCTTCCTCTCACATGAATTGTGAATTTTACCATAAATTTAATTACTGGGACCCACAGTTATGTGAGAGGAATGAGTACGTATTTATGGTACTCCAGAAGTACCCAATATTTACCCCATTTGAAAGGGACGCCCATAGTGACATACGTCCGGCAGCTTCAGGATTGCTCATCGCTCGCCGTAAGGGCTTGTCAGTTAGGACGATCACCGTATGGGCTTGGAAGTATGGCTTGAGCTTACGGGCTGCTGTGACTAGAGCGAAGGCAAGTTTTTCCATTAGGGGGTATCTTTCTTCTGCACCATAAAGTGCCCGGCTGGCGTAGTATACGAGCCTCTGCACCTTGTCAACTTCCCTGACCAAGGCCGCACTGACGGTGGCCGAGGAGACAATTAAATAGAGGAACAACTCTTCCCCTGGTTGCGAGGGACTCAGCAACGGTGGAGAAGAAAGGTAGGCCTTCAGATTCTCGAATGCCTGCTGACACTCGGTCATCCATTCAAAAGACTTCTTTAGCATGCAGAAGAACGGTAGGCACTTATCCGTTGCTCTGGACACGAATCTATTAAGTGTGGCTACCTTGCCGTTGAGGCTTTGTACTTCTTTTACGTTTTTAGGAGGTGCCATTTCTATTATAGCCCGGATCTTGTCCAGGTTAGCCTCAATACCTCTCTGGGAGACCATGTATCCTAGGAATTTTCCCACCTTCACTCCGAAGGCACACTTGCCTAGATTAAGCTTCATGTTGTAGGAACAAAGAGTGTCAAATGTTTCCCTGAGATCCTCCAAGTGATCATCTTCCCTTCACCTTTTCACTAGCATGTCGTCGACATAGACCTAGACATTTCTCCCAATCTGCCGTGCGAACATCTTGTTCATGAGCCTCTGATATGTTGCGCCTGCATTTTTTAAGCCGAATGGCATGACCTTGTAACAAAAAAGGCCCTGGCTAGTTATGAATGAAGTATTCTCCTGATCAACTTCGTCCATTTGAATTTGATTGTATCCTGAAAACGCATCCATAAAGCTCAGCAGCTGGTGTTGAGCCGTAGAGTCTACCAAGAGGTCGACCCGCGGGAGGGGGTAGCTATCTTTGGGGTATGTTTTGTTCAAGTCCGTGAAGTCTATGCACATCCTCCATTTGCCGTTGCTCTTCTTGACCATTATAACGTTCGCCAACCAATCGGGGTAGTAAACTTCCCTAATGAAACCTGCCTTTTGTAACTTGCGAACTTCTTCTGCCACAGCCAGGTCTCTCTCTTAGGCGAACACCCGCTTTTTCTGACGGACAGGTGGGAAGGAAGGCGACACATTCAACCTGTGCACCATGACTGATGGATCGATTCTTGGCATGTCTTCGTGGCTCCAAGCAAATACGTCCCGATTTTCTTTGAGGAAAGTTGTAAGCGCATGGCGGACCGTCAGGTTTGCAAGGGTGCCGATCTTGGTTGTTCGCTCTAGTCTGGAATCATCAAGAAGTATATCTTCAAGTCTTTCTACGGGCTATGCCATTGTCTGATGTTCTTTTATGCCCATGGCCTAGAAGTGGTCATCCATTTCCATCATAGCTACGTAACACTCGCGTGCAGCCACTTGATCTCCTCGCAACTCCCCTACTCCATAATTAGTAGGGAACTTGATCAATAAATGGTAGGTTGAAGTTATAGCCTTCCACGAATTGAAGGTAGGCCGTCCTATGATAGCGTTGTAAGCAGACGAGCAGTCGACCACGAGGAACATTACATTCTTAATGATCTGCTGGGGATAGTTGCCCACTGTTACAGCCAAAGTGATGATAGCAAGGGGGAATACTCTCGTTCCTCCAAAGCCAACGAGCGGAGAGTTAGTTGGAACTAGTCGCTCCCCACCACTCCCTATCTGCTGGAATGCGGGGTAGTAAAAGATGTCAACTGAGATGTCGTTGTCAACCAGAACCCGGTGCATGTTATAGTCTCCTGCTCGTATGCTAACGACGAGTGCATCGTCATGTGGGTGGTGAAGAAGTCGTGCATCTTCTTCCAAGAATTCGATGAAGGGGTTGTCAATCCGCGCCATCTTGGGTACGGACCTCGTCAGCTGGATGTTCTGAACCATCCTAAGGTAAGTCTTACAAGCCTTTTTTGATGACCCAACAATCGCGGTGCCTCCTATGATCATTCTTATATCTCCTATAGGTGGTCTAGGGGTGCTCGTTCTCTGGTCGGAGAGTCTGCTCCTGTGGTGTGTCCGTTTTCTCCTTGCTAACGAACCTCTGTAGCCTTCCTTGCCTAATAAGAGCTTCTATTTGTTGCTTCAAGTCGTAGCAGTCAGCTATGTCATGGCCATGATCACGGTGGAAGCAGCAATATTTGTCCCTTGACCTCTTGTTAGGATCTCCCTTCAGCTTGCCAAGAAAGGTCAGGGCTCCTTCATCCTTAATTTGCATCAGCACTTGGTCGATTGGGGCAGTCAGTGGAGTGAAGCTTGTGAACTTCCCCGCGGGTGGTTTGGAGTGTCGGTCCTCCCGCCTTTCTCCAGTTCTAGCCATCTTCTGCCCTTGTCTAGCCGTATGTCTTCCTGTATTTCCCTTTTCTTGGGCTTCTCTTCTCAAGCCAGTAGTGCATCTTCCATGTTCATGTACTTGGTCACCATATAAAGCACCTCTGACATGATCTTTGGGTCGTTCTTATATAGAGAAAATAGGAATTTACCCTTCCGTAGCCCATTGGTGAACGCCACCACGAGTATCTTGTCGTCTGCTTCATCGATCGAGAGGGCTTCCTTGTTAAAGTGAGTTATGTAAGACCTTAGCGTCTCGTCTTTCCGCTGCTTAATGTTCATCAGGCATGCAATGGATTTCTTATACCTGTGCCCCCCGATGAAGTACGAGGCGAATTGGGCGCTTAACTCTTTGAAAGTACCAATGGAGTTGGGCGTCAGCCTACTGAACCAGATCTTTGCAGGTCCCTTCAATGTGGTGGGGAAGGCTCTGCACATGATTGCGTCCGGCACACCTTAAAGGTGCATAGGGTCTTGAAATACTCCAAGTGATCTAAGGGGTCCTTGGACCCGTCGTAACTTTCTACCTGCGGCATACGAAACTTCGGTAGAAGCTGGGGGAATGAACTGACGGACGCTATGAACAACGAGTCAGTCCGCTAGACCAGGTCATCAAGATCGCTAGACACTCGTCCTCTGAGGGCGTTCATCATATAGTCCATCCACTCCTTCATCATCTGCATCTTAGCGACTATATGAGGTGGGACGGTATCGGTGACAGATGGCCGGCTCGTGTCACATCATTCCGGTCTGCTTGGGGCATTGCTACCCTCTGGCCCTTCTTGGTTCTTTCTCTCGGCGCTAGTGCCTTCTTGGTCTTCCTCCTGAGTGTTAGCACCCGCATTCCTTTGGCGCAGTTGTTCTTCCAAATCATGGTTTTGTTTGGTGAGGCGTTCCACGGCGACGGCTAAAGTTTGGAACTGTCTTTCGAGCGCGATCGCGTGTGGTTTGTCTCCTTGAGCGTTGTTGGTGGTCGTCATCGAGTGAGTGAGTACCATGCAACTCTTTATCGGGGAAGCGATATCATGACTTTACAAGTCGCTAAAGGTTTCCTACAGACAGCGCCAACTAATGATGCCGAAAATCATCAGTAAGCCACATGGTCCTCACATGCCCTTGATAAAGAACCTGAGTAACACAAAAGTTGAAGACCTTAAGAGGAGTACCGGTGTGGTACTGGCCAAATACCCTCTGACGATCAAGTTAGAGAAATCTATTGCTCACAACTCTAGAGTGTGAGAGCTGGGGTGAATTATGCGTGCCTTGATTTGTGAGGGTTTTGGGGTATTTATAGTAGTGTAGGGTTGACATATGTGCCTTGGCCAAGAAGTTCTTTCCTTCTAGAAGAGAACCTCTTGGATTTTGCGTATCTCCTAGAGTTCCTTTCCTTGTAGGAGTCTTCTTGATTAGGGTTAAGCGTGCAGCGCAAGATGTCTCCTTATACACGTATGCATGGAGATCAAGTAAGGCCATGTCAAACCCGACGGAGGTTTGCTTATCCTCTTCAGCTTGTTCTCGTCAGCTTCTGCCGTCGTCACCAAGGTAGGATCATCAGCCTCATTATGAAGCTGTAGACTTTATGATGTAGTTGTTTGTAATAAGCAATGCCGACGAAATTATTGTGTCCGTCACCTTTTCTTTCGTCATGTTTTATTTACTAAAGTATCCTTATCAAACATGATCCTCAATTCTCACCATTATTCCATTTTCAGGTAACTATATATGTTACATAATCCAGAAAATAATGGTCTCATATTACTTGACCATTCTTCTAGTTTTGTTAGAAAAGCGCATATTATATAGAATGGCGGTCATAATGAAAATGGGCCTCTCTCTCTCTCTCTCTCTCTCTCTCTCTCTCTCTCTCTCTCTCTCTTAATTTGTCTAATTTCCAATTCCTACAGGTCACAAACTTCCAACGTGGTGGATACTCCATTGGAATAAGTTGTAGCATTCTTCTAGCGGACCCTTGGGTGAAGGAGAACTTCCTCAATAATTGGGCAAGCATTCACAATAATATACTTTCAAGTAATAAAGAACGTCCCAAAAAACCCATATTTTATCTCCCTGATTTTAATAGAAATTGTTCCTCCCCTACCATCATACTTAGCTCAACTCCAAGAAAAGATTGTGGCCAAATCATGCATTTCAAGGTCACTGCTGGAACAACAAATTTGGAGGGTGAAGTGTGCAAGTCACTTGCATTGCTTTGTATCGAGGAAACAGAGAGCAGACTTGGTAGGGAAATGGCTTCAAGCTTCTATTTGTTTTCAAATGAAAACTCTGAGGTTATTAAAGATAGAAAAGTACTCTAAACATGGACATGTAAACCACAATTGAGTCACAAGACTCAAGTCACTTGTGCAGGTTGGGATGAATATATAGGGCCAACGAGGTAGCATTTCGTGATGGTAATAAGCCAATGCATGTTTCCTATTGGATCGGCTCAATTTTTGATGGTCTTGTCATAGCAATCCCACCTCTTATTAATCATGCTACTCTTGGAGTGAACATTTTAGTCACAGTTCCTAATATGAACAAACAATAGGACGGGCTGGAAGGTCAGAATGCCTTTTACTTATTTTTCTAGTGTAATTCCATGAAAGGTGAACAATCGAGTCAATGAACTCTATCTCACAATTATGTAATCCTCAATCGAGCATATATGCTATCCCTTAAGATTTGTTTGGTCGAAGTTTCATGTCATTCCTTACCTTGGGTTGGTATGGGTTTGAATTTTACCATCAATTTGTAAGTGTTATATATAATATGTATTTGAATGATCAAAGTCTGCATTTAAATGATCAAAAGGCTATGAGTTGTTTTTAATCTAGTGCATTGTTTTCCTCATTAAATCTAACTACTATATTCTATAAGTTGGAAAAAGGTTCATCTTATTAGGAAAAATGTTTTACTTTGTATAATTTTTTTTATTTAACATAGCTTAGGGAAAGTTAAATACTTAAGAGTCAAATTCGCTAGTTTTGCTTTACCTAAAATCAATTAAATTCATAGTACTACCTTTAGAAAATTAATTCTTGTATTCTTATTGCTAAATTATCCGACTAAGATCGTATTTTGTATGAATTTAATTGAGTAATAAAATAGAATTGTCAAAACTACCATTATATGTGTTGCATATATATGAATTCCTAAACCTTAGAATTTAAGATATTTTTCCTACATTAAATTTTTCCTCATCAATTAAATCATAATTCATATTCAATTAAATTTTATTTTTTAATTTAATTTTTTCTTTTGGATTACTAATCAGTTCAATTAAATTAAAAATTTTAATTTAATTTTTTCGTTTGAATTACTAATCAATACCTTTTTCAGTGGATTCAACCTCAGACTCACTAAGTCATTATTTCACAACGATCATGCATTAGGGAACGTTAACGTTATTCAAGCCACAGCATGATCAAGAGAATCTATGGTCAAAGGTGAGTTCCTTTTTTTCTCTTTAGATTCTGAAATTTATTTTCAACTTCTTTCTTTCAAAGTTCTAGATTTAGTTCCTTTTTGTTCTTTGCATGCTCTTTCATTTCTAGTTCAAAAGTTTTGTTCATATAACTTATAGACAAGTAGAATTGGGGTTTCTGCCTTCAAGGCGCATTTGTAAAACTCTAGATTTCTCAACTCTCTTTCAATACATTTGCTCACATGTGATTTAGTTCACATTAATTTAGTTTTCATTAATTAAGAGAATTCTATGATAGGTCAATTTAGATTAATGAATGATTTTTTTTTTCTTCCTTTTTCATCATATTTGATTGGTTTTGACTTTTAAAATTTTAACTCATTTCCTTTCAAGTTGTAGTTTGACCTCAATTAATTGGATTTCATTAATTAGTATAATCTTTCATAATTACTAATTTAAATTGTTGAAATTCTTTGATTTTATTTATTTTATTTTGATTCTCAAAAAAAAATATTTTTCATTTAATTTTGCATTTTAATTATAAATATGTTTCCTTTTTTGTTTTAATATGATCTTTCCTTATGTGTGTGTATTTATTGCATCAATGCAAATAATGTGTAATACTATAATTAGGAAGAGGGATTCAATTTTTATTTTTAAATCTGCATGCCTATAAGGAATCCAGCTTAGTGGAACCTTTCTTAGAAAATTATTGTGAGATCTGACGTGGAGGCTGATGATCAACCAAGCTTGGTTGCCAAAACACTTGTACCCTAACTCCAAACCTATGGTCTCATTAAAGTTAGACCTTTGCATAGGGGTCAGTTCATTATGGAATCTCCTATTGCAAAGGGAAGAGAAGAACAGATTCAAGGAATGTGAGAGAACCTAGAAGAAGAAGTGAAACTATTTAGAACTGAGAACACAATGGGAACTGATGAAGAGTAGTTGGGCATTTATGGAGCATTAAAACCAAAAAAAAAAAATTAGTTTTAAAAAAAAAATCAACCCATCATTGTGTAGGGTTTTTGTTTGCCTTAGGTTTCTAGCAACCGACCTAAATTATCATAGAATACTCTTAATTCTAAATTGAGTTCTCTTGTTTAGTTCATAGAATTCTCTAAATATGATGAAAAGGGAAGAAACCATTGCTCATTAATCTAAATTAACCCATCATAAAAATAAAATAAAAAACAATAAAAAACAAACAAATGTGGAGGGTGAAGTTTGTCATTAGCCCATCATTAATTCTAAAAAATCACTCATTAAAAAAAATTAACCCATTGTGGGAAGAACGAATCTTTCCCCAATCAGGTATTATCCGCTTTGGGATGGGCAGGGTTGACCCTTGCTCCCACCTGCATGGATTTGCTCAATCCCAAGGATGTACCAATCATGTGTAGTACAATACATGCCCATCCCAAAGCGGACAATACCTAATTGGGGAAAGATTCATTCCTCCCACACCCATCATTCTAATATTTTCTTTTAATGATTATTGGACCAATTAATAAATTTTATTTATAATTTTGTCCATGCCCTACATAATACTTTAGCCCAAGCCCCACATTTTTTTGAACCTTTTATAAAAGAAAGAAGAAAAAAAAAATCTAAACATTCTTATCAATGGATACGACTTGTGTCCGGATACGATACGATGCTGACACATGTCCAAGACTAAACATGTAAGGACAGAGCGAAGCTTGGATTATGGGGACCAATGCCCTCCCCCCTCCCCTCCCCCGCCCCAACCCCAACCCCAACCCCAACCCCAATTGTTTTTTAAAATATTAGTACGTATGTACGTACGTGTGTGTGTGTGTGTATATATATATAGGTATTAATTTTAGTAATTTTATTTTATAAAATTACATTTTTCCCACTTAACAATTGCATTAACTCTTTTAGAGTAATGCTATTACAAACTTTTCTACAATATTTTTACAAATTATTGAGATATCAAATTTTTATTAGTTTGCATCTAGGCTCACACTTACATCATTTTTTGATGAGAATCAACAAGCATTCAAGGATCCATTACATGTTCCAGTTGGGCCTATTACAAGAGCAAGATCCAAGAAAATCAAAGAAGCACTTAATAGGCTGATTCTAACGCAGGACATTCCAAGCTTAGCCCAAAGGAAGCTGAAAACGTAATAAATTTAATTCAAGCTATTAAGGGTTGATCTGGCTCAATTGCGAGTGATTTATGGCATGAATTAATGGCTGATTGACTTTCCAGCTCTATATCAGTTAAGGTAGATTTTTTCCTATTTTGGATCTCCTAATTTCAGACCAAATCAACTTTTATTTAGGGTTTTATTATTTAGTACGTTTTTTAGGTATTTTCCTTGTTTTTAGGTGCATTTAATGCTTTTTAGGTCAAATTTGATTCCTGATATGGTAAGGTATCAGTTAGGAGTTATTTTAGAATATATTTTCTTGTCTGTCAAGTTTTATGGAGCCCTTAAATAGGTTCTGAAGTTTGTAAACGTTTTATATAATATTATTGAATAAAAATCAGAAAAGGTGAGGCTTTGCTCTCTTTTGGTTCTTCAATAACTGTGAACTTATCAAGGATTCTTCCTTGTGGCGTTCAAACTTTATACCTTTGGTTCGTGATTCTTTATAATCATTGGGTCAAGGTCAACTTATACCTTTGGTTCACGTTTCGATTATAAACGTTGGGTCAGGGTTTCTATCATAAATCTGAATTTTAACTTTCCTGGGTAAATATTCCAATATTTTTGTTGGGTCTCAAAGCGTGTCAATTGAGGTTCGCATCATTTGGTATCAGAGCACAGGTTCTAAAATTAGTTTTCTATCCCTTTATTTTTTTTGTTTCCTGTTATCATCCTATCCTATTCCTTTTGTATTCTTCACTCATCGTTCTTATTTTTTTTGTTTTTGTTGAAGTGCACTAGGTTAAAATCGTGCACCCAGCTCTTAAAAAAAAAAGGAAAAAAAAAAAAAGACATCAGAACAGAATTAGAAAAAAAGAAAAAAAAATTGTTTGTAGTTTCAATTCTCTCAAACCAGAATATCGTTTTCTTTCGTCCTCTTCCTTTGATTTAGTGTTTCTGTCATATTTTCTTGTCGTTGGTATTTGTTTTTACACTACAAGTTGAATTTCTTGATCAAGTTTATTAGTTTAATGCAGAACTGAAAAGGGGAAGCTACGAGTGGAAAAAGGCAAGAAAGTGTGAGACTAATATCGGGAAAAAGCCAATTTAAGAGTGAAACACGAGTGGGAGTGACATAATTTGAATGCAAACACGTGAGGGAGTGTTGTAAGGAATTATTTCTAACAATTCTCTATTGTTTCAAAAGTATGTCTTTCAGGTGTGAAACATCAAATAGGGAAGGAGGGGAGAAGTCATCCATCATTTTGCAGGCTATGCAACAACAATTTGAACGCATGAACATGGTGTTTAATGAGATTCGAGATCGGATGGATATGCAAGACACTGTTATTGCTACTTTGCATGAGGAGCGTCTCCAAAGAGGGCCTAATGCTAGAAGGCAAGAAAGGCATTCTCGCATGAATGATTCTGATGACTACCACGAGCATGAGTTTGAAAATGAAGAAGATCAAGCTTCATTGAACAATGAGGGCAGGTTTGTGCCAAGGGGAGAAAGGCGTGGCAGAGGTTTCCGAAGAGATCCAAGATGGCAAGATGGGACTGACAGGAACCTAGGAAACATAAAAATGAAGATACCAACATTCC